>NC_073379.1:23900753-24273253 GCF_028641065.1 Leucoraja erinaceus | reverse complement strand
AATCGTCAGCGCCGACTCGGTGGGCCAATGAGCCAGTTTCCGCACTGTCTCTCTAAATTAAAGTCTATTTATGCATGATAGACACAAAGTGCTGGAGTAACTCAGCGGTTCAGGCTGCATCTGAGGATAAAAAGTATGGGTGGCGTTTTGGGCTGGGACTTCCCTATTCAATTTTTACTTTGGAAGCGGCATTTGATTCCTCCACCACCTTCCTTGCATACACAACATTCCAGATCCAAGCGAGTGTCGGGATTTCTCCTTTCTGCCCATAGAGGAGGATGACGGAATTCCTGGTTTTGAAGAAGCTGGCTTTTGCCCAGCACGGGGCGGCTGACATGACGTACTTGACTGACATGAACGATCAACAACTCTTCAGAAGTGTAGCCACGATCTGCTCCGAAAGGCCAGGTACATTTGCGTTTGAGTTGAGTTTAGTTTATTGTCATGTGCACCGAGGTTCAGTGAAAAGCTTTTGCCGCGTGCTAACCAGTCAGCGGAAAGACAATACGGAATTACAATCACGCCATCCACAGTGTACAGATATATGATAAAGTGAATGACGTAAATAACTTTGGTGCAAGATAAAGCCATTAAAGTCCGATCAAAGATAGTCCAAGGGTCGCCAAGGCAGTAGACATTAGCTCAGGACTGCTCTCTGGTTGTTGATAGGATGGTACAATCAGCTGCCTGATTATTACTGAATATCGAGGAGTGTGTTTTCACACTTCTGTACCTCTTGCCCGATGGGAGAGTGGAGAAGATGGAGTGACCGGGGTGAGACTCATCCTTGATTATGCTGGTGTCTTTGCCGAGGCAGCGTGAGGTATAACTGGAGTCAATAGAAGGGAGGTTGGTTTGCGTGATGGTCTGGGCCTGATTCTCAGCAATTTCTTGCGGTCTTGGTTGGAGCTGTTCCCGAACCATGTTGTGATGCAACCTGATAAAGTGCTTTCCATGGCGCATCTGTAGAAGTTGGTGACCCAACATACAGACGGGTTGCATCACAGCTTGGCTTGAGAACTGTTTTTCCCAAAACCGCAAAATATTTAATGATCAGCGGTCAATGGTTCATTGGTATTTTAGTGTCACACGTGCAAACGCTGTGTGAAATTCTTATTTTACACACAGTCTAGTAAACATTTGCCATACCTAAGCACAATCCCCAATTAGCAAAGTTTAGTTTAGTTTATTGTTAGGTGTACTGTGAAAAGTTTTTTGTTGCTTGCTATCCGGTCAGCAAAAAGACTATACATGATTACATTCAAGCCATTCACAGTGAACATATACAGGATAAAGGGAATAACATTCAGTGCAAGATAAAGTTCAGTAAAGACCGATTAAAGATAGTCCAAGGGTCTCCAATGAGGTTGGCGGCAGGTCAGGAATGCCCTCTAGTTGGTGATTGTTATTACTCATAGCTAACGTACAGTAATAAACAACAAAAAAGTTCAATACTTTTAAAAAAAAAACAGAAGCCTTAGGTCACTTGTGCAACTAAGAGAGTTTGTAGTTTGTAGTTTAGTTGGTGTTTCAAGAGCTCAATGGTTGTTGTGAAGAAGCTGCTCCTGAACCTGGTGTTCACAGTTTCAGACCCCTGTGCCTTCTTCCCAATGGCAGGGATGGAATGTGAGCATGGTCAGGGCGATGCAAGTCCTTGATGATGCTGGCTGCCTTTTTGAGGCACTGCCTCCAATAGATCCCTTCAATGGTGGGGAGGTCAGTACCCATGATGGACCGGGCAGTGTTCAAACTCTCTGTAATTTCCTTTGTTCCTGGGGCGTTCGAGTTGCTGAAGCAGTTCATGGCGCTGGAGATGGGGGGGGGGGGGGTACTAAGCAGAAATCGGGCGCTGGATGGTGGGTCCGGATATCGAGAATGGGGATGAGGCTGGTGCTAGTGCAGTGAACCTCGAACGTTGTGACATCTGTTGTTTGTACAGGATCGGAGGCCCGATTGGGGAGGGAGATCGGGAGTGAATACCGAGACATCTGGGAAGCAGTGGCCAGGATTTCTCCAGCTCTGGATGTTGGATCTACTTTCCCCGTGACGTGCTCTCCTCACCTACTTTCGATGCCCACTGTCTCCACACCATCAGGTAACTCCAATACACCGTAGGGCAAAAAGGAGCCAGGAGGTAGCTCTGGCGGGTAGCATAGAGACAATCCCAAAAGGTTTTACAAATACATAAGGGGGAAAAGGGTAACTAGAGAGAGTGGGACCTCTCAGGAATCAAAGTGGTCACCTTTCCGTGAAGCCACAGGAGATGGGCAAGGTCCTACATGAGCATTTCTCCTCTGTATTTACCGAGGAGAAAGACAGTAGGATGGAAGAAATTGGAGCTGTCAATCAAAGTCTCTTGAAGCAGTCAGGGTTACTGTCGAAGCACTGAAGGTACTGTGATGTTTGAAGGTAAACAAATCTCCAGGGCCTGATCTGATATATCCAAGGATATTGTGTGAAACTAGAGAGGAAATTGTGGGATCCCTGGTTGAAATTTACGAGTCGTCCTTAAATACAGGAGAAGTGCCGGTAGACTGGAGGGTGGCAAACGTTGTACCTCTTTTCAAGAAGGGCTGCAGGGAAAATGCTCGAAACTATAGGCCGGTGAGCTTAACATCTGTAGTTTGTAAGTTACTGGAGAGTATTCCGAGGGATAGGATATACAGGCGTTTGGATGGGCAAGGGCTGATTAGCGATAGTCAGCATGGTTTTGTATGTGGGGGGTCGTGTCTGGAGATAGTCAATGGTCATACCACTGGGGTGTAAACTACCCAAGCAAAATATGAGGTGCTGCTCCTCCAATCTACGGTGGGCCTCACTCTGGCCATGGAGGAGGCCCAGGACAGAACGGTCAGATTTGGAATAGGAGGGGGGGTTGAAATGCTGAGCCACCGGGAGATCAGGTTGGTTATTGCGAACCGAGCTGAGGTGTTGGGCGAAGCGATCGCCAAGCCTACGCTTGCTCTCACCGATGTAGAGCAGCTGACACCTAGAGCAGCGGATGCAATAGATGAGGTTGGAGGAGAAGGTTGGTGGTTTGGGTGGGAAGGGATGAATTGACCAGGGAGTTATAGAGGGAGCGGTCTCTGCGGAAAGCCGAAACGGGAGGAGATGGGAAGATGTGGCCAGTGGTGGGATCCTGTTGGAGGTGGCGAAAAGGTTGGAGGATTATCTGTTGTATGTGACGGCTGGTAGGGTGGAAGGTGAGGACAAGGGGGACTCTGCCCTTGTTCCGAGTGGGGGGATGGTGGTGAGAGCAGAATTACGGGGGGGTAGAGAAGAGACCCTGGTGAGAACCTCATCTATAGTAGAAGAGGGGAACCCCCGTTCCCTAAAGAATGAGTCTTCCTGTGCTTACCTGCCGTTAACGAATCTTCCCCAGTACCTGCCGTTCGCGTTGCAAGCCGGTAAGAGACATCCCCGAGCTCCGACGTACCCGCTACGTTCATTGTCCGTGCTTACCACGAGGTTGATTATTTTTAAACCCGGGAGAGCTCTTGGAATGAAATTGTACCGTGGGACAGGGCTATTACTCCAGCTCCAGGGATTGATTCTGCGAGGCGGCGACCGGACAGCAATGGCAGCCAGATCTCCCACAATGCAAAGGGAGGGAGAAAGTGCCTGGCGCCGACCAGTGCAGGGCGGCCGATGATATGCTGGCTATGGCAGTGCGCATGTGCAAGGCGGACGACCGTGCCTGCGGATGAGGAGCGGCCGGAGAGCGGAGACTCGGCGGCCCGGACATGGATGGTGGGCAGAGACGGAGAGTGACAGAGAGAGAGATAGAGAGGGGGGCTAAGCCAGGCAAAATGACACGGCATTTATGTTAGCCTGCGGGACTTTAGGTGGCCATTGGCAACCGGGCAACCGTTACTTTCGAACCTTGCTCCAACCTTTGTGTAAACAAAAATGCCCCTCAGGTTCCTGTTAAATCTCTCCCCCCTCACCTTAAACCTACAGTATGTCGTCTGGTTCTTGTGAGCCCTACTTTGGGTAAAAGACATTTACTCGATCTATTCCTCTAATGATCTTATACGCGGTGTAGCATGGGGACAGACCCTTCAGCCCACAATGTCCATGCTGAACATGATGCCAGGTTAAACTCATCTGTTCTGCCTTCATGTGATGCATATGCCTCTATTCCCTGCACATACATGTACCTGTCTAAAAGTCTCTTAAATGCCACTATGATATCTGCCTCCACCACCACCTGGCAATGCGTTCCAGGCATGCATGACTCACTGTGTAAAGAAACTCTTTGTCACGTATTTCTCTGCACATCGATCTCTAATTCTACACTTGCTTTGCACAGGCCACCGAGAGCAGCCAATTCCCTCCATTGGTTTAATACCAGTGAGCTCGGAAGTCGTGGAAGAATATCTCGGGGAAATGCTAAACCAAATGAACCAGCTTCACAGGTGTGTATATAAAATAGCACCGGCTACCTTGACCTGCATCTGTGTTTGAATCTTTATCCTGTGTCTGTACCCTTTATCCTTCATCTGCATACATTATCCTGTATCTCTACCCTTTATAGAAACATAGAAAATAGGTGCAGGAGTAGGCCATCGGCCTTTCGAGACAGCACCGCCATTCAATATGATCATGGCTGATCATCCAAAATCAGTACCCCGTTCCTGCTTTCTCCCCATATCCCTTGATTCCTTTAGCCCTAATAGCTAAATCTAACTCTCTCTTGAAAACATCCAGTGGATTGGCCTCCACTGCCTTCTGTGGCAGAGAATTCCACAGATTCACAACTCGCTGGGTGAAACATTTTTCCTCATCTCAATCCTAAAGGACCTGCCCTTTCTTCTTAAACTGTGACCCCTGATTCTGGACTCCCCCAGTTTGGGGAACATCTTTCCTGCATCTTGCCTGTCCAAACCCTTAAGAATTTTATATGTTTCTATAAGATTCCCTCTCATCCATCTACATTCCAGTGAATACAAGCCCAATCGATCCATTCTTTCATATTACGCCAATCACGCCATCCCGGGAATTAACCGTTGATCCTATGTTGCACTCCTTTATCTGTACCCTTTATCCTTTTACTGTACCCTTTATCATTGATCTGTACCCTTTAGCTTTATCTCTACCCTTTGTACTTTATTTGTACCCTCTATTCTTTATCTGTGCACAGTGAACGGCTAGATTGTATATTCTTTGACTGGATAGCATGCAAACAAAAGCTTTTCACTGTACCTCGGTACACGTGACAATGATAAACTAAACTAAATCTGCTCCTGTTTCTTAGCGAGGATCCCACCGTCGCATCACTGCAGAAGCTCAGAGAGTTTGACGAAAGGTTACACTGGCATTCGAGCAGGCCCTTGACTTTATCCTTTCAAGAGCGGATGGGGCAACTTTCCACAGGTAAAACATTCCGCTGATGAGAATATTTAAATCTACACGGCTACACAGAAATCATACCACAGTAACAAGCCACTCTGCCACTCCAAGGAATAACGCAAGGACTTTATGCCTTTGAGCACAGGGAGTTGGGGGTGATCCTATGGACGTGTAAAACACAATGAGGGGGACCAGATTAGTTTAGTTTAGTTAAATTTATTGTTGTGTGTACCGAGGAAAAGTGAAAAGCTTTTTCATCTCAGTGGAAAGACTATACATAGAAACATAGAAATTAGGTGCAGGAGTAGGCCATTCGGCCCTTCGAGCCTGCACCGCCATTCAATATGATCATGGCTGATCATCCAACTCAGTATCCCGTACCTGCCTTCTCTCCATACCCTATGATCCCCTTAGCCACAAGGGCCACATCTAACTCCCTCTTAAATATAGCCAATGAACTGATTACATGATTACATGAATACATGATTACAATCGAGCCATCCACAGTGTACAGGGTAAAGGAAATAACGTTTAGTGCAAAATAAAGTCTTGTAAAGTCCAACTAAAGATAGTCCGAGGGTCTCCAATGAGGTAGATAGTACCTTAGGACCGCTCTCTAGTTTTGATAGAGTTGTCAGTTGCCTGATAGCAACTGGGAATAAACTGTCCCTGAATCTGGAGGTGTGTGTTTTCATACTTCTGTACCTCTTGCCTGATGGGAAAGGAGAGAAGAGGGTGAGTGGCCTTTGATTATGCTGGTAGCTTTGCCGTTGCAGAGTAAAGTGCAAAATGGGTCAATGGAAGGGAGGTTGATTTGTGTGATGGCCTGGTCTGGGCTGAGTCCATAATTCTCTGCAATTTCCTGCGGCTTGTATGGAGCTGTCCCCAAACCATGCAGTGATGCATCCTGATAAAATGCTTTCCCAGATAGGGTGAACGCACAGAGTCTTTGACTAAGGGTTGGGAATCGAGAATTAGAGGAGATAGATTTAAGGTGAGAGGGGCAAGATTTATTTGGAACCCGACGGGCAACATTTTCACTCATCGATGATGGGTATAAATGCGCTGACAGAGGCAGGGACCATAATAATATTTAAAAGACACTTGGACAGGTACATGGATAGAAACATTTTTAGAGGGATAAGGGCCAAACGCGAGCTTAGTTGGGACATCTTGGTCAGCATGGATGAGTTGGGCTGAAGGGCCTGTTTTGGTGCTGTATGACTATGAGTAGCTCATCAATTCCCAGCAGTGCAATCATAGAACTGTACAGCACAGGACCAGGTCCTTCGGCCCACAATGTCTGTGCTGATCATGTTGCCCAGTTAGATGAATCTCCTTTGCCTGCACATGATCCATATCCCTTCATTCCCTGCATATCCATGTGTCTATCTAAAAGCCTTTTAAATGCCACTGTAGTGTTTGTTTGCGCCACCACCTCTGGCAATGCGTTCCAGACCCCCATCACACTCTGTGTATATATAATACTGTCTAGTCTGTCTATCTATCTATCTATCTATCTATCTATCTATCTATCTATCTATCTATCTATCTATCTATCTATCTATCTATCTATCTATCTATCTATCTATCTATCTATCTCTATTTCTTTCTATTATTATATAAAACTCTGTGGCTGCCGCCTGCCGTCCATCCATCCGACTGCCGGCTGCCTTTCTTCCTTTTGATTCGTTGACGGCTGCTCCTTCCTATCAGCTCCCAACACACTTCACAACAAAGTTGCAAGACAGGAACACTCTGAACTTTTCACCTCAATGGGATAAATCCACTGCTGAGGGAGGCAGGGGAGTGCTGGAATCTTACATTTGGGAACGGGTTCAGTTCCGTTGGAGGAGACGGGTGCATGGTGGAATATTGGGTTGGGGGATCACACCATTGGGGGAGCAGACCCAACGGGTCTGCACTTGGTCTAGTTATTGTATAAAAGTCTGTGGCTGCCGCCTGCCGTCCGTCCGTCCGGCTGCCTTTCTGCCTTTTGATTCGCTGCTCCTTCCTATCAGCTTCCAACACACTTCAAAACAAAGTTGCAAGACAGGAACACTCTGAACTTTTCACCTCAATGGGATATCACAGCAAGTGCTTCAACAGGAGGGGGAGGGCCAATTGGTATTGCAATTGGAACTGCTGCAGCAGGCAGGGGAGGTGAAATTGGAATTTTTTTTAAATCCACTGCTGAGGGAGGCAGGGGAGTGCTGGAATCTTACATTTGGGAACGGGTTCAGTTCCGTTGGAGGAGACAGGTGCATGGTGGAATATTGGGTTGGGGGATCACACCATTGGGGGTGCAGACCCAACGGGTCTAGTAACTATTAAAAGTCTGATCTTGTATGTGGATTTGTGTGTGTGTGTGTTTGTGTGTTATCACATATTCGCCAAAAATCTACGCAGTAACGACAGACATTTTTCCGTAGAGTCCAAAATCTACTGATCTGAAAATCTAATGCATTATTTCTCGACTTATTACTGAAGCTGTTTCACGCGCTGCGAGTGATCACCTCCCGACCCCACCCCACCCCCCCCCCCCCCCCCCCCCCCGACCCCTCCCCCCCCCCCCCCGGTTATTCAAAAGACGCAGAAAGAATGAGAAAATCGGGCCCTGTATTGTGGTCTCTCTCTCTTGGGTCTCTTTCATGGGTCGACGCCCGCCTCTGTGTTCCTCTCTGTGCCTCTGCCCTCTCTGTGCCCCTCCCCTCTCTGTGCCTCTGCTCTTTCTGTGCCTCTGCTCTGCTCTCTCTCTACTCCCCTCCCTCTCTAGCCACGCCTGCGAGTTGGGAGCTATGCGTGAGTGGATAGGGCGGGGGACGTGATAAAAGGAGCAAATTAATAATATTCATATAATATCAAGGGGGGTGGTTAGTGTATATGTGTGGGGTGGTGTGTGTGTGTGAAGCAGCAGGTGCCCCCCCCCTCCCCCCCTCCAACGGCGTGTTGAGACGGGACCCAACGGGTCCCACTTGGTCTAGTCTCCTTTAAAATTTGCCCCCCTCACCTTAAAGCCAAGCCCTCTGGTCTTTGATATTTCCACCTGGGGGAAAAATGTTTGACTGTCTTCCCTAACTATGCCTTTCATACTTTTATCAGGTTTTCTATCAATCTTTGACACTACATAAAACATTTAAAATATATTTGGATAGGTGCAAGTATAGAAAAGATTTAGAGGGATAGAGGCCAATGTGTGCAGATGGGACGAGCGTAGATGGGGCATCTTGGCTGGCATGAGTAAGTTGGGCCAAAGGGCGTGTTTCCATGATGTATGACTCACTAGGACAATACAAGTCTGTCCAGCTTCAAGTAGCCCTTGCTTTCCCTCTCTCTCCATCCCTTCACCCTTCCCAGTTCTCCGACCAGTCTTATTGTCTCTGACAACATTTTATCTCTCTAGTGTCCACTCCCCTGACATCAGTCTGAAGAATGGTCTCGACTCGAAAAGTCACCTGTTTTCTCCAGAGATGCTGCCTGACCCACTGAGTTACTCCAGCATTTTGTCTCTAAAACTCTAAGCTTCATCTATGCCAATGTGTGTTTGTCTGTCACGATTGAAAGGACTGATATTTTTCACTTCATCCGCAGATCCAGATTACAGTACCACTTAAAACTTGTCCTGCTCTCTCCCCCAGAACGTTACCCATTCCTTCTCTCCAGAGATGCTGCTTATCCCGCTGAGTTACTCCAGCATTTTGTGTCCATCTTCAAGTCTGTCCAGCTTTGTCCAAATCTATCAGTCCATCAGCCTCTCCATTCCATTAGCCCTGAAGCTTCTATCCTCTCCCTCACAAGCCCATCGACTTCCCCTTGCAACCAATATCAGGGAATAACTTACAGACGTCTTTGGAATGTGGAAAGAAACTTGAGCACCAGGAGGAACCCCACGCCGTCTCAAGTAAAGACACAAAGTGGTGGAGTAACTCAGCAAGTCAGGCAGCATCTCGAGAGAACATGGATAGGTGACTTTTTGGATCGGGACCCTTCTTCAGACTGAAGACCGATCCAAAACATCACCTATCCACGTTCTCCAGAGATCCTTCCCGACCCCCTGAGTCACTGTCACTTTGTGTATTTTATTTGTAAATCAACATCTGCAGTTCCTTGTGCACTCATTTTAGCGTGACAGGTAGATTGTTCAGACAAAACACAAACAACGCCCATGGTCAGGATCAAATCCGCATTGCTGGAGCTATGGGATAGCAGCTTTAACATAAGACCATAAGATAGGAGCAGAATAGGTCACTCGACCCATCAAGAATGCTTCGTTAATCTATCGCGCCTTATCTATTTTTCCCCTCTCAATCCCATTCTCCTGCCTTCTCCCAGTTATCTTTGACACCATTACTAATCAAGAATATGTCAATCTCCGCTTTAAAAATACCCAATGACTTGACCTCCACAGCCGTCTGGCTATAAATCCCACAGATTCACCACTCTTTAACTAAAGAAATTCAATCTCATGAGTCATCTCCATATTACCCCAAAAGGGTTAAGGGATATAGGAATAAATCTTCATGCATGGATACAACCTTGATCTTTTGGAAGCTGAAGCAAGTTCAAGACCCAATATGGGCTCCTCCTGCATCTATTTCTTGGTGTCTAACCGGGCAACCCTGGTGTGGTGTGTACTTTGTCTGTCATGCACTGAAGTACAGTTCAGTACTGGTATCACTACACATAAACACTTAGATACCTATGAGATAAGCATCTCAGATACAGTGCAAATATATAGCAGTAGTACACTGAGACGGTGTACAGAGTCACCAGTTCGGCGTATTTTCAAGATCCAGTTGGTATAAGTGCAGGGTTCTTGACCTGAAAATGAAGTCTGTTGCCCTGGTTTGTTGACATTTCAATCACCACAGAGTGAATTCAGCATATCAATCAGGAAGGGCGGCACGGTGGTGCAGCTGTAGAGTTGCTGCCTTACGGCACAATAGACCCGGGATCGACCCTGATTATGGGTGCTGTCTGTATGGAATTTGTACATTCTCAGTGTGACTGCATGGGATTTTCTCTGGGTGCTCCGGTTGCCTCCCGCATTCCAAAGACGTGCAGGTTTGTAAGTTATTTGGCTTTAAATTGTCCCTAGAGTATAAAATAGAACTAGCGTACGGTGTGATCATTGGTCGGCACGGACTTGGTGGGTCGAAGGGCCTGTTTCTACGCTGTATCGCTAAAACTAAAACAAAACTAAAACTTACTTTGTCTCCTCCCTATAATGAGGCCACAGGTAACTGGAGGAATAGTACCTCATATTCCTCTTGGGTAGCTCACAACCCAATGGTATGAATACTGAATTCTCAAATTTTAGAGAACTACAACCCCTCCCCTTTCTTCCTCACCCTTCTCTCCCCTGTGCCCCACCTGTGTTAATTCTGGCCAAATTGGAGCTGCCAGGACAATAAAATTGAGTAAAGGCTTCTGTGCTGCTAGGCCATTTTGGTCAAATTAAAATGTGCCTTTGCAGAACTGGGACAAGCTGCTGAATGGTGCCAGTTTGTCTGTGGCCTAGATGAGAGCTGCAGGGAAAGAATGGGACATCTGCAGTTTCTTACAATTGGATGTAAATTGCATGGAACTGATTGGGTGAATGTAAACCAGACGTACACATTGTAAATCTATCCATCGCAGGGAATAGACTTCTGACCGACATACACTACAAATCCACTGACTCACATGGCTATCTGGACTACACGTCTTCCCACCCAGCCCCCTGTAAGGACTCCATCCCCTACTCCCAATTCCTCTGCCTACGCCGCATCTGCTCCCAGGATGAGACGTTCCACACCAGGGCATCGGAAATGTCCTCGCTCTTCAGGGAACGGGGATTCCCCTCCTCCACCATAGATGAGGCTCGCACCAGGGTCTCTTCCATACCCCGCAACACTGCCCTCTCTCCCCATCCCCGCACTCGCAACAAGGGCAGAGTCCCCCTAGTCCTCACCTTTCACCCCACCAGCCGGCAAATACAACAAATAATCCTCCGCCATTTCCGCCACCTCCAACGTGACCCCACCACTCGCCACATCTTCCCATCTCCCCCCATGTCTGCCTTCAGCAAAGACCGCTGCTTCCGCAACTCCCTTGTCAATTCTTCCCTTCCCTCCCGTACCACCCCCTCCCCGGGCACTTTCCGTTGCAACCGCAGGAAATGCAACACCTGTCCCTTCACCTCCCCCCTCGACTCCATTCAAGGACCCAAGCAGTCGTTCCAGGTGCGACAAAGGTTCACCTGTATCTCCTCCAACCTCATCTACTGCATCCGCTGCTCTAGATGTCAGCTGATTTACATCGGTGAGACTAAGCGGAGGTTGGGCGATCGTTTCGCCGAACTGTCTATCATGTTACAGTGTTAGGGAACTGTCTATCATGTACAGTGTTAATCAATATTTGTTATTGGACTGTATAGAGACCACCACCATGTGGTTTGGCCCCTCAAGGTTCTGGGACCTATAAAAGGTAGCTCGCACAAGGTCCGATGTTGATCTTCTGGAAGAACGCTTAGGACTGCGTGACCTTCTGGAGTGTCACTGCTTGCACGAGGCTAGAAGGGCTTGGCCAGGCAGATACAAGGATCGAACCCGTGGTGGTTAGGTATAGTAGTGGGGAACTGTTGTGTTATTCAAAATAAAGTTTAGTTGCGCAAGTGCTTGATTCAGTATTTTATTGACTGAAACTAGACTGAGGGGGGCTTAGAACGAGCTATTTACACCTGGATTTGCATCTATTTCTCCTCTTCCCCCTCCCCTTCTACCTACATTCCAGCTTCACAATTTGCAACACTTCAACCCTTTTGTCTCACACCTTCTGAAGAAGAGTCCCAACTCAAAACGTCCACCATCCTTTTTCTCCAGGGATGCTGACTGACTGGCTGAGTTACTGCAGCACTGTGTTCCTATCTTCGGAAACCAGCTTCTGCAGTTCCTTGTTCCAGCACTTTGTGTCTATCTTTTGTTTCACACCTTCTGTGTTTGCATCTCTGGCCCCCCCTCTGCCCCCCAAACCCCCCCCCCCCCCCCCCCCACTTGTATCAAGCTGTAATCTGGCAGGTTTTGCTCACTTCCAGATTTCTTCTCCGTCCCCACCCCCACCTCTGCAATCAGTCTGAAGAAGGGTCCCAACCCGAAACGTCACCTATCCATGTTCTCCAGAGATGCTGCCTGACCTGTTAAGTTACTCCAGCACCTTGTGTCTTTCTTTGGTAAACCAGCATCAGCAGTTCCTTGCTTCCACGCAATGTGGTGACTGTTTGTTCACTTTCCTCCCTTTGGCCCTGCCCCACAAAGATCCAGAGGAGAGGAAAAAGATGTTACGGCAGAAACAGAAGCTCGTTGTGTTCGAGAGGCTTTATGCAGAATCTCTGAATGAAAACGCAGAGTTGAGGATTGTCACTGATCCAGCCGAGGCAGCGAAGACCAAGTCTAAATGTCCGCCGCATCCCAGCAAGGGGAAGGGCATGAAGCCGGAGGTAAGACCAGCGGCCCGTGCAAAACTCACATCATATCCCTGACGTTTCCCAGCCTCCCTTCAACGCCTGACAGCGTCCCACCAGCGGGAGGGGGGTATACGGTTCATAGTGAAAGGAGCAGAGTGAAAGGAGCAGAATTAGGCCATTCAGCCCATCTAGTCTATTCCACCATTCAATCATGGCCGATCTATCTCTCCGTCCTAATCCCACTCTCCTGCCTTCTCCCCATAACCTTTGACACCTGTACTAATCAAGAATCTATCTCTGCCGTAAAAAATATCCATTGCCTCGGCCTCCACAGCTTACTGTGGCAAATAATTCCACAGATTCACCATCCTCTGACTAAAGAAGCTTCTAGTTTTCTCCTTCCTAAAGGAACGCCCTTTAATTCTGAGGCTGTGACCTCTGGTCCTAGACTCTCCCACTAACGAAAGCATCCTTTCCACGTCCACTCTATCCAAGCCCCTTGCTATTTGGTAAGTTTTAATGAGGTTCCCCCTCATTCTTCTAAACTCCAGCGAGTACAGACCCAGTGCTGTCAAACGCTCGTCATATGTTAACCCACTCATTCCTGGAATCATTAAAGGTGGAAGAGAGGTGAGGGCAGGACAAAGCGTGGCAAGTAACGGGATGAAGGAGGGGGTGGGGGGTTGATAAGCAGATAGTTAGACGTTTTGGGTCGGGACCCTTCTTCATACTGTCTCCTCGTTCTCCAGAGATACTGCCTGACCTGCTGAGTTACTCCAGCACATTGTATCCATCTTTGGTAAAAAAAAACAAACAAGCATCTGCAGTTCTTTTTTTCTACACACACATGGACACACACATATGAATTCACTCACACACATAGAATCACACGCACACACAGAATCGCACAGTCACACACAGAGACACACGCCAAATCACACACCTACACACCCACACCCACATTATCACAGCATCATCTCCCCTGTCTGACCCAAGATTCCCGCTCCTGACTCTTGATCCCAGTTTCAGTGTTACAACTGTTGTTTCCTTTCCCCTGCATCCACCCCACCCCCACCCCCACCCCCACCACCACCGGACCACTACACTCCGCGGATGTGAACTGCTGCATATGCACGTTTTATAATAACCTCCTTCTGTAAACAGAAGAAGAAAAGGTCTGAATGCATCATCGAGGATCAGAAAAAGAAAAAAATGTTGGAGGAGGAGAGGAGGGCGAAGGAACAGTGGAACTTCATTCAAGAGACCCTTGGGAAAGACACAACTCAGCCCATCGAGGAGAGGATGAAAACGCTGGACAAATTCCTGAAGACTTGTGTTAGTGATCAGGTGAAATTTGATGCAGAGATGGAAGGAGTTAAATACTGCTATAAAGCATGGGAGGAACATTACAGATCTACAGGTAGGAACCATACACCCACCCTCTGCACACCTTGCCCATCCAATAACAGAGCAAAAGCACAAAAAGTGCTGCAGTAACTCAGTGGCTCAGTGAGTTCCCTCTCCTCCCCTACCTCCTCCCCCTCTTCCCCCCTCCCCTACCCCTCTCTCCCACCCCACTCTCTCTCCCTCTTCCTCTGTCTGTCTGTCTCTCTCTCTCTCCCTCTCTCTCTATCTCTCTCTCTCTCTCTCTCTCTCTCTCTGTCTCTCTCTCTCTCTCTCTCTCTCTCTCTCTCTCTCTCTCTCTCTCTCGCTGTCTCTCTCTCTGTCTCTCTTTGAAATGTATGACCTGCTTTGTGAACAATGAATTGAAGCACATTACGGTAATGTTTGTATCTGCTTTCAATGTTCTGAGCAGCAGAGCCCTTGAAAGACGTGAAAAATGCAGCCATTTTGATGCAAAGAATCCACACTGTTCTGGATCGATATGAGGAGCTGCTAACTCCTAAACAATTAACCCACCTGGCCAGTTACCTCCAACAACTCGGATTCCTCAACCTCAGAGATACACTGATGCAAAGAGTTGATACGCACCAGGTAAAGCACTTGGATAAAAGTTGTAGAATGGTACAGCACAGGACAAGACATTTGGCCTATGGTTCAACGCTTTCTTTAGTATCATGTGTACCAAGGTACGGTGGAATACTTTTGCGTACAGACCAGCAAGGCTATCACCATGTTTTCTCAGGCTACTGAACCATAAGGTCAGAAGGAATAGAAGCAGAATTAGGCCATTCGGCCCAGCAAGTCTACTCCGCCATTCAATAATGGCTGATCTATCTCTTCCTCTTAACCCCATTCACTTGCCTTCTCCCCATAACCTCTGACACCTGTACTAATCAAGAATCTAACTAGCCACCCTACCAACAACTTGAGAACAGTCCTAAACTATTTTCTACCTCATTGGAGACCATTTGACTTTACTGGACTTGCACTTAGCATTATTCATGCTATTCCCTTTAACATGTATCAGTACACTGTGGATGACTCGAATGTAATCATGTATAGTGTTTCCGCTGACTGGTTAGCACACAACAAGAGTAACTCAGTACACGTGACATTAAACTAAACACGTACATAAGCACAATCCCCTGGACAGTACAGAATGTACAGAACAGCCCACTGAGACTATATGCACAGATTGCCAGGTTTTGCTGCCTCTTTCACAGTCCCAGCTACAGCTGGCCATAAAGGCCCATTGCAGCCATCGCCTCCATTCCAGTCGTCCCGTGAACTGTACTCCCTCTCCTCGCCCGACCACCTTCAGACTGAGAGACAGGAGGCAGAGAAACCAGAGGTATGAAAAGGTTCAGAACAAATCAGAGCCTGCACCGATGGCCAAGGTATGGTGGAGCCCGCAATGGTCCATTATTGGCTGTGGGAGAGATGATAACAAAGGGATACATGGATGTGAACAAGCAAGATGAACTAGCAAGATGACTAGGGTGGGGAAGGGGTGGAGAGAGAGGGAACGCAAGGGTTACTTGAAATTAGAGAAATCAGTATTCATACTGAATAATGAACGTACAACATCCGAATTATATTCACCCCTATTGCTCAAGATCATTAAACATGCTACTCCGCTGTGTTTAGCTGCAGAAAGAGAAGGAAAACAAGTCGCTGGCAAGAGATCCCAAGTTTCCGGTTGGATTAGGAGCAGCCCGTTTCCAGCTGAAGCATATGGGTCCTTTTCTAATCCGGGATGTAAGGAATGATCCTGATCCCAGGGTGAAGCATTTCATACCAGACACCTGGCAGGTAACTCCCTACAAACTGCAGATGTCAGAAACCTGACACAAAATCAGACTCAAAATGTGTAGGAAGGAACTGTGGAAGCTAGTTTACACTGAAGATAGACACAAAATGCTGGACTAACTCAGCGGGTCAGGCAGCATCTCTGGAGAGAAGGAATGGGTAGCATTTTGGGTCGAGACCCTTCTTCAGACTGAGAGTCAGGGGAGAGAGTGACTAGCGATTTGGCAGCGCAAGGTGTGAAAATGGCAGATAAAAGCAGCCGATGATTAAGGCAATGTAGAATGGTTCATTGATAGCTGAGGGGAAGGTGACAAGGAGGCATACAATCAGTCAAATTCATCAGAAAGCAAGTGAGACTAGTCAGATAATTAGGATGGGGGAAGGATGGGGAGGGAAGGAATGCAAGGGTTACTTGAAGTTAGAGAAATCAAAACTCATACTCATTTCGCTGAACACCTCCGCTCAATCTGCCTACGCTGGCCCAAGCAAAATATGAGGTGCTGTTCCTCCAATTGGTACTGGGCCTCACACTGACAATGGAGGAGGCCCAGGATAGAAAGGTCAGTGTGGGAATGGGAGGGGGAGATAAAATGTTTGGCAACCTCAGTCCGCCTAGTCCTATCCGATCTCTGTCCAAGACCCCGACAATCCTTTCAGGTGAGGCAGAGGTTCACTTGCACCTCCTCCAACTTCATCTACTGTATCCGCTGTTCCAGGTGTGGACTCCTATGTATCGGCGAGACCAGGCGCAGGCTCAGCGATCATTTTGTTGAACACCTCCGCTCGATCTGCCTACCCCGACCCGGTCTCCTCTGACTCGTCATCCATAAACTGCAGATGCCAGAAACCTGAAACAAAGTTAGAATAGAAATTTGCTGGAAGTGATTCAGCTGGTCATTTTGCGTGGTTTTTGTAAACTGTTATCCACAGTTCCTTGCGTGTAACCAATGTTTCTGCCTGGTTGGGTTTCAGAGAGAGCTGCTGGACGCTGTGGATAGCAATGAATCTGCAGTCATTGTTGCTCCCACCTCGTCTGGTAAAACCTACGCATCCTATTACTGCATGGAGAAAGTGTTGAGAAGCAGTGACGATGGCATTGTGGTCTACGTGGCACCCACCAAGGTACGTGACCTGCTGGGAACACCATGAAGACAAAGATGGGGCTAGAGGACTTGCACCATGAGCAACCTCTGTCCCACACCTCCAGTTGGTCAGAAGTTCCTCAAGAGCACATTGAATTCTCCAAAGACAGACACTAAAATGCTGGAGTAACTCAGCGGATCAGGCAGCATCTCTGGAGGCAAGGAATGGGTGACCTTTCGGGTCAAAACCCTCCTTCAGGCTGAGTGTCAGGGGAGAGGGAGACATAGAAAATAGGTGCAGGAGTAGGCCATTTGGCCCTTTGAGCCTGCATCGCCATTCACTATGATCATGGCTGATCGTCCAAAGTCAGTACCCCGTTCCGGCTTTTTCTCCATATCCCTTGATTCCCTTAGCCCTAAGAGCTAAATCTAACTCTTTCTTGAAACAGGGATAAGGAAAGGTAAGATGTGACACATCAAAGCAGATGATGATTTAGGAAATGTAGAATGGTACAGTCACCAGACTGAAAGTAGACAGGTGGTGGGGTGGGGGGGGGGGGGGGGGGGGGGGGGGGAGGGGGGGGGGGGGGGGGGGGGGGAGGACAGGAGGGAGGCACCTCCAGAGATGCTGCCTGATCCACTGAGTTACTTTGTGTCCGTGTTCACTATAAACCTGCATATGCAGTTCCTTCCTACATACGTTATTCCCTTTATCCTGTATCTGTACACCGTGGGCGGCTTGATTGTAATCATGTATAGTCTTTCAGCTGACAGGTTAGCGCGCAGCAAAAAGCTTTTCACTGTACCTCGGTACATGTGACAATAAACTAAACTATCCAATTTTGAGATAACTTCCCCCACGTCTTTAGCCTTTGTCACCACTGACTCCTCGTCTGTCTACAAGCCTCCCTTCACCTTTAGACTTGACTTTAGACTTTAGAGATACAGAGCGGAATAAGCCCTTCAGCCCACGGAGTCTGTGCAGACCAGTGGTCACCTCACACACTAGCACTATCCTACACTATCCTATCCTGAACACGATGCCAAGCTAAAAGAAGCACAAAGTATTGGAGTAACTCAGTGGGCCAGGCAGCATCTCTGGAGAGCATGGATAGGTGACGTTTTGGGTTGGGACCCTACATCAGACTTGTCAGAAATCACCAGTCTGAAGAAGGATCCGTAACGCAAAACGTCACCTACACATGTTTTCCAGGTCCCACTACCTGTGTTTGGCTCATATCCCTCTAAACCTTCGCTACATGTATCTGTCCAAATGTATTTTAAATATTGTTATACTACCTGCCTCAGCTACCTCCTCTGTCAGCTCGTTCCATACACACATCATCAATGATTGAAAAAGTTGCCACTCAGGCTCCTATTAAATCTTGCCCCTCTCACCTTAATCTTATGTCTCTCACTGATGAAGACCAATGTGCTGAAAGCCTCCTTGACAACACTACTTTCAAGGAACCATGTACCAGCACCCTTAGATCATTCTGCTGAATCATCCTACCATAACTAGAGAACATTGCTGAACTACTGTCTACCTCTGTGGTGACCCCCGGACTACCCTTGACCAGACTTTGCTGGCTTTACCTTGCACTAAACGTTATTCCCTTATCATGTATCCATACACTGTAAATGGCTTGATTGTAATCAGCCATTACATTGAATTGTGTTTCCGCCGACTGGATAGCATGCAAAAAAAAGCTTTTCACTGCACCCTGGTACATGTGACAATAAACTAAACTGAGGCTCTATCAGTTGTTATAAGTGTGAAATTCACAGCACCAAATTCAGGGACAGTTTCTTCCCAGCTGTTATCAGCCAACTGAACCATCCTACCAGCAACTAGAGAGTGGTCCAGAGTTACCATTTACCACATTGGAGACCCTTGGACTATCTTGAATTGGACTTTACTAGTCTTTATCTTGCACTAAACGTTATTCACGTTATTCCCTTCCTCAAGTACCGGTACACTGTGGATGGATCGATTGTAATCATGCATTATCTTGCCACTGATTGGTTAGCAAACGACAAACGCTTTTCACTGTATCTGTGACAATGTGACATGTGACAATCAACTAAACTCAACTCTGCAATACTCCCCAGAACCCTGCCATTCACTGTGAAGATCCTGCTGTGGTTTGACTCCTTTTGACTTGTTTTCTCATTGTGTTTTTGCATTAATGCCATTGACTTGGCTTCCAGTTTTGTTTTGCACAATTGTCTTGTTTTTGAACAGTCTTTGTATTTTTGCTGAATATGTTACCATTTATATTTCCGTGTGTTGTCTATAAGCCTGTGATGCCGCTGCAAGCACGGTTTTCATTGCACCTGTACCTCACGGTACTTCTGCATATAAGTTCTTAAGCTAGAGGAGCAGAATTACTCATGTGCAGAGAAAGGTTTCCACGTATATTTATGCTAAAGCAAGCCGGCTGACAAATGTTAACCTCAGTCGGCCGTTCTTCAAGGTTACATGTTGTAAAATGTATATGGGTTGCTGTTATTTATGAACCCTCATGCTTAGTATTCCTGGGAATCACTTTGCAATCTCAGAGTCATCCACTTACTGTTTGAATCTTCCAGAGACCGAGTAGTCAACAGGAGTCAGTGGAGATAATATTCTGGCTCTGTTCTGATATTTCATGCTGTTTATCACCTTCACCTCTGTTCCAGTGCTTATACTTGCTACCAGTTAAACTATGCCTTGATTTTTAAACTCACAGCTATGCTAGTAACCTCCCCTGCAACGTCATCCCCCTGTCTCTGTAATCTAGTCCAGTCCTATCTCAGACTCTGCTTTCCTCCAAATCCAGCATCTCGGCCAACCCTAAATGTAACCATTTCTTCACCATGTTTACGTTCAGAAGTGATAGGAGCAGAATTAGGCCATTCAACTCATCAAGTCTACTCCACCAATCAATCAAGGCTGATCTATCTTTCCCTCACAACCCCATTCTCCTGACTTCTCCCCGTAACCCTCGACACCCGTACTATTCAAGCACATGACAAATATATGTCAGGAAATTCAACTTGACTTGACTTTTCTCTTTGCCAGGCTCTTGTCAATCAGGTAGTAGCCAGTGTCTACGGGAGGTTTACCAAGAACTTACCTCAAGGAAAGGTGGTGTGTGGATGTTTCACCAGAGACTATCGGAGCAACGTCGATAATTGTCAGGTATGCTTCATTGATATGAGCTGTCATGGTTTATTGAAAGTGGAGGAGTTGTCAATGGACTTGAGTCATAGGGTCATGCAGCGTGGAAACAGGCCTTTCGGCCCAACCTGCCCACACCGACCCACATGCCCCATCTGCACTAGTCCCACCAGCGCTTAGCCCATAACCCTCTAAACCTCTCCTTGTTTGACCTTCATCGCTCAGGATTTCGAGATATGAGGAGAGGTTGGACAGGCTGGGACCGTTTCCCCTTAGAGCAAAGGAGGCTGAGAGATGACATGATAAAATTATATAAACTTATGAGAGGGGCATCGATAGTGGAGAAGCCAGATTACATGGTAGAGGTGTCCAAAAGTCGAGGGCATTGGTTTAAGATGAGAAGGAGGAGGTTTAAAGTGGATCCGAGGAAGTAAATCTTTTACATAACGAGTAGTTGGCATCTGGAATGTGGTGCCAGCGGAGATTGTGGAGGCAGGACCAGGAATAGTAGTGACTTTTAAAAGACCATTGAGTCTGAAGAGGGGTCCCGACCCAAACCGTCGCTTATCCATCTCCTTCAGAGATGCTGCCTGACCCGCTGAGTTACTCCAGTACTTTGTGTTGTAAGGTTCCAACATCTACAGTTCCTTGCCTCAACATTTAAGAGGGATCTGGAGAGGTGCATGTGTACCAGTAAAGGTGAATGGGCGATATGGAGAGGTATAGAATTAATGCAGGCAAGTGGGGTTTGTACAGATAGTCATGATTGTTTGCACAGATGCAGTAGGCTGAAGGGCCTGTATGACTCTTATTAGTCGAGGGTGGCACAGTGGCGCAGCAATAGTTACTGCCTTGCAGTGCTAGAGACCTTGGTTCGATCCTGACTGCGGGTGCTGACTGTATGGAGTTTGTACGTTCACCCTGTGACCGTGCGGGCTTTCTCTCACACTTCAAAGACCTACAGGTTTGGTGGTTAATTGTCTGCGGTAAAGATTGTAAATTTCCCCCAGTGTGTAGGATAGTGCTACTGTACGGGGTGATCACGGGTCGGTGTGGACTCCGTGAGCCAAAAGGCCTGTTTCCCCGCTGCATCTCTAAACTAAACAAAACCAAAAACTAAACATTAGAGCTATTATGTACCATCTACAAAATGTTGGGTAGTCTTTCGCCCAGGTTGCACCACTGCCCATCCTGTGACCTCTACCTCTAGGAAGGGAAAAGTCTTGAATTGCATGGGACACCCCATCTTGCAGGTTCAGCTCCATCCTGTGTGGTGCCAGGGGGCACAGTGGCACAGCTGGTAGAGTCACTGCATCACAGAGCCAGAGACCCAGGTTCGATCCTGACCTCGGGCGTTATCTGTGTGGAGTTTGCACAGGGAGTGGATGCGAAAGTGGGATAACATGTAAACAAGGGTGAATATAATTTGGCTCACAATTCTGAATATGCTGAATATTGATTTCTGTAATTTCAAGTAACCCTTGCATTCTTTCTCTCTCCGTCCCTCCCCACCCTAATCCTCCTGCTAGTTCCACTGCTCGCATCCATGTATCCCTTCGCTATCACCTCTTCCACACCCAACAATGGATCATTGTTGGCTCCACCTTTCCTTGGTGATCGGTGCTAGCTTTGATCTCTTCATACCTCTAGTTGCCCTCTCCCTGACTCTCAGTCTGAAGAAGGGTCTCGACCCGAAAAGTCACCTATTTTCACCAAAGATGCTGCCTAATCCACTGAGTTACTCCAGCATTTTGTCTCTAAAACTCTAAGCTTCAGCCATGCCAATGTGTGTTTGTCTGTCATTATTGGAAGGACTGATATTTTTCACTTCATCCACAGATCCTGATTACAGTACCACAGTGCTTAGAAATTCTCCTGCTCTCTCCCCCAAAACAAGACTGGGCAAAAAAAATCCAATATGTGATTTTTGATGAGGTAAGAAATTAGAATCACTAGTTTAGAGATACAGTGTGGAAACAAGAATTTGGCCCACCGAGTCCACACCGAACATTGATCACCCTTGTACTGTGGTGCAGCAGTTAATTTGCTGCTTTACAGCGCCAGAGATCTGGTTCGATCCTGATTACAGGTGCTGTCTGCACGGAGTTTGTATATTCTTCCTGTGACTGCGTGGGTTTTCTCCGGTTGCTCCGGTTTCCTCCCACACTCCAAAGACGTGCAGGTTTGTAAGTTAATTGGCTTCTGTAAATTGTCCCTAGTATGCAAGTTCTGAAACTGGAATAACATAGGATAACAAGTATGCCTCTTGTCACCTTCCCCACAGCTAACAACTACAATTACTTGATCATCATCAGCTTTGATCTGTCATTTTCAAACCTTAACCTCCCACATATCTCTAGTCTCCCTCTCCCTTGACTCTCAGTCTGAAAAAGGGTCTCGACCTGAAACATGTAAACCAATATCTGCAGTTCCTTACTAACAGAACCTGTGTATGAGTTCCGGGTGCCAAAGGGCCTATTTCCATGCTGTATCTCTGAACTAAACTAAGCTAAACACCTTTTCACACTAGTTCAATGTTTTCCCAACTGTGTATCCTTCACACTAAGGGCAATTTATAGAAGCCAATTAACTTGCACGTCCTTGGTGCGTGGGAGGAAACCGGAGCACCCAAAGAACGCCCACGTGGTCACGGCGAGACCGTACAAACTCCGCACAGACAGCACCCATAGTCAGGATTGAACCCGGGTCTCTGGCGCCATGAGGCAGCAACTCTATCGCTATGCCATCCTAAATCTCATTTAATTCTTCCCCACATTATCATCAACTCTCCTGCAGATTGCTACACTCACCTTCACACAAGGGACAATTTCCCACCAATTGGGATGTGGAAGGGCACCGGAGCATCCAGGCAAAACCTACGTAGTCACGGGGAGAACGTGCAAACTCCACACAGACAACACGAGAGGTCGGGATTAAACCTGGATCTCCAGAGCTATGAAGCAGCAGTACTACCAGCTGCACCAGTGACATTTATTAGTACATAGATTGCTGAATAATAATTGCCATTCTCCTGCCTTCATCCCATTGCCTTTGACGCCCTTTACTAATCAAGAACCTGTCAAATTTCTATTTAAAAACCCAATGACTTGCCCCCACAGCCATCTGTGGCAATGAATTCAACAGATTCACCACCCTCTAGTTAAATAATTTCCTCCCCATCTCCAATCTAAAGGTATGTCCAATAAATACTGAGGCTGTGCCCTCTGGTCCTAGACTCACTAGTGGAAACATTCTCTCCACATCCACTCTATTCAAGCCTTTTGATATATGGACATAGAGTCAGACCATTATGTGGTGAAGACGGAGCAGAAAAGGGTACTTTGTTCCAGCTGATCCTATGCATGTTTATCTTCCCATTCACCTCCATAAACCACTCCATGAACCCCATTCCCTCTTCTGCTCCTATTAAAATTGGTGATGGCTTCCAATACCACTGGAGTTTAGAAGCATGAGGGGGGATCTCATTAAAACTTAGCGAATAGTGAAAGGCCTGTATTGAGTGGATGTGGAGAAGATGTGGAGAGAGAGTCTAGTACCAGAGGACGCAGCTCAGAATAAAAGGACCTTCCTTTAGAAAGGAGATGAGGAGGAATTTACTTAGCCAGAGAGTGGTAAATCTGTGGAATTCATTGCTACCAAGGCCAAATCATTGGGTCGCTCCATAGATGCCTCCTCACCCGCTGAGTTTCTCCAGCATTTTTGTCTACCTTCGATTTTTCCAGCATCTGCAGTACTTTCTTAAACCTTTTGGTTGACGTAAGTTGAAGGATTTTGACCTTGTGTTGCAGGTGCATTGCCTGGGTGGAGAGATTGGAGCAGAGGTTTGGGAACATCTGCTGGTGATGATCCGTTGTCCATTCCTTGCTCTGTCAGCAACTATCAGCAATCCTCAGGATCTCACACAGTGAGTCTAGCTGCACTTGCTCTGTAGCTGTAACACTATAGTCTTCTCTTTGAACCGGCTGTTGTAAGGTCATAAGGAATAGGAGCAGAATTAGGCCATTCGGCCTATCGTCTACTCCGCTATTCAATCATGGCTGATCTTTTTCTCCTAACACCATTCTCCTGCCTTCTCCCCATTACCCATGACACCCGTATTAACCATAGTACTAATGACACATGTACTAATCACCTGTACTAATCATCTGTATGAATCACACGTACTAATCACTGCCTTCTCCCCATAACCACTGACACCTGTACTTGTGTGTGGCTTGATTGTATGCGTGCAAAGTATGATTTGACTGGACAGCTCCCAAACAAACTTTGCCACTGAATCTTAGTACATGCAACAATAGCAACCAATCCAAATGGGGTTGGCACTGGAGAGAGGGATAGCCATGATGTTATTGAGTGGTGGAAGTAGGGGTTCCACTCCTGTTCTGCTTCTTGCATAGGAAGGAACTGCAGATGGTGGTTTGAACCTAGGATAGACACAAAATGCTGGATTAACTCAGCGGGACAGGCAGCATCTGTGCAGAAAAGGAATAGGTGACGTTTCGGGTCGAGACCCTTGTTTGGACTGGTTCTTGATATGGCCCGCTACCTGGTGATAGAATGCAAGGAACACAATCCCATGATCATGTGCTGGTCTTGTGTTTAGTTTAATTTATTTCAGAAAGACAGTGTGGAAACTGACCCTTCGGCCCACTGAGTCTGCACTGACCAGCGATCACCCACGCACTAGTTCTATCCTACACACAAGGGACAATTTAGAGAAGCCAATTAACCTACAAACCTGTCAGTTTATGGAGTGTGGGAGGAAACCGGAGCACCCCTGAAGGAAACCTATGCGGTCACGGGGAAAATGTGCAAACTTCGTACAGACAGCACCGGTAGTCAGGATCGAACCGGGGTCTCTGGCATTGTAAGGCAGCAACTCTACCGCTGCGCCACCTTGCCATGCTGTATTGTGTTGTTAACAGGTGGCTACAGTCGGTGAAGGACTACTGGGAAGGAGCAGAGTGCAGTCCTGAAGCATCTTCTTCAGCGAACTCCAAGACCAAGAGGAAGATCAATCGACCCACTGAGAGGCAGTCCTTCAAAGTGAGACTCGGTATGGACCACAGCCCAGACGGGGCATTGCAACAATGTAATACTAGGAACTAAAACGCACCTTGAGTGCTTCAAATGAAGCAGAAAAGTAAGGTTGTGAATGGACGTCAGATGCTTATATATGTTTAAAGTGGGGATAGAGTTGTAGAGTCATATAGCTTGTAAACATAGAAACATAGAAAATAGGTGCAGGAGTAGGCCATTCGGCCCTTCGAGCCTGCACCGCCATTCGATATGATCATGGCTGATCATCCAACTCAGAATCCCATCCCTGCCTTCTCTCCTTACCCCCTGATCCCTTTAGCCACAAGGGCCACATCTAACTCCCTCTTAAATATAGCCAATGAACTGGCCTCAACTACCTTCTGTTGCAGAGAATTCCACAGATTCACCACTCTCTGTGTAAAAAATGATTTTATCATCTCGGTCCTAAAAGACTTCCCTCTTATCCTTAAACTGTGATCCCTTGTACTAGACTTCCCCAACATCGGGAATAATCTTCCTGCATCTAGCCTGTCCAACCCCTTAAGAATTTTGTAAGTTTCTATAAGATCCCCCCTCAATCTTCTAAATTCTAGTGTGTACAAGCCGAGTCTATCCAGTCTTTCTTCATATGAAAGTCCTGACATCCCAGGAATCAGTCTGGTGAACCTTCTCTGTACTCCCTCTATGGCCCAACTTGCCCACACCGACTAACAAGGCTCATCTACACTAGTCCCACCTGTCTGTGTTTGGCCCATAGCCCTCTACCTATCCTATCCTGCACCTGTCTAAATGTTTCTTAAAAATTGTGATAGCACCTGCATCAACTTCCTCCTCCAGCAGCTCGTTTCATACACCCACCACCCTTTGTTTAAAAGTATTGCCCCTCAGGTTCCTATTAAATCTTTCCTCCCACACTTAAACCTAAGTCCTTAGTTCTCGATACCCCTACTCTGCATAAGACTGCATTAACGTTATCGATGAGCTTATTACATCTGCTAAATAATATGTAAATGGAAGTCATCTCCAACACAAGAAACTCCACCTTTCTATTCCTTTATGGAATACAGAACCAGTGCATTAACCCTATGTATGCTTCTCTTGATCTTATACACTATAAGAACACCTCTCATCCTCCTGCGTCCAAGGACTAAAGTCCTAGCCTGTTCAACCACTCCCTATAGCTCAGGCTCTTGAGTCCTGGAAACATCCTCGTAAATCTTCTCTGAACTCTTTCCAGTTTAACATCTTTCCTACAACAGGGTGACCAAAGCAGAACACAATACTCTAAATGTCATCTGTCCATGTTCACCAGTGATGCTGCCTGACCTGTTAAGCTATTCCAGCACTTTGTTGTTAAGTGGTTAGTAACATTGGAAATAAGGAAATGCTGTATTTGGTACCCCTGTAAGTGTGCTATAGTTTGCTGAAATTCCCCAAACTAAATTTTGATAGCAGTATTTTTCCTCCATTGATGCCATTGCATCAATTGACTGTCTAAGCCTCGTGTTCACAATACTGCGGATTAAAGCTCCTGTGACAACCAGTGCATAATTGGACAAATGACACAGAGCTGAATATTTAATATTCAACATTTCAGTGGATATATTTAAGGCAGAGATAGATAGATTTGTGTGGGTGTCAGTGGTTATGGGGAGAAAGCAAGAGAATGGGGTTAGGAGGGAGAGATAGATCAGCCATGATTGAATGGTGGAGTAGACTTGATGAGCCAAATGGCCTAATTGTGCTCCTATCACTTATGATCTTATGTGGCTGTGCCAATGTCTTGTATAGCTGTAACCTCCCAACTTCTCTACTCAGATAGATAGATAAATATTTGAAAAATAAAGGAATGGGGTTGGGGGGGGGGGGGGGGGGGGGGGGGGGGTGCTGGTACAGAAGAGGGGGTGAGGCCAGCATAGATTATCCATGATTATACTGAATGGTGGGGCTGATTTGAAGAGAATAGTAGCCCATTCCTGCTCTGCCTGTCCCGTTGAGTTACTCCAATTTTTTGTGTCTATCTTTGGTTTAAACCAGCATCTGCAGTTCCTTCCTACTTATTTTCCTATGTTCTTATAAAATAATGAATTAATTGATTAAAAGATACATTAGAGCATTGAAACAGGCCTTTCGGCCCACTGTGTCCACGCTGGGCATTTACCAAGGGCGACAAAGGTAATTGGGAGAAGACAGGAGAGTAGGGCTAAGAGGGAAAAATAGATCAGCCGTGATCGAATAGCGAATCAGACTAAATGGCCTGAATGGCCTCATTTCTGCTCCTATGTCTTATGGTCAGCTATTCACATTAGTCCTATGTTATCCCACTTTTGAAACCACTCCCTACACACTAGGGACAATTTACAGAGGCAAATTAACCTGCAAACCCGGAGGAAACCCTCGTGGTCACAGGGAGAACGTGAAACATCTAGAGGGACACGAGTCAGGTGCAGACACAGTAGCACAACCGGTAGAGCCGCTGCCTCGCCAGGTCAGAGACCCTGATTCGATCCTGACCCCAGGTGCTGTCTGTGTGGAGTTTGCACATTCTCCCTGTGACCGCATGGTTTCCACCCACATCCCAAAGACGTATATGTTTGTAGGATGATTGGCCACCTGTAAATTGCCTCCTCGTGTGAAGGTAGTGGATGAGACAGTGGGATAACATAGAACCTGTGTGCATAGGTGATCGATGGTCGGCATGGACTCGGTGGGCCGAAGGACATGTTTCCGGGATTTATCTCTAAACTAAACAAAATGGAATAATGTAGAACTAGTGCGTACGGATGAATTGGTGTTCAGCTAAAGTCCCTGTTATTGTGCTGTATCTCTAAACTAAAACTAAATGGAACTTGCTTGGACGGGGCATATTGGCTGGCATGGAAGAGTTGGGCTGAAGGGCCTGTTTCCTTGCTGCATGACTAGGTCTCTAGGACTCTACTTTCTTCCGCCAATCCCAGTAGCAACAGGATCCACATTCTCATTACTCTCTGGGCTACTTTTGAATTCCCTGTTGCATTTATTAGTGACTCGAATAAAGGAACTTTTTTTTACCTCTTCAATAGACAATAGGTGCAGGAGAAGGCCATTTGCCCCTTCGAGCCAGCACCGCCATTCAATGTGATCATGCTGATCTTCCCCAATCAGTACCCCATTCCTGCCTTCTCCCCATATCCCCTGGCTGCTATTTTTAATAGCCTCTCTTGAAAGCATCCAGAGAACCTGCCTCCACCACCCTCTGAGGCAGATAATTCCACGGACTCACAACTCTCTGTGAGAAAAAGTGTTTCCTCGTCTCTGTTCTAAATGGCTTACTCCTTATTCTTAATCTGTGGCCCCTGGTTCTGGACTCCCCCAACATTGGGAACATGTTTCCTGCCTCTAGCGTGTCCAAGCCCTTAACAATCTTATATGTTTCAATGAGATACCCTCTCATCCTTCTAAACTCCAGAGTGTACAAGCCCAGCTGCTCCATGCTCTCAGCATACGACAGTCCCGCCATCCCGGGAATTAACCTTGTAAACCTACGCTGCACTCCCTCAATAGCAAGAATGACCTTCCTCAAATTAGGGGACCAAAACTGCACACAATACTCCAGATGTGGTCTCACTCTGTACAATGTGAAACCATTTATTTTTGATGTGAAACCATTTATTGTTTTCATTATTGAACTTGAAAGTATTTTGAAACAGGAAGCTGTGGTTTTGTTATGTACCAAAGGACGTAAATTAATCGTACCCACTGCAAAGATGAGTCATTTAGAGTCAGAGGCATAGAGACATACAGCACGGAAACAGGCCCTTCGGCCCAACGTCCGTGCTGACCATGGTAATCTCATTTGCCCGTATCAGGCCTCTTAAATCTTACCTATCCAAGTTGGTGAATAATAGAATATGGGAACAGTTGATGGGAATGTGGGGAGAATCAAATAAGGGGATTAGTGTAAAATTAGTATTTGAAACATTAGCTAATTTTCTCTCCTCATAAATGATGCATAACCTGCTGTTTCCAGCACTTGTTTTATGTCTGTTTTTCAATGTTAGTAGATCTGTCTCTCTGCAAATTTTCCTTTTCCTTTTGTGAGAAGCACGCTGTCCAAGTAACTTTGAAATGTTTTTATTAGACCACTCACCCCGGTCATTCCCTCTTCTCCTCTCTGCCATTGGACAGGAGGTATAGAAGTGTGAAAACGCACCCCTCCAGGCAACTGAACGATCCTTTCACCCGCTAGAGTGTGGTCCTGAACAATTTACCTCAGTGGAGAACTTAGAACTATCTTTAATCAGACATTATCAGACTTTATTGTTATATCATTGCACTACATATTGTACCCCTTATACTGGGTCCGTGCACTGTGGACCGCTTGATTGTAGTCATGTGTTATCTTTTCTTTGACTGGATAGCATGCAAACAAGCTTTTCACTATACCTCGGTACACGTGACAATAAAAACCCACAGCCATGGTGACAGGGAGATGGAGAACATGCCTTGCACCTGAGGTCAGGATCAAACCTGGGTCTCGGGCGCTACTCTGCGCCACCTATATACCTGTTTGTCTTTGAAGTGTGGGAGGAAACCGAAGATCTCGGAGAAAACCTACGCGGTCACGGGGTTGAACGTACAAACTCCATGTAGTTAGCATCCGTAGTCGGAATCGAGCCCAGGTCTTTGACGCTGCAAGCACTGTAAGGCAGCAACTCTACCACTGCTCCACCGTGCCGTCCAAGTACGTCAAGTGCCCGGGCTGACCGCACATTGGACTTTGAATAATGGTGCCAAAAATGGCGGCGCCCGCATGTGTAATATATGTAAAAAGGATTTCAATGTGCAGTTGCATATATGACAAATAAACAGATGATTGATGGTCGGTGTAGACTAGGTGGGCCGAAGGGCCTGTTTTTATCAAACGTTATCTTGTTTGTTTTCAATCATAAAGTTGTCTAGCCATATTGTCAGTGGCAGTGCCCTCAAATGGCGAAACAAGGAACTGCAGATGCTGGTTTACAAATGCTGGGATGAAAAGGGTCCTGAACCATCAACTATCCATGTTCTCCAGAGATGCTGCCTGACTCGCTGAGTTACTCCAGCACTTTTGTGCCTTTTTGGCCTATCGATCAGTCCTGAAGCTCTGTTCACACACTGCCACATCACTCATTGTTTAATCATTATGCCATTAATGGCTGCACATTGTGCTAATGGTATTTCCTGTTGCTTGCAGTCATTTACGGGGAACGGTACAATGACTTGGAAAAGTTTGTGTGTGACTTTGAAGGTGGTGAATACAAATTTGTGCCCTATCATCCCTGTGCTGCCTTAACAGTGGATCACGTGAGTAGCAATAGCTTTGGAAAAATACCAGATACAGTATTATCTTAGCACTCTGTCATAGAGTCATACTGCATGGAAACAGGTCCTCCAGCCCAACTTGCCCACGCCAACCAACATGCCCCATCTACACTAGTCCCACCTGCCTGCATTTGGACCATATCCCTCCGAAGTTAGTGGTGAAATAGATGAAATCAGTGAGTTGCGAGTGGGTGCAGGAGGTAGCACCAATGCAGTCGTCGATGTAGCGGAGGTAGAGTTCGGGGATAGGGCCACGGTACGTCTCGAACAAGGATTGTTCGATGTATCCTACAAAGTGGCAGGCATAGCTGGGGCCCATGTGCATGCCCATAGCTACGCCTTGTATTTGGAGGAAATGGGAGGATTTAAATGAATAGTTATTAAGGGTAAGGACCAGCTCCACTAGGCGGTGGAGAGCAGCAGGGGTTCCTGTAAAGATGGTCTGAAGTTCATTAAAGGGCATTTACAACGATGTGCTTTTGTCTTGCAGATTGTAAAGTACGGCATCCCGTCTGACCTAGCACTGTCTCCAGCTGAATGTCTCAGACTCTACGACACGATGTCAAATGTTATGCGGGGCTGGCCCAGGATGCAGGTAGGTGAAATGTGGAAGTGCCCGCCACAGGGGCTTCTGACACACAGGTTCATAAGGGAGAGTTAGATTGAGCTCTCAGGGCTAATGGAATCAAGCGATAAGGGGAGAAAGCAGGAACAGGTTACTGTTTTTGGATGTTCACCCATGATCATATTGAATGGCGGTGCTGGCTTGAATGGCCAAATGGCGTACTCCTGCACCTATTTTCTATGTTTCTATAAGTTCATAAGACATAGGAGCAGAATTAGGCCATTCGGCTCATCAGGTCTGCTCTGCCTTTCGATAATGGCTGATCTATCTTTCCCTCCCAACCCCATTCTCCTGCCTTCACCCTGTTACTTTTGATGCCCTTATCTAGAATCTAGAAACTATCAATTTCTGCTTGAAAAATACCCAATGTCTTGGCCTCCACAAAGGATAATGAATTCCACAGATTCATTATAGTGTGGCTAAAGAAATTCCTCCTCATCTCCTTTCTAAAGGTATGTTGTTTTATTCTGAGACTGCTCCCTCTGTGCCTAGATGCTCCCGCAGCTGGAAACATCCCCTCCTCATTCACCCTATCTCGACCTTTCAACTAAGCAATAGATTTCATCCCTCGTCTTGTTTCTCAACTGCAGCGAGTACAGGCCCAAAGCGAACTAATGATCGTCTTAAGCTAACCCAATCATCCCCGGGATCATTCTCAGAACCACCTCTGGACCTTCTCCAACAACAACACACCCCTTCTCAGATATGGAACACAAAGTCAGTCCGTATACACCTACAGGGTGTCAACTCCACCACCTTGGCGGTTTTACCCCCCTCTTTCCTATGCCGCACCACACACCCATTTTACCCCTCCACCCTCCCTCAATCCCCTTTCACCTATATTCCTTCATTAGGCTTCACAACTCACTCCTCGTCCATCCTTACCTGACACCTTTTGTCTTTTCGTAAAAACACCCAGGCGCTGGAGTAATTCAGCGGGTCAGGCAGCATCCCTGGAGAATATGGAAGGGGATGATTCAGGTTGGAACCCTTCCTCAGACTCAAATAAGGTTCTCCTATCCATGTTCCCCAGGGATGTTCCCTGACTCTTCTGTCTCTTCATTTCTGGCCTGCGTCCAACCTTCATTGGCATCCCATCTCCCACCGGATCACCTACAAAATCCTGGTCCTCACCTACAAAGCCCTCCACCATCTGCCCCCCCCCCCCCCTGCCCCCCCCCCCCCCCCCCATATCTCACTGACCTCCTCTCCCCTACCAACTCTCACGGTCCCTCAGATCCACATCAGCCAGTCTCCTCTCCATCCACGTCCAACCTCCGCAGTTTTGGGGACAGAGCCTTCTCCAGGGCAGCTCCCAGGCTCTGGAACTCCCTCCCCCAACTGATCCGCAATTCGTGTCCCTCACCATCTTCCAGTCCCACCTCAAGACCCATATCTTCACCTCTGCCTATCCTTAGCCCCACGTCTCCCTCCCTTTTCATCTGTGCATTAATTGCCTCGTATTGTGTTTTGAATTGAATTCTGTCTTTACTTTGTGTACTAGTCATGTCTCTACTATTTATTTCATTCCCCTTACATGTTTTTCCTCTACCTGCTAAATTTTTGTAAGGTGTCCTTGAGACTCTTGAAAGGCACCCATAAATAAAATTTATTATTATTATTATTATTATTATTATTATTATTATTATTATTATTATTATTATCTGCCTTCCCAAAGCCCATCTCACCTGCATCCACCCACTGAGACCAAAGAAAGGTCCGGACCCAAACGTCACCTATTCCATGTTCCCCAGAGATGTTGCCTGACTTGCTGAGTTTATTCCAACACTTATTTTGTAAACCGGCATCTGCATTTCCTTGTTTCTCCCCCTATCAATCACTGGACTTTGTCTCATCCTCACCTCTTCCAGCTTCCGAACCCCTCCACCCCCTCACCGCATTCAATCTGAAGAAGGGTCTCAACAGATGCACGCTGCCCTCGGGACGGCTGCTATAGAGAGGAGATGTAGATTGTAGATTTGCAAAGAAGGTCTGAAGAATGATGCAAGGGTCCAAACAGCTCCACAACAGAGGACTCTGATTTATGGACTGTTCCCAAGGACACATTCAGAGATGGACATTGTGTCGCTGGAAGGTCATGAACTCGGTGAAAGACGCTCTTTTGTCTACCCGAATGTTGTTGACCTCCCAGCGGAGCGAGTTGTCCGTCAGGGAATGTTGCCGACTGGCCCGCTGCAGACTGCAGGAATACCTGATGAGGGACGCACTGAAGCTCGATCCAGCCAACGCCAAGGCTCTGGGGGAGGACCACAGTTTTGAGTCCTTTGCGCTGCTGGACATTGAAGGGCAGAGTCCCGTGGGGCATCCCCAAAACAAGGGAATGGATAGCACCCCAGGGAGACCACATGAAGGACAAGAATATTTTTTTTATAAGATTACTGCAAACTCTACTGAATGTGACACTATTGAATTTACAGACATGGAGAATGTATGATGAATTTTTGCACAGTTTTTGTTGTGAAAATGTTTTTTATTCTGAATCGTTAATTTTTTGAAAAAGGAACATAAAGTGCTGGAATAAATCAATGGGTCAGGCAGCATCTCTTGAGAATGTGGATAGGTGACGTTTCGGTTTGGGACCCTTCCTCAGACCTTCCGACTCACGATGATGCCTATCCATGTTCTGCAGAGATGCTGTCCAACCTGTTGGGTTACTTCAGCAATTTGTGTCTTTTTTTTGTTAACCATCTGCTGTTCCTTACATCTCCGTTTCCCTGCAGGAGTTGGAACCAGAGGAATACAAGTCTTTTAAAAACAAAATTGTTATCAAGAAGTCCGATGTGAGAGAATATGAGGCTGAACTGAAGAAGGAACTTACCGAGTGGATTGAAAAGGGGTGGAGATATGAGGTAGGTGTTTGACTGTCGTACAATGTATAAAAGCATAAGAAAATAAACTTTGGAGACATAAGGAACTGCAGATGCTGTTGTACAACAACAAAAACCCACAAAGTGCTGGAGTAACTGAGCGGGTCAGGCAGGCATCCCTGAGGAACATGGATAGGTGTTGTCTACAGTCGGGACCCTCATTCATTGATTTTAGTAGATGGTTGGAAGAGAGGTGGGGGCAAGACCAAGCCTAGCAAGCCACACATTAGCACAGGTGAGGGAATTTCATTGACAGAGGGTGCTGAACTGAAACATTGCCTATCCATGGCCTCGTGATGCTGCCTGATCCGCTGAGTTACTCCAGCACTTTGGGGTTTTTTTTTGTAAACCAGCATCTGCAGTTCCTTGTATCTCAGTGTAAAAACATATCAAGCTTTTGATGCAAAAGGCTGTGTTTATGCTCCTTCAGACCCTTTCTCACATCCCATTCCTTTCTCCCTCCGGTGGTCATCTGCCCTTCCTCGACCATTTCTTATGCTAGTAAGTTTCAGAATTTGGTGATCTCTGGTTCGTCCATAATGCAGGAGTGGATTTGTCACATATATACCTTATGGCACATAGTTCAGTATTCACCTTTTATTTTTAAACCAGTTCTTTTTACTAAAACTCAGTACATTAAATTGATTAAAGCACACGTTCAATAATCAGTTGTCTCCCAGCCTTCTTTTTAAAGAACAATGCTTATTCAGAATTCTCCTTTGAGTGGCGACTCTTTTCATGCAAAAATCCGATAAATTATTGGAGGTATAGATAAGATGGACGTTCAGAACCTTTTTCCAAGAATGATGCCTGGATTAGGGCATATTAGCTACAAGCAGAGTTTAGTTTCGTTTTAAGATACATCGCTGAAGCAGGTCCTACGGCCTACCGACCATTGATCACCCACATACTAGTTCCATGTTATCCTACCTATCCTACCAATTAACCTACGTCTTTGGAACATGGGAGGAAACTTGAGTTCCTGGCGGAAACCCACGTGATTGCAGGGAAAATGTACAAACTCTGTACAAACAGCACCCGAGGTCAATCCAGTCAATGAGAAGACTGCACATAATTACAATCATGCTGTCCACAGTGTACAGATACAGGAGAAAGGGAATAATGCTAGTGTAAGATAAAGTCCAGTAAAGTTTCATTAAAGTTAGTCCGAGGATCTCCAATGAGATTGGTTCAGTTGCCTGATAACAGCTGAGAAGAAACTGTCCCTGAATCTGGAGGTATGTATTTTCACACTCCTATACCTCTTGCCTGATGGGAGAGGGGAGAAGAGGGAGTGATCGGGGTTTGACACATCATTGATTTTGCTGGCGGCCATGCCGAGGCAGCGTGAAGTGTAGGTGGATGATCCTTGGATCTTGCTGATTGTGGGATCTGGGCAGCGGTCAATGAAATGATGCTACACATCAATAAAAAATGCCTACCGCTCTATCCCTCTAACACATTTTGAAGAATCTGATCACCTAAATGTGCTTCTGCTCCCTGCCCACAAACAAACATTGAAGCAGGAGGATCCGGTACAGAGAGTTGTGAAAAGCTGAACAGGCAGATGACATCTTACACAACAGATTTGAGTCAGGGACTGGTCCATAAGCAGGGATTCTGCAGCTAACCAGAATGAGTATGCCACCGCCGTGACTGACTTCATCAGCAAGTGCGGGGGTGACTGTGTGCAGATGAAGTAAATCCGAGTGTTCCCCAACCAGAAACCATGAATGAACCGCGAGGTACATTCACAGGGTAAGGCCAGGTCCGCTGCAAACAAGTCAAACGATCCAGAAGCGGTACAAGGAGACCCGCTGTGATCTTTGCAAAGCCATCAAGGATGCTGAGAGAAATACCGTATTGTCGGCACGTATTGTCTGGAAGCATGCGGCCCTATATAATCACTCTGACACACGGAGAATGTGGCAAGGTCTGAATAGGATAACTGGCTGCAAAGCAAGGTCAGGCAACATCATTAGTGATAGTGTGGCCTTATCCGATGAACTGGATGCTTGCTATGCTCGCTTCGAGCAGAAGGCCAATATGGCGGTGACATCTGGCCTTTCAGACTCCAGTGCACCTCTACCCAGGGTGGCTGTTGCAGAGGTTAGATCAGCCTTCTTGAAGATAAACCCAAAAGCAACTGGTCCAGACAGAGTTCCTGGCCATGTTTGCGGTTGTGAAGGTTGATATTTGTGGCGCTACGAGTTTAATGATGGACTCATCTGGAACCATGTTATGCCACAAGTATACTGACCCTGATAAAGATTTGTCTTACATCCTGACAAAATATGCCTCAACGTTGCCACCTCTGAACACAAGTGACACGCCGAGTCCCCACTTACCCATTGTTTGAGGTTCTGCGGTGATGGCAGGACATCATAAATAGCCCTTATAAGGAAACTACTGCCTGCTTTGAGTTCCACTCCTTCCCTCAAGTTACACATGGCACCAGATTACTAACTAAGGTGTTCTTTACTCCCTGATAATTGCAATTCTAACCTCACCTGAGCACACTAAAGGCCCTGTCCCACTTACGTGTCCTTGGCACGCAAATTACGCGACCTCGTCGTCGTGTTGAGGCGCATGGGCATCGTGTGGGGCCGGTCCCACTGAGAAGCGCGGAGGGGTATGGAGTTGTGCGCAGTAATCACGCGGCGCTCTGGGATTTTGTACCAAATTAACTCTTCGAGGGCCACCGGCCTGTCGCGTAACTGACGGCCAAAGTGGGACAGGCCCAAGACCCTGGCGCGACGCGACGTCTCGCCTCCAACAGCAGCAGAAGCAGGCAAACAATCGCCAAACTCAACCTGGGGCTCACGGCCGTTGCGGATCTGGTCCGCCCCCTCTACTCCCAGAGCGGGGCCAGGAACATTGAAGATAGACACAAAATGCAGGAGTAACTCAGCGGGACTGGCAGCATCTCTGGAGAGAAGGAATGGATGACATTTCGGGTCAAGGCCCTTCTTTCAGACTGAAGAAGGGTCTCGACCCGAAACATCACCCATTGCTTCTTTCCAGAGATGCTGCCGGTCCCGCTGAGTTACTCCTACATTTTGTGTCCATCTTCAAATGACGTCACGCGCTCCAGACGGCTGTGCGGGCGCATGATGACGCGTGCGACCTTCACGGGACCGTCGCGCCTCAACGCGACGACGAGGTCGCGTAATTAGCGTGCCAAGGACACTTAAGTGGGACGGGCTTTAAACCCCTGTTAGGCTGGACAATGGTAAATGGAGAATACCTTTCCCATATAAAGCCACGGGACTAAGACTCCATGGAACTCCTAACCATTTCCTAATATGTGAACTAACTAATCTCTCTAAGCTTTCCACCTTAGAAATTGGCACCTTATATACTGTCAATGGCCACATCAACCTATGAATAGCCCAAACTGCAAACACCACAACTTCAACTTGCCTGGAAGCCCAGACTTCTCTATCCTTTCTAACCCACCAGGAACATCCTTTCTAAATTGCTGAACCTGTTCAGTGTCATCCAACTCACTGTTATACCACCTACCCAAGCTTTTAACTGGCTTCTCTATTATAGACGGGATTTGTTCTTCATCTACACAGAACCTTTTCTCTACCAACTTTCCTCTTGCCGTGACTTACTAGGCTAGATCTTCAATGTAGCCCATTTAAGATTTTCACTTAACTTCTCTAACAACCTTGTACAAGCAACTGTTGTAGTCACCAGGGTCATATCATCCATATAGGCCCTGATTGGAGGGAGGCGCAGTCCGTCCTGCCATCTCTCTGCCGCCGACGACCCACCGTGATGCTCTAATCACTTGCTCCATCTCCATTGTAAATACTACACTCTGCCATAGATAGATAGATAGATAGATAGAATCTTTATTTGCCACACGACCAGGGTTGGTGGTATTTGGGTTCGGTACATGATGGTACACTGCTTTAGTCACATTAACACTAATAACAACACAGATCACAGTAATAAAGTGCATCCATACCACATCACAAATCACAAATCTCACCAACAATACATAGTGCAAAAGAACAGACAAAGACCATAGACAAGACACTGTATACATCAAAAGTCCTTAGTATTGATTGTTATTGGAGGGAATTGAGTGTTCTTATTGCTGAGGGGAAGAAACTGTTTTTAATGCCCATAATGCCCATCTCTAGTGTCTTCCATGCTGTCGTAAAATCTGTGTACTAAAACACATCCGGACATCTTGGAAATATGCTTTCACTAAATTTACTATTGATCCTGGAACTCTAAAGTAATCAAAAGCACTCTAAATAAGACTATGTGGCACAGATCCAAACACACTTGCCAGGTCCAAAAACATAACATGCAAATCTCTTCTCGAGCTTGGCTGTCTGAATCTGGTGCCATGTTACGCAAATGTGTTCTAAGCAACCTTCAAAACCTGGTGTACCTGCTTTCTGCACTGTGGTATCCATTAACCTTTCTCTATAAACAACTTGCCAGCCTCTGTGCTATTATGCTAAAGAAAATCTTGCCTTCCACATTTAGGAGACATATAGGCCTAAATTGACTTAACTCTGAACACTCTTTCTCCTTGGGAATGAAAATTCCCCCTGCTCTATGCTAAACCCTTGGTATGACCTGCTTCTCCCAAACTATTCACAAGAGCCTCCACAAGAATCAAAGAACATCAGGTGAATTTTTATGTACCCGGTAAGATACTCCATTCGGTCCTAGCGCCGAAGAAGCTTTTGCACACCTTATTACTGCTTCCACTTCCTTCCACTTTGGTGGCCTAACATCTATCTTATGCTCTATCTTTCTTAAGGTGTGGTTCTATAAAGAAGTGTGAAAACGCGCACCTCTAGATTCAGGGACAGTTTCTTCCCACCAACTAGAGAGCAGTCCTGAATTACTACCTAACTCATTGGTGACCCTCGGACCATCTTTGATTGGACTTTAATGACTTTACCTTGCACTAAACGTTATTCCCTTATCACGTATCTATACAATGTAAATGGCTCAATTGTGATTATGTACATATTATCTTTCCGCTGACTGGATAGCACGCAACAAAAGCTTTTCACTATACCTTGGTACACATGATAATAAACTAAACTGACATTGGTCCTGAATTTTCCCAGGTCAAGGATGTGCTGATGATGTTGGAACCAGAGGTTGAAGGGAATTTTGGGAAAGCTCACTCAAGTAACTACCCACTTCTGGTGGAATCTCTTCAAAAGCGGAACGGTCTTCCAGCTATTTTTTTCATGTGAGTAGCACTTACTGGATCTTTGTTCCTTGCGGCCGCCATCTTGAATTTCATGAATCTTGAATTTCTTCACGTCCCCACAATATTGTTCGAGTCAAACTCTACTTTGACTGGATGCTTTGATTCAGAAATGTAACAAAACAAATTCTAACATCCAATCGGAGTACATGCAGTTCTCCAATGAGATAGTAAGTTTAGTGTAGAGATACAGGCCCTTCGGCCCACCGAGTCCATGCCAACCCCATCGGTCACCCGTTCACACTCGTTATATGTTCTCCCATTTTTGCATCCACTCCCTACACACTGGGTGCAATTAACAGAGGGCCAATTAATCTACAAACCTGCACGTCTTCACGATGTGGGAGGAAAAAAGGAGGAAACCCACGCGGCCACAGGGAGAACTTGCAAACTTCACATAGTCAACATCCGAGATCAGATTCAAACACCGGTTTCTGGCACTGCGAGGCAGCAGTTCTGCCTGCAGTGCTACTGAGCCACTCCTGAGTTGTTATCTGTCCTTCAGAATATCCGTAAGATGTGTGCCCTAAGAGTTCTACATGGTTTATCACTCAAGTCACAATCCGTGAAAATTGATTGGTATTATTCTCATACTATGATGTTGGATATTTCACTGGCTGCATGGTTATCATAAGGTAGTGAAAGATTTGTTTAGTTTAGTTTATTATTGTCACGTGTACCGAGGTACAGTGAAAAGCTTTTTATTGCATGCTATCCAGTCAGTGAATAAACTATACATAATTGCAATCAAGCCATCTAGGGTATACAGATACAGGATAAAGGGTATGATGGCTAGTGCAAGATAAAGGACTGATTAATTAATTAGTTTGAAGGTCTCTAATGGTGGGAGGTCAGGACTGCTCTCTAGCTGATAAAACATAACATTCTTAAAGGATTTGACAGGCTAGATGCAGGGAAATAATTCCGGATGTTGGAGGAATGCAGAACCAGGGGTCATAGTTTAAGAATAAGAGGTAGGCCATTTAGGACTGAGATGAGGAAAAACTTCTTCACCCAGAGAGTTATGAATCTGTGCAATTCTCTGCCGCTGAAGGCAGTGGAGGCCAATTCACTGGATGTATTCAAGAGAGTTAGGTTTAGATCTTAGTGCTAAAGGAATCAAGGGATATGGAAAAAAAGCAGGAATGGGGACAGATTTTAGATGATTAGCCATGATCATGTTGAATGGCATTGCTGGCTCGAAGGGCCGAATGGCCTACTCCACCTATTTTTCTATGTTTCTATGAGAGGATGGTTCAGTTGCCTGATAAATGCTAAAGAATGCAAGGCATAGAGTCATTGAGTGGTGAAACATGCCCTTCAGCCCAACTTGTCCACGTCGACTACGATACCCCATCTATATTAGTCCCATTTGCTCGTGTTTGGCCCACATCCCTCTGAACTTTTCCCTATCCACGTCCAAATAAACTCTGTTCTATTTCCCCATCATTACCCACAAGCACATTGTCTTAAGGTCATAAGGATTAGGAGAAGAATTAGGCCATTCAGCCCACCAAGTCTACTCTGTCATTTAATCATGGCTGATCTATTTCGCTCCTAATCTCTTTTCCTGCCTTCTCCCCATTACCTCTGACACCTGTACTAATCAAGAATCTATCGATTTTTTTAAGAAGGAACTGCTGGAAAATCGAAGGTAGACAAAAGTGCTGGAGAAACTCAGCGGGTGCGGCAGCATCTATGGAGCGAAGGAAATAGGCAACGTTTCGGGCCGAAACCCTTATTCTGACGCCTCGGCCCGAAACGTTGCCTATTTCCTTTGCTCCATAGATGCTGCCGCACCGGCTGAGTTTCTCCAGCACTTTTGAATACCTAAGAATCTATCGATCTCTGCCTTAAAAATATCCACTGACTTGGCCTCCACAGCCTTCTGTGGCAAAGAATTCCACAGATTCACCACCCTCTGACTAAAGAGATTTCTCCTCATCTCTTTCCTAAAAGAACGTCCTTTAATTTTGAGGCTATGACCTCCAGTCTTAACTCTCCCACCAGTGGATCATCCTCTCCACATCCATTCTATCCAAGCCTTTCATTATTCTGTATGGTTCAATGAGGATCCTCTCATTCTACTAAACTCCAGCGAATACAGGCCCAGTGCCAACAAACGCTCAGCTTAGGTTAACCTACTCATTCCTAGGATCATTCTTGTAAACCTCCTCTGGACCCTCTCCACAGTCAGCACATCTTTCCTCAGATATGGTGCCCAAAATTGCTCACAGACTAGCCTGCATCTTTAATTTCAGCTTCAATATATCACTGGTTGAGGAATTTGCTAATAGCATACTAAAGCACCTGCAGACGAAAGAGGAAAGCAGGATGAAACCAGATGATAACAAAGTGAAACAGCAGATGGAAAAAAGGATCAAGGAGCTACGAAAGTACCTGCAAAAAGAGGATAAACCGTAAATATCTTTTTACAGCTTACGTTCTTGGGACCTATAAGGGGAGACAAAATACTGGAGTAACTCAGCGGATCAGACAGCATCTCTGGAGAAAAGGATAAGGTGATGTTTCGGGTCGAGGCCTTTCTTCAGACCCAAAATTTCACCTATTCCTTTTCTCCAGAGATGCTGTCTGACCCGCTGAGTTACTCCAGCTTTTTATGTCTATCTTCGGTTTAAACCAGCATCTGCAGTTCCTTCTTACACTTATAGGGAGACGTTGGTAAGCTTGGGCTTCATTCCTTGGAGTGCAGGAGGATGATAGGTGATCTTGCAGAAGTGTATAAAACCCATAAGGGGAATAGATAGGGTGATTGCACCAATATCATCCTGGTCGTTTTATAGAGCCCCAGTGTCTTTATAAACTGTTCTTTTATTTCTTAAAATAAACTTTACTCAGCATAAAAAATGTATATAAAACTATGCAAAGGCTCTTCAGATGTTCTTGGAATATACATTCATTAATGTCGCACTCAGTAATGTTTGCATTTCCAACTCAGTGGTGAGAGAGCATTAACCTTGAAATTGAAAGTGAGATAGCAAAATACATCGTTATGTTTTATGTTATCCCACTTTCTCAAATACTCCCTACACACTGGGGGCAATTTACCGAGACCAAATAACCTACAAACCCACATGTCTGTGGAATGTGGGAGGAAACCAGAGCAACCGGAAGAAACCCACGTGGTCACAAGTAGAACATGCAAACTCCGCATGAACAACACCCGAGGTCGGGATCGAACCCGAGTCTCTGGCATTGTAAGGCAACAGGCCTATCTAGTACAAACATATATAGGGTACTCTTTTGTGCTGATAGAGGTAATAGACTAACTGGGACCCATTGGGTCCCAGTCATACGGGAGGCCTGGTCCCCCAATGCAACCCATTCCACAACGCAATATTCCATCACTCACCCGTTTCCCCCAACGCAACCCATTCCCCCAATACAATATTCCACCCCTCACCCATGGCCCCTAACTGCGCAGGCGTGGCTGACAGGTTCCCGTTGTGATGCCTCTGACTCCCCTGACCCCCCGCCCCCCAATCCACCTGTTGCCCTCCCCCCCCCCCCCACGCATTCACTCCATCCCCCCCCCCCCCCCCCCCCCCATCCACTCTGGCGGCGTAGCCATTCCCGCCCATTGGGTTCCCATTGTGACGTAGAAACTGCGCAGGTACAGCTGACGGGCACGGCAAATGAGAAGGGATTTATTAAAGTTTAAAATGTGAATCACTCTTAAAATATACCAACAATTTCAATGTTAAATATGAGATTTATTCATTCCATTCTTTCTTGTTGCGTTCTGCAACCGGGGGATGGCTTCAGGCGGGGGCTATCGCAGCCGGTGGGGGGAGAGTCCTGCAGCCCGGGGGGGGGGGGGGGGGTGGACGGCTTCAGGCGGGGGCTACCATGGCCTATCGATGTCGTGGTCTACCGCTGCTGCTTCCTATCGCTGTTGTGGCCATGGTCTGTCGCTGCCATTGTCTACCACTGCTGCACCCCACCGTCTTCAGGCAGGGTTTGGTGGGAGCATCCTGTAGTTGAGGATGGGGACTGCTTCAGGCAGGGGCTGGTGGGGGTGAGGGAGCATCCTGCAGCTGGGGACGGGACGGCATCAGGTGGGGGGGGGGGGAAGCATCCTGCAGCTGAGGATGGCTTTAGGCAGGGACTGGCAGGAGCATCCTGTAGCCGGGGAGGGGGATGGCTTCAAGCACGGGCTGGTGGGTGCTTTCAGTAGCCGGGGGGATGGGAACGGCCTCAGGCGGGGGCTAAGGGGACCGGTGGGGGAGGGGGGTGGCTGTGGGGGGGAGAGGTGTGGGGTTTGTGGGAGGAGGGGGGTGTGTGAGCAGTGCGTGGGTTGTGGGGGGAGGGATTGTGGGCAGGGGGAGGCGAGGGGGGATGTGGGGGCAGGGAGGGTGTGGGCGAGGGGGAGAGAGCTCAGCGAAAAGAGTGGGGTTGTGGGAGAGAGGGGGGTAAAATGGGGGAGGGGGGCAGGAGACAGCGTGGGGGACAAGAGGGGAAGGGACTGGAACTGACGGGTTGACGGGGACTCACAGCGGGTGCTGGTTGCTGGATGTTCTCCTCCGCCGTGTCCGTTTCTGGTCTCTCTGAAAATTGGGTTCGGTTGGAAACCGCTGCCGGCCATCCTCAGCTACAGTAAAGACACAATGACGCAGGAAGAGGCGGACCATCCCGTGGAGTGACAGGAGAAAAGACCAATCTGATAGATCGATCTGCGCATGCGGGTTTTTAAAGATTTTTCAAACCTCGCTAACTTTTACATTCGACCACCAATTGGAACGAAACTTGGTGCACTCGCTGGCGAAAAATCGTAGCGCTATCGCACACTGCTTTTACGCAAATAGAATGACCACGTAAACCGGAAGATGACAAGATCAGAGCTTTAGTTATGTATAGATAGATAAGATTATGTTTTTTATGCTCTTCTCTGATTTCAGAGGTATAGGGTAGAAAAAAGCCCTTTTGCCCACTGAGTCAGCGCCGACCAGCGTTCATCCACTACACTAGCACTATCCTACACACTAGGGACAATTTTTCAATTATTTTTACCACAGCCAATTAACCTATAAACCTGAAAATAGAAACAAAATACTGGAGCAACTCAGCGGGTCAGACAATATCTCTAAACAAAATGAATAGGTAATATTTCAGGTCGAGAATCTTCTTCGGTCTTGACACGAAATGTCACCTGTTTTTATTCTCCTGAGATACCGACCGGCCCGCTGAAATACTCGAGTATTTTGTGGCTATATACAGTGAAAACCAGCATTTACAGTTCCTTCTTACACAACCTATAAACCTGTATGTCTGGAGTGTGGGAGGAAACCAGAGAATCCGGAGAAAATCCACCCGGTCACAGGAAGAATGTACAAACACTACAGACAGTACCCGTAGTTGGGATCAAACCCGGGTCTCTGGCGCTGTAAAGTAGCAACTCTACTGCTGCGCCACCCTGCCGCTTGACAGTAGAGAGTAGATAGAGATCTCAAGTTAGAGATTTGAACCCAGAATTTTCTAGCTCATGGGTCAAGTGTGTTTTATTGTCATCTATATTACTAAAAGTAAGGTCTTGACCACTTCCTGGTTTTCTGTTTCATGATTTTTGAAAAAACGCTGCCACTTACGGCTGTGATTTTTGGCCATCTTACTAGGACAAGAGGATTTTTCCCATCGATGAAAAATAAAAGAATTATTAATGTTTTAAAAAATGTTGACATTCTCTCTGCTGCCCCTGCTGGTGGGAGAGGGGAGGGACTATAAAACCCTGGTGTTGTGCCTCACTCAATCTCTGCAAGATGGAAGAAGCGAGATGGTCATGTCTCTCTGAGCCGTGAATAACACTGCACACATGTCTACTCAACTGTGAGTGCCCTTAATGTGGTTTGAAAATGAAAATGTGGTTGCTTTGAAATGCTGCACTGCAAATGGTTGTTGGTGGTGGTAACTGCTTTGAAATGCTGCACTGCAAATGGTTGTTGGTGGTGGTAACTGCTTTGAAATGCTGCACTGCAAATGGTTGTTGGTGGTTGTTTTGAAATGCTGCACTGCAAATGGTTGTTGGTGGTGGTAACTGCACAACTTCCTGTTTGCACTGTATATTGATTTTAGATAAAGCGCTACCATGTATGGCTGTGATTTTTGGCCATCTTACTCAGTCCCCCTCCGCTCATCAGGTGCAGAGGATTCTTCCCATCAATTAAATATAAAAATGTTATTAGTGTTTAAAAAAATGTTGAGAATCTCTCTCCTGTCAATCATGCCATGAAAGCCACGCCCCTTTCTGGTGGGAGGGGGGAGAGATTATAAAACCCAGAAGTGTGGGTGTGGCTCAGTCTCTGCAAGATGGGGGAGGGAGAGGTCATGAATCTGTCTGAGCTGTGAATCAACTGAACATACTGAATGTCTACTGAACTGTATGTGGTGTTTTGTGTGGTTTATGGTGGTTTCACCCTGCTTGAAATGGTATGAAACTGCATTTGAATGTGGTGGCCTTGCACCCTGTTTGAAATGGAATTTCAAGGAATAACCGTGAGTCAACCTATCGCCCACCAGCCGTGAGTGAGCTGCCAGTCTTGAGTGACTGAGCTGTCACCCCAAGAATCCATTTGGCCTGCAATGTCCATACTAGCCCCCTGGAAACCAGTCCCTTCAGCCCACAATACCCATACTAGTGCCCCAGAAAGCCCCCCCCCCCCCACTGGCCACCAATATTGGAATTGATGGAGAGGTGGAATATTGTATTGGGGGACCAGCCCTCCCGCCGTGTGAACATGAGACCCAATGGGTCCCACTTAGTCTAATATCTCTTGAAATGTAACAATGAAATTCTTGCAGCTGCACGCATAGCACTCCGTAAAACCCATAACAAACATATAAATATTTTAAAAAAACAGACAAATAAATAGACAATAATAGTTCAATTATGTCCCCAAGTCTATTCATTTCTGAACCTATTTCGAGTTTGTAGTGTTTAATAGCCTGAATGTTGTCGGGGAAAAAGCTGGTCCTGAACTTGAACATTATAGTTTTCAGGCTTCTATACCTTTTTGATGGTAGGAGTGAATTGAGAGTGTGGCCAGGATGTTGCGGGTTGCTGATGAAGCTGGCTGCCTTTTTGAAGCAGCGACTCTTGTAGATCCCTTCGATGGTGGGAAGGTCAGAGCACTTGATGGACCGGGCAGTGTTCTCCACTTTTTGCAGTATTCTTTGTTCCTGGGCATTCGCGTTGTGACCGTGATGAAACCAGTCAATATGCTCTCTACTGTACACACAGAGGTGAAAGAGAATCATCTTTGAAATTTATGGGCAAACTTGTTTTGTTACTTTTATTACCCTTCTGTAAAGATTTGGTTTCATTGTGTCCTCCAACCAATATTTGTCTTGTGAAAGGATGCATCTCAGCAGAAATCAAGAGGAAAAACTGTCGCAATTGCGGACAGAATATGATTTGTTACTGACGAAATATCAATTACTTCAAGAAATCCCTCCCGACTGTACGTTTGCCCAGATTACTGCTGCAGATCGAGAGGTAAGGGCTCAATGCTGCTTTGTTGTCACAAGTACCGAGTCACAGTGAAATTCCTTTTTTGCATATAGTTCAGTAAAAAATATAACTATACATAAACGCGATCTTAGTTAAGTGCAGGAGTCTACAGAGTGTTTTAATGACATATGTCCTGAACTGGAACAATGAAATTCTGACTTGCAGGAACACAGCAGAATATGTAAACTTCGTACTTGTGGGGTAAATTGAAATTCTGCTTTATCTTCCCACAGTTCATGGACAAGGTTTTTGACCGCATGCAGTGGGTGTTTGGCTTTAGCCACTTCCGAGAGATGATGCGCCGAGGAATTGGTTGCCACCATAGATCTCTGAACAAAAAATTTCGGCAAGGCGTGGAGATGCTTTTCAGAAGCGGTGTAATAAAGGTGAGAGCAGGTGCAAATCCACAGCATTCCATAGAAAGCACACTGTTGGATTACATCACAGCTTGTCAACAGCAACAGCTCTGCCCAAGGCCGCAAGAAATTGTAGAGTTTTGGTGTACCCACTACCTCCATTGACTCCATCTACACTTCACGCTGCCTCGGAAAAGCAGCCGACATAACAAAGTAGTAGTCCCACCCCCCAGTCATTCCTTCTTCTCTCTGTTCCCATAGGGTTAAAGGTACAGAAGCTTGAAATCACGCACCACCAGACTTGGGGACAGCTTCTCCCCCTCTGTTATCAGGCTTTGGAATGGTCCTTCCATAAGCTAGGGTACTGTCCAATTCACCTCTACCCCATTGTTGACACTGGACTTTGTCTCTGGAACTGATGCGCTACAATGCTGAGAATTATATTCTGCACTCTGTATCATCCCCCTTTACTCTACTTATTGAACTTGAGTTTGGACTTGTTTTTATAAGAATTTATAAGAACAAGGAACAGTACAGCACCAGAACAGACCCTTTGGCCCATAATGTTTGTGCTGAAAAAATGATGCCGACCAACTCTTATCTGCCTCCATGTAATGCAAATCTCTTCATTCTCTGCATATCCATGTGCTTATCCAAAAAACAAACTTGCCCTGCACATCTCCTTTAAACGTTGCCTCTCTCACCTTAAAGTTATATCTTTATTATTTGATTTCTTCATTCCTGGAAAAAGGTTCTGACTATTTTATATTTTATATACTTCCAACAGGTCTCCCCGCAACTGCTAGCGTTTTATAGAAAACAATCCAAGTCTGTTCAACTTCTACACTGTAACTAATGCCTCTAACCCAGGCAACATTCTGATAAACCTCTTCTGCACCCTTTTCAAAGCCTCAGCATCCTTCCTGTAATGGCCAGAACTGCACACAATATTCCAAATTTTCCCCTTCTTCAGACATTTACCTCTCCTCCAGGGACTCCAACAGTCCTTCCAGGTGAGACAGAGGTTCACCTCCTCTAACCTCATCTACTGCATTTGGTATTCCCACTGTGGCCTCCAGTACATCGGCGAGACTAGGTGTGTAGGAAAGAACTGCAGATGCTGGTTTAAATCGAAGGTAGACACAAAATGCTGGAATAACTCAGCAGGACAGGCTGCATCTCTGGAGAGAAGTCAAGTCAATTTTATTTCTATAGCACATTTAAAAATACCTCTCATTGACCAAAGTGCTTTACATTAGTGAAGGCACTAACGTGCTACAAACAGTGGTACATAAATCAACAATACATACATACAGTGCTCCCTCAGAGGATCTCAAGAAAGGCTTGACAGTGGAAATAAGTTTTAAGTCTAGACTTAAAAGAGTTAATGGAGGGGGCAGTTCAGATGGGAAGAGGGATGCTGTTCCATAGTCTAAGTGCTGCAACCTGAGCTTATGCCTAGACCGCGGGATGGTCAGTAACCCCAAGTCGGCCGATCTGAGGGACCTGGAGGTGGTATGGTGGGAAAGCAGATTTTTAATGTAGGTGGGGGCAAGCCCGTTAAAGGCTTTGTAAACAAAAAGAAGGAGCTTGAAATTGATTTGGAACCGCACTGGGATTCAGTGGAGAGAGGTCAGAATCGGGGTGATGTGGTCCTTTTTTCGGGTGCCCGTCAGGAGTATCGCTGCAGCGTTTTGGACCAATTGCAGGTGGGACAGGGAAGATTGGCTGATGCCAGTGTAGAGGGAGTTGCAGTAATCAAGGTGGGTGGAGAAAAATTAGTGGATGATCTTTTCGAGGTCGTCAAATTGGAGGAAAGGTTTTATTTTAGCTATCGTCCGAAGCTGGAAGAAGCTAGCTTTTACCACGGCATTGACTTGTTTGTCAAATTTCAATGCGGAGTCAAATATCACGCCAAAGTTTTTGACGTGACGTTTGAGTAATGGGGTAAGGCTTCCAAGGCTGCCTGCTATCATTTTGATTGAGTCTGAGGGGCCGAGTAGGATGACCTCAGACTTACTCTCGTTTAGTTGGAGGAAGTTCTGGGCCATCCAATACTTTATATCCTCGAGGCAGTGGATAAGGCTGAGTAGATTTGATCGGTTGTTGGGTTTCAGGGGGAGATAGAGTTGTGTATCGTCTGCATAGCAGTGGAAAGAAATGCCGTGCCTTTGAATGACTTGGCCTAAGGGGAACATATACAGGGATATCGTGTCCGAAGAAGGATCTCGACCCGAAACGTCACCCATTCCTTCTCTCCAGAGACTCCGCTGTCCCGCTCAGTTACTCCAGCATTTTGTGTCTTACCTTCGGCGAGACTAAGTGTAGGTTCGGCAACCGTTTTGCCGAATCTCGAGGTTAGAAAAGTTGGTCTCGACCTGAATAGTCACCTTTCCATGTTCTCCAGAGAGGCTGCCTGACCCGCTGAATTACTTCAGCACTTTGTGTCCACAACTAATGAATCCTCTGTTTCTGTTAAGGTTGTCAGCGCCACATCAACCCTTGCTCTGGGAATCAACATGCCCTGCAAGACTGTCGTTTTTCTTCACGATTCTGTGCATCTGGATTCTCTCACCTACAGACAGGTAGTTGAAGAGCGCTGGTGTAAGGCATCAAAGCCGCTACAACGCTATCTGTAAAGAGCACAAGAGTACAAACTACGTACCGGCAAGCACCCGTAGTCAGGATTGAACCCGAGTCTCTGGCGTTGTAAGGCAGCAGCTCTAACGCTGTGCCACTGTGCCGCCCATCCACATAAGGCTCCAGCTGGGCCCATCTTAACAATACAATACAATACAGTGACGCAGCAGTTGAAGCTGCAACCTTGCAACGCTAGGTACATAGCGTTCAATCCGGACCTTGGGTGCTGTGGGCAGTTTGAACCTTTTTAAGGTAGATAAATCCCCAGGGCCTGATGGTCTGCATCCCAGAATACTTAAGGAGGTGGCCCCAAAAATCGTAGATGCATTGGTGATCATTTTCCAATGTTCTCTTGACACTGGATCAGTTCCTGTGGACTCGAGGGTGGCTAATGTAACCCCACTTTTTAAGAAAGGAGAGAGAGAAAAAACAGGGAATTATAGACCAGTTAGTCTTACATCAGTAGTGAGGAAGATGCTTGAATCAATTGTTAAAGATGTTATAGCAGCACATTTGGAAAGCAGTGACGGGATCGGTCAAAGTCAGCATGGATTTATGAAGGGGAAATCATGTTTGACTAATCTTCTGGAATGTTTTGAGGATGTAACAAGTAGAATGGATAAGGGAGAGCCAGTGGATGTGATGTATCTGGACTTTCAAAAAGCCTTTGACAAGGTCCCACATAAGAGATTAGTGTGCAAAATTAAAGCACATGGCATTGGTGGTAGAGTATTGACATGGATATAGAACTGGTTGGCAGACAGGAAGCAAAGTGTGTGAATAACGGCTCCTTTTCTGAATGGCAGATAGTGACTAGTGGTGTTCCGCAAGTCTCAGTGCTGGGACCCCAGTTATTTACAATATATTAAAGATTTAGATGAGGGAATTAAACGTAACTTCTCCAAGTTTGCGGATGACACAAAGCTGGGTGGCAATGTGAACTGCAAGGAGGATGCTATGAGGCTGCAGGGTGACTTGGATAGGTTGGATGAGTGGGCATATGCAGTTAATGTGGATAAATGTGAGGTTATCCACTTTGCTGTCAAGAACATTATTAGGCAGATTATTATCTGAATGGTGTCAGATTAGGAAAAGGGGAAGTGCAATGAGACCTGGGTGTGCTTGTACATCAGTCACTGAAAGTAAGCATGCAGGTACAACAGGCAGTGATGAAAGCTAATAGCATGTTGGCCTTCAATGCGAGAGAATTCGCATTTTGGAGCAAGGGGGTCCTACTGCAGTTGTACATGGTCCTGGTGAGACCAGACTTGGAGTATTGTGTGCAGTTTCGGTCTCCTAATTTGAGGAAAGGCATTCTTGCTGTTGAGGGAGTGCAGAGTAGGTTCACCAGGTTAAATCCCGGGATGACGGGACTGACATATGATGAAAGAATGGGTCGACTGGGCTTGCATTCACTGGAACTAAGAAGGATGAGAGGGTATCTTATAGAAAAATATAAAATTCGTAAGGGATTGGACAGGATGCAGGAAAAATGTTCCCCATGTTGGGGGAGTCCAGAACCAGGGGTCACAGTTTAAGAATAAGGGGTAGGCCATTTATGACCAAGATGAGGAAATACTTTTTCAACCAGAGATTTATGAATCTGTGGAATTCTCTGCCACAGAAGGTAGTGGAGTCCAATTCACTGGATGATTTCAAGAGAGATAAATTTAGCTCTTAGGGCTAACAAAATCAAGGGATATGGGGAAAAAGCAGGAGCGGGGTACCGATTTTGGATAATCAGTCATGATTGTATTGAATGGCGGTGCTGGCTTGACGGGCCGAATGGCCAACTCCTGCACCTATTTCCTATTGTTTCTATGTTTCTCCAGCTTTTGACATTCTAAAGACCTGCAGGTTTGTATGTTGATTGGCTTCTGTAAATTGCTCCCAGTGTGTATGACATAACTGATGTGTGGGTTATCGCTGGTTGGCATGGGCTCGCTGGGCCTGCATCTCTAGACTACACTGAACTAAACTAAATCACCGCTAGTGTGTAGGGAGTGGATGAGAAAGTGGGATAACATAGAACTAATCTTAGCGGGTAATTGATGGTCGGCATGGACCTGTTTTCAGGCTCTATTTGTAATTTAAACTAAAACCCAGTCAAAGTGAAATTTATTCGTCACATGCACCAACTAAGGTACAGTGAAATGAATTTGCCAGCAGCGATACAGATGAAAAAAGAACACACAATACACAATAGAATTTAATGCAAACATCCACAACAGCATTCTTCACTGTGGTGGAAGGCAACAAAGTTCAGTCAGTCCTCCCCCTTCTGTTCATCTGTGGTCGGGGCCATAAACCCTCCGTAGTCGCCGCTACAAACGGCCGGATGTTCAGGCCATCTTGTCGGGATGATCACAACTCCGATGTCAGGACGGTCGAACACACTCCGCACCCTGTTATTTTTCTCTTTGCACTACCTGTTGCACCTGTGTATGGCTTGGAGTACCCGAATCGGCCACTTTCCCACCGGAGACCGCAGCTTCAGGGTGTTATAGGATGGATGGGCGGAATGGTGGCGTAGCGGTAAAGTTGCTGCCTTACAGCGCCAGAGACCCGGATTCGATCCTGACAATGGACGCTGGTCTGTACGGAGTTTGTATCTTCTCCCCGTGACCTGCATGGGTTTTCTCCGGGTGCTCTGGTTTCTTTCCACATCCGAAAGACATGCAGGTTTGTAGGTTAATTGGCTTCTGTAAATTGCTCTTAGTGTGTGGGATAGATCTAGTGTATGGGTTATTGCTAGTTGGCATGGGCTCGATGGGCCAAAGGGTCTGTTTCCACATTGTATCTTTAAACTGAACTAAACTAAACTAAATCACCCCTATGTAGGAAGAAATTGAGATAACACCATTTTTCGCGGGTGATTGATGGTTGGCGTGGAGTCAGTGAGTCAAAGGACCTGTTTTCGTGCTGTATTTGTAATCTAAACTAAACTTTAATAAAAAACAAAATAATAAGTATGCTCCAGTAGATAATAAGAAACTTGCCCCATGGCAGAGTTGTATAAAACTAGGGAACAGAAGATTGGGATATGGTTGAGAAGGTTATAGGGGATAGTTTTAGTTAGTTTAGTTTATTGTCACCTGTACAGAGGTACTGTGCATAGTTTTTATTGCGTGCTAACCGGTCAGCGGAAAGACAATATATGATTATAATCGAGCCATCCACAGTGTACAGATACATGATAAAGGGAATAACGTTTAGTGCAAGATAAAGTCCAGTAAAGTCCAATTAAAGATAGTCCAAGGGTCTCCGATGAGGTAGATCATAGCTCGGGACTGCTCTCTACTTGGTGATAGGATGGTTCAGTTGCCTGATAACAGCTGGGAAGAAACTATCCCTGAATCTGGATATTGTGACTGGATCTGAGGGAGAATTATTTTCTTTTGGTTGGTGCGTGGAATGTGGAACACACTTCCTGGGCCGGTGACAGAGGCGGATGCTCTCATGTCATACAAGAGGTATCTGGAAATCACTAAGGCACAGTAGGCTTGTAAATGAGGTTAATATAGATGAGTGCTTCATGGTTGGCATGGACATGGTATTAGTTTATTACTGTCACGTGTACCGAGGGACAGTGACGATCTTTGTCTGCCTGCTATCTAGTTAAATCATACTAGACGAGTACAATCAAGCCATACACAGGTGCAACAGGTAGTGCAAAGAAAAAAATAACCAGGGTGCAGAATATAGTCTTAAAGCTTTACAGTGTTGCAGCTGGAGAGAAAGTGCAGTGAAAAAAGTGCAAGAGCCACAATAAAGAAGGTTGAGAGATTGGGACTGGAATCTGGCGGTGCGTGCTTTCAAGATTTTGTACCTCCTGCCCTACGGGAGAGCGGAGAAGCGGGAGAGGCTCGGGTGTGCGTGTCCTAGATTATGTTGGTTGCTTTTCCGAGGCAGCATGAAGTGTTGATGGAGACTGGTGAGGCCAAGGCTGTATAACTCTAAAGGGCCTGTCCCACTTAGGCAATTTTTTCGGCGACTGCCAGCCACAGTCGCAGTCATAGCAGGTCGCCAAGAAACCGACGACTGGACCCCCCCCCCACGACAATGTCTACGCTACCTACCACCTAGTCGAAGTCAAGCTAGGGCAAGCTGTCGACAACCGGCGACCCATTGGGATGTCCACCTACGACCACACATACGACAACCTATGACCACACAGGCGACAACCGAAGTCAACCAACGTCCACCCACAACAAGCTACGACTCAGTCGAAGACAACTGGAGACAATTCAGTCGCCGGTACATGTCACCGGTTGACGTAGGTAGTTGCCAATGGAATTCACCAGTTAGCACCCGGCGACAACCAACAATACCTGGTGACAACCTGCCTCATCCTGGCGACAACCGGCGACACCACCTACAACAGGAGAAGACAAGTTGCGACAAGCTGCGACAAGCCCACAGTCGCCGAAATGTTTTGAACATTTCAAAATCCAGCGGCGACCAGAAAAACGTTACGACTCTTTTAGGCGACTTGAGGAGATTACTCGCGACCATACAGGCAACACCCAGGCGACCATGTGGCAACAGCCTAATCGCCTGTGGTCACCGTAAAAAATCGCCTAAGTGGGACAGGGGTTTACAGTTACAGAGAAATTGCAGATTTTAAGAAAGTGCGAGGCGCGCATTGTCGTAGGTTGTAAGAGCTTCACAATTTGCAACTCTTCAATCCGTTTGCCTCATAATTTCAGCTTTAACCTCAGGAGCTTTTCCAATCATCTGTCTTTAAAAACCCCCCTTGCCTGTGTACATCTATTACCTGCCGCGCTTTGTGCTGCCTCCTCCCCCCCCCCCCCCCCCCCCCCCCCCCCAAAAGTCAGTCTGAAGAAAGGTTCCAAACCAAAACTCCACCTATCCATGTTCTCCAGAGATTAGTTTAGAGATTTAGAGCAGAAACAGGCCCTTCAGCCCACCGAGTCCGCACCGACCAACGATCCCCGCACATTGACACTACGCTACACACACTAGGGACAATTTAATATTCATACCAAGCCAATTAACCTACAAACCTGTACGTATTTGTCGTGTGGGAGGAAACCGAAGATCTCTGAGAAAATCCACGCAGGTCACGGGAGAACAAGCAAACTCCACATAGACAAGTATCTGTAATCAGGATCGAATCCGGGTCTCTGGTGCTGTAAGGCAGTAGCTCTACCGCTACACTACTGTACTGCCCAATACTACCTGACCCATTATGTTACTCAAGCACTTTGTGTCCTTTCTTCCCAACAACCATCAGCCACTTCCACACTGCTCAACACTTAATAAACTTCGAGTTATGGACTGTCCTGATCCACAGGGATTTGAGCTTTTTTGGACTAGTATTGGGGTAACCAGCGTGGAAACGGGACCTTCAGCCAACCAATTCTGCGCTGACCAGCGATCACCCATTTACACTATTTCTACTCTACACACTAAGGTCAATTAACCTACAAACCTGCACGTCTTTAGAACGTGGGGGGAATCCTGAGCACCCGGAGAAAACCCATGCGGTCACAGAGAGAGCGTGCAATCTCCATGCAGACAGCACCCCTAGTCAGGGTCGAACCCGGGTCTCTGGTGCTGTGAGGCAGCAACTCTACCGCTGCATCACTGTTGAGTATTTTGTTTATTATATAATATCTACGAGTACTGTGTTTACAGGCCTGATATGCTACTGCGGCTAAGAATGTCATTGTTCCTTTGTTCTACTGTCAGTACACGTGACAATTAACCACACTTGACTCTTGACCCCTTTGAGTAATTTCCCGCTACCCAACGTAGTAATGCGCATGGCTTCTCTGATTCTGTTCTGTTGCCCCCCCCCCCCCCCCCCCTCCTCCCCCCCCCCCCCCCCCCCCCCCCCCAGTGCTCAACGTGACACCCAAAGGGTGCAGGACTCCCAAAAAGTTAATTTGCGAGTCGAATCAGTAGTAAGGAAGGCAGATTCAATGCTAGCATTTATGTAAAGAGGAATGGAATACAAAAACAGAGACGTAATGCTGAGGCTCTATAAGGCACAGGTCAGGCTGCATTCGGAGTACTGTGAGCAAAGTTGGGCCCCATACCTGAGGAAGGATTTGTTGGCTCTGGAGAGGATCCAGAGGAGGTTTACAAGAATGATCCCAGGAATGAATGAGTTAGCATATGATGAGCGTTTGACTGCACTGGGCCTCTACTCGCTGGAGTTTAGATGGTTGAGGGGGGACCTCATTGAAACTTACAGAATAATGAAAGGCAGAGATATAGTGGATGTGGAGAGGATGTTTCCACTGGTGGGAGAGTATAGGACCAGGGGTCATAGCCTCAGAATTAAAGGGTGCTCTTTTAGAAAGGAGGCGAGGAGAAACTTCTTTAGTCAGAGGGTAGTTAATCTGTGGAACTCATTTGCCACCGAGGGCTGTGGAGGCCAAGTTAGTGAATATTTTTAAGGCAGAGATAGACAGATTCTCGATTACAACGGGTGTCAAGGGTTATTGGGAGAAGGCAGGAAAATGGGATTTGGAGGCAGAGGTCAGCCATGATTGAATGGCGGAATAGACTCAATGGGCCAAATGGCCTAATTCTACTCCTATAACATGTGAACCGTGGGCACAGAGGTGACCGTGTTCTTTTGATGCACAGATGGCGGGAAGAGCAGGTCGTCGAGGGATGGACAATGTAGGAAGCGTGATGTTCCACAATGTGCCGTTATCCAAGGTGAAGAGGCTGATGAAGGCCAATGTTCCCCAGCTGAGGGGCCAGTTCCCCGTGACTATAACCTTCATCCTCCGCCTCATGCTGCTGGCTGCCAAATCTAGCGACAAGACGGATGCCAAAGCCAAGGTATTGTGGCGGTAGCTTTCCCTCCCTGCACCTTATCCTCCTTTCCAGCGAATATTCACATTAAGACTTGTTCACCCCTGCGCTCAATGAATTTGACATACCTCAACCTGCAGAAGATCTGAGTACGGTCCCATCAAAGTGACCTATCCATGTTCTCCAGATATGCTGCAAGACACACTGAGTTACTCCAGCACTTTGTGTCTTTATTTTACCTCAACCTTAACTTTGTTTATGCATCTATACATACCTAAAAGTCTGAGTTTATTATCTTCGGGTTTGGCGGTCTTTCTATTTGCGCAAAAACAGTTCGCGATAGCGCTGCAATTTTTTGCCAGTTCACTCACCGTTCTCCTGCGCTGCGAATGCACCAAGTTTTGTTCCGATCAGTTGAATGTTGTAAAAGTTAGCGAGGTTTAAAAATCTTAAAAACCGCGCGTGCACAGATCGAACTCGTCTCCTGCCAGTCGGAGTCGCATGGATTAGTCTCTTCCCCGTCACTCCCCGGAACGGTCCGCCCCTTCCTGCACCATTTACTGGAGTGAGGGTGTCCGGTGGAGGTTTCCAGCTGGACTTTCGGAGGGACCGGAAGCAACCCAGTCCCAAGCAGCCTAGCCCAGCCCCACCCCAAGCAGCACCCCTGCCCCAAGCAGCAGCCCAGCGTGGGAGACCCAGCCCAGCCCGGAGTCGGAGATGTCGCCAAATGGAAAACCAGAGATTCTGATCAGGGCGGAGAACAACCAGCGCCCAGCGCCCGCTGTGAGTCCCCATCACACCGCCAATTCCAGCCATTACCCCACTGGTTCCCCTCACTGGGTCCTCCCCTCCTCCGCCGTGATGCCCCCCTCTCCCCCATCTTTTCTCCAAGTTCACTCCCCCTTCCCCCGCAAACTCCCCCCCCCCCACAACACCCCCTCCCCCCCCACAACACCACCTTCCCCACAACACCCCCTCCCCACCACAACCCCTCCCCCACAACACCCCCTTCCCCACAACCCCCCGCCCTCGCAGCCCCCCCCCCCCACAACCTCCCCTGCACCCAGAACCACCCCATTCCCCAGAACTTCCCACGACGCCCCCCCATCCCCACGAGCCCCTCCCCGTCCCCACAACCCGCTCCCCACAACACCTCGCTACCACAACCGCCCTCCGTCCCCACAACCCCCCCCCCCACCCCCACAACCAAACCCCCTGCTCTCACACCCCTCCCCCCCCCCCCAACTCCGCCGCCGCCCGCACACCCCCCCCACAAATACACAACCCCCACACATACACATATACCTCCGCCCATACACATGCCCCTCCCACACACACAACCTCCCCCACACACCCCCCTCAGCACACCCCCTTCCAGCACACCCCCACACCACCCTCTCCCCCCCTCCTACAACTCCCCGTCCACACACACCCTCTCCCCCCCCCCCCACCCCCCCCCCACCCCCTACCCCCCCCCCCCTTCCCCCCCGCCACACCCACTTTCCTCCCTTCCCCTCCCGCACATGAAGAGGAAGGGGAGTGTGTGCTCGGGGATGAGGGAAAATTAGCCGCGCCTGCGCAGTTGGGGGCTATGGGTGAGTGGTGGAATATTGCATTGGGGGAATGGGTTGCATTGGGGGAACGGGTGAGTGGTGGGATATTGCATTGGGGAATGGGTTGAGTTGTGAGACCAGGCCTCCCGTTTGACTGGGACCCAACGGATCCCACTTAATCTAGTCCTTTCTATATCCCATTCCTCCCGTCTTTTTAATAGAGCCAGACCCTTTGACCCAAGTTTCCCACACTAACCAAGATGCCCCATCTACGTTAGTCCCACCTGCCCGTGTTTGGCCCATATACCTCTAAACCTTTCCTATCTATGTTCCTATCCAAATGTATTTTAAACCCACGCGGTTACAGGGAGAATGTGCAAACTCAGACAGCACCAGAGCACAAGATGGAATCCGGGTCTCTGCCGCTGTGAGGCAGCTCTATTGGCTGTGCCACTGTGCCGCTCTGGAATTTTGGAGCCAGGATCTGTATTCTGGGATGACACGTTCAGTGGGATACCTTAGACCAGAATCGAACAGCATGCCAAGAGGAAGAGATATGTAAGAGAATGAAGGAGAGGAGAAGGGCAAACGGAAAGGAGGAGAGGGGATCACAAGTGTGGAGGAATGACGGGTATCCTTCTGGATTGGAAAATGTTAGCAGTAGTAGATTAGGGTGGCATGTTAGCGCAGCGGTAGAGTTTCTGCTTTACTGGGCCATGACCCGGGTTCGATCCTGACTTTGGATGCTGTCTGTATGAAGTTTGTACATCCTCCCTGTGATCTGTGGGTGCTCCGGTTTCCTCCCACACTCCAAAGATGTACAGGTTTGTAGGTTAATTGGCTTCGGTAAAATTGTAAATTGTCCCCAGTGTGTGTAGGATACTGTTAGTGTGCGGGGGTCGCTGGTCAGCGCGGATACAATGGGCTGAAGGCGCTGTATCTCTAAACTAAACTAAACCTAAAGATAAGAGGGGTACAGCAAACCGAGAGGAGGAGAGGGGGTCACAAGTGTGAAGACATAAGGTCATGAGGTCATAAGTGATAGGAGCAGAATTAGGCCACTCGGCCCATCAAGTCTACTCCGCCATTCAATCATGGCTTATCTATCTCTCCCTCCTAATCCCATTCTCCTGACTTCTCCCCGTAACCCCTGACACCCATCAGAGGGGGATCGACTGGATTGGGAAATATTAGCAAGAGATGAAGGCTGTTTCATTGCTGTGATGTTGTCTCGCTGTTTACCGTGTGAAATCTGTTTCACAGGTACTTTCCGTCCTCCGATACTCCCTAATGACCTTCAATCAACCCCAAAAACAGATTATAGTCAAATACTATTTCCTCTTCACTCTGCAGTTCCTTCTCAGAAAGGTAAGATGTCCCTTATTTTGTTTAGTTAAAATCCCAGGGCTATTTCTGGGAATGTCCTTCCATCCGTTCTGGTGTAACTCGGTGGGAAGTGGGCCACAAGAGGTGGTGAATCTCGGGGATTCTCTGCCTCGAGAGTTGTGGACAGAGTGGTAGAGCACAGAGAATGCCCTATGGCCCACCACACCCTTGCCAAACTTTCTGGCCATCAATACAGATCACATTTCATAGTGTTTTGGAGTCATACAACACGGAAACAGACCCTTCAGCACAATTTTCCCATGCTGACTAACACGCCCAACTACACCAGTTCTATCTACCCACGTTTGGCCCAGATCCCCCTTGACCATTGCTATCCATGTATTCCTCCAGATGTCTTGCCTGCACTAATTTTGTATCCTTCTACACTTGTCCCATTAGATGTAGTAATTGTATCTAATTCCACATACTCCTCTGGAGGTGTTCTACATTAACATAGGACTGTACAGTAGGTATGTTACAAAACTTACCTTCAGCGGCTCAGCAGTTCTGTCGCTGCCCGTGTGTGCGACTGGCACCTTTGAGAGGGGGTCGGGTTTAAAATGCGATTTTTCTGCAACCTATTCAAATCATCTCTGTCAGGCTGTTTAGTTGCTAAAGAAAAATCGCTTTGAGTGCCGTTTTATTAAGTTTATTAAAATTAGCGCTGGATCATTTAATTGTTAATTGAGTAAAATTAAAATCATCTTCAAATGCCGACAACGGGACGGATCTAACGTAGGGACAAGGCAAGTTATGCCGTCTATTTTTTCATATAAACTTGCTTCTTAGGATACCTTTAATCAAAATTTCACGTTGCGAAAATGTCATTATGTAAATATACGAACCGGCAGTATTTTTCTTGCCGATATGGGGTTAAATTCACTGCAACCGCAACGTTCCAAACCAGCGCGTTCCATAAAATCCCACTAGCAAGATGATTTAAATGCCCATTAATTTACAGGAATTAAACACTAAATTCCTTCCATTTGGCCTATGAATTCATGACAATGAGATTTAAAAATCATGTTATATTGTGAATTCTTGTGTGAATGTTATTTGGACACTTAAGCTTTTTAAAAATGTTAACCTTTTCTTAAGAAATGGATAGATGTTTAGATTTAGTAATTGAATTTTGTAATTAGCTACAATTGGGTAGCTAACTAATTATATGCTTTAATTTCAGGTCATCCAAGTACGATTGTTTCATATTTATTTCAGAATGCTTCAATCTATAATAACTGTAATTCATTCAGTTCTCTTAATTTTTAAGAAAGTTATGGGCTTTAGACTGTCCTTGATCACAGCTTTTGAGTTAAGTCAATGGAAAAGCAACAGGGAACAAGATGCTAATTTCCGAGTATGAAAATGGCCATAACTTTTTTAATACTGAAGATATGGAAGTGAATTAGGTGTCAAATTAAACTTCTTTTTGTGTTTTTTCTGATGGGATAAATTGCAGACTTGATTTTTAAAATCTCAAAATGTTGTAATATTGCTATGTACAGCACAGGAACAGGCCCTTCAGCCCACAAAGTCTGTGCCGAACATGATGCCAGATTAAATTAACCTCCTCTACCTGCACATGATCTGTATCCCTCCATTCCCTCAATATTCATGTGCCTATCTAAAAGCCTGATAAACTTCACTATCATATCCGCTCTCCACCACCCCTGACAGCATCCATCAACCTCTGTGTAAAATAAAAATGTTACCCTGAACATCGCCTTTAAACGTTTCCCCTCTCACCATAAAGCTTTGCTCTCAAGTCTTTGAATGGGAGAAAGGTTCTGACCGTCTACCCTATCTATGCCTCTCATAATTTTATATATTTGTATCAAGTATCTCTTCAGTCTCCGATGATACAGAGAACACAACCCAACCTGTCCTTATAGCTAATACCATCTAATCCTGGCATATAGAGTATTTTGTCTGAAGAGACTTCAGACAAAATGTCACCTATTCCTGGAACACCTAGAACAGTGCAGCACAAGAACAGGCCCTTAGGCCCTCAATGTCTGTGCCAAACATAATGCCAAGATAAACTAATGTCATCTGCCTGCAAGTGATGCATTTCCCTCCACACCTTGCATATCCATGTTCCTACCTAAAATCCTCTTAAGTAGTTGCTTTACTGAACAGCCAAAAATCTGTAGCCTCCCTTAGATTTGGTATTGTGTTGGTTCACATGCTTGATCAATGGTGCTTTATCATTAATGTTTTATTATTATTAATGTTTAGTGTTTTCTGAGACATTCGTAACTGTCGCTGTATGTCATGTTGTTACTTGTGGGCGGAGCACCAAGGCAAATTCCTTGTATGTGAATACTTGGCTAAATGTTTCTTAAGCATTGCGATAGTCCCTGCTTCAACTTCCTCCTCTGGCAGCTTGTTCCACACACCCACCCCCCCTTTGTGTGAAAAAGTTGCCCCTCAGGTTCCTATTAAATCTTTTACCCCTCACCTTAAACCTATGTCCTCTGGTTCTTGATTCACCTACTCTGGACAAGAGATTATGTGGGTCTACCCAATCTATTCTTCTCATGATTTTGTACACCGCTATAAGATCACCCCTCATCCTCCTGCACTCCAAGGAATAGAGTCCTAGCCTGCTTAACCTCTCCCTAGAGCTCAGGCACTTGAGTCCTGGCAACATCCTCGTAAATCTTCTCTGCACCCTTTCCAGCACGAACATTGGCCTTTGAATCCAGACTTGGACATTTATACCCTGGGGAAAAAAAGGTTTATAGTGTCATTGAGCCACAGAGTGATATAGTGTGGAAACAGGCCCTTCGACCCAACCTGCCCACATCGGCCAACATGTCCCAGCTACACTAGTCCCACCTGCTTGCGTTTGGTCCATATCTCTCCAAAAAAGTCCTATCCATGCTCCTGTCTAATTGTTTCATAAATTTAGTTTAGTTGCGGGAAAGGTTTAAGTGAAGTGATTGGATGTGCTGATGGATTGTTTCAGTGTTTCCTGGACCGAGAATGTCAGCCTCAGGGCTTTGCGGGCCTGGTGATGCACCTCCACTACCATGAACCCGCCAACTTTGTCCTCATCCACTTCCTGATGCAAGGCCTCCTGCACCAAGTCTGCCGTCCCACGAAGAAATGTGAGTTCACATCCATCTGAGAAGTGCTGGCGTTGGAGAAGGTCCAGCAGAGGTTTACGAGAACGATCCAGGGGATGGTTGGGTTGACGCATGAGTAACAGTTGGCGGCACTGGGCCTGTACTCGCTAGAGTATACAGGGATGAAGGGGGACCTCATTGAAACCTGCCGAATAGTGAAAGGCGTGGATAGTTAGCATGCAACAAAAACTTTTCACTGTGCCTCAGAATAAAAGAACATATCTTTAGAAAGGAGATGACAGTAGACAATAAACAATAGGTGCAGGAGTATGCCATTCGGCCCTTCAATGTGATCATGGCTGATCATCCACAATCAGTACCCCGTTCCTGCCTTCTCCCCATATCCCTTAACTCCGCTATCTTCAAGAGCCCTATCTAGCTCTCTCTTGAAAGTATCCAGAGAACCGGCCTTCACCGTCCTCTGAGGCAGAGAATTCCACAGACTCACAACTCTCTGTTTGAAAAGGTGTTTCCTCATCTCTGTTCTAAATGGCTTACCCCTTATTCTTAAACTGTTGACCCTGGTTCTGGACTCCCCCAACATCAGGAAGATAATGTTAGATTTCTTTAGCAGGAGGGTGGTGAATCTGTGGAATTAATTGCCACAGAATGATGTGGAGGCCGTCAATTGATATTTTTAAGGTGGAGATTGACAGATTTTTGACAAATGTAGACACAGCAATTGCAGATAGGTTTTTTTTTTGTTTTTGTTTATGTTTTATTAGAAGCAAATGTACAAATATAGAACCAACGGCATATGAAATAATAGTTATTGTACAGCTTCAATTTTAACTTTTAGCTATAGTTGGAAGACAATAAAGAAGAATAAAGAATAAAGCAAGAAAGAGAAAAAGTGAGATGTGCAAAGATAGATCCCCTAGACTACCAAAGTGGTTAATAAATGCAAGAAAGAAGAGAGGAATAGAAAAAAATAAAATAAAACGACAAAAAGAGAAAGAAAGAAAAAAGTGGTGATATACCTGCCTCATATCCCTCCCCACCCACCTCACCCAAGCCGTAATTAGATTCAAATCCAAAGTTGTGTTGTGCCATATTATCCTTGTAATAAATCGATGAATGGTGTCCATGTCTTCGAAAAATGATCTGGTTTTTCTGCCAAGACAAGTCTAATATTTTCAAGATGTAGCGTCTCGGACATGTTTATAATCCACTTCTTAAGAACTTAACATACTGATGTATGTTTCCAAAATATGAGTATTAGTATTTTCGCCGTTATCAGGCCATAATTAAGGAAACGTCTTTGAAATAATGATAACACAGAGCAGGCTTCTGATGTATCTAGAATGATCAATTCTGTATCGGGATCCAATTTTATTTTTAGTGTTTTTGAAAAAATTTCAAAAATTCCTCTCCAGAAATTATGTAAGTTTATACAAGAGACAAAGGAATGGGTTATAGTTGCTTCCTGAAGAAGACATTTATCACAAATAGGAGATACATTTGGAAAGATCTTATTCAGTTTAGACTTTGAATAATAGAGTCTGAGCAGTATTTTAAATTGAATTAACAAATGCCTAACATTAATCGAACCATTGTGTATATATAGAAGGTTTTCCACCCATCTGTTTTTTAGACTATTAGGCCGAGTTCATCTTCCCAAGCTCTTTTAATTACTTCTGGCGATGGGATTTCTATATTTAAAAGGGTGTTATACAGATATGATTTTAACTTGTTTGACTCCGAGTATCTATTCATACATTTGTCTAGTATGTCTGGCAACAAATATGGTAGTCTTGGGTATATGATTTCAGATAGTCTCGAATTTGAATATATCTGAAATATTGACTACCTTTCAGATGATATTTCGACTGTAATTCTTGAAATGAGAGAAGAGTTCCCATCTCATAAAGTTCTCCGAGTTTTTTGATTCCTAATCTTTCCCAATGTGTGAACGTTTTGTCTAAAATAGATGGCTTGAACGAAGGATTGTTGGCAATTGGTGAGAGAAGAGATAAATTTTTCAGTTTAAGGGTTGACTTCACTTGTCTCAAGATTCGTAAGGTACTGTGGATAATCGGATTTTTCTCATATAGTGTTTTCCTCAAATTTATTGGAGAATCCCGCCAATATTAAAAGGCGAACAATCCTCTCTCCATTATTAACCATTTTACATGTTGCCATGTATTGTCCAACCAATAGATTAAGTTTTTAATATTCGTTGCCCAATAATAGTATAAGAAATTGGGGAGAGCCAGTCCACCAATTTATTTTTGTTTACATAGATGCCATTTATGAATTCTATGTGTTTTATAATCCCAAATAAAGTTTGTGATCAGAGAATCGTTTTTTTTCTTTTAATTTAGGAAGGTATATCAGTATTGATTGAAATAAGTACAGGATTTGTAAGTAAATGTGGGAGAAAGATCCTCTTTATGGCATTTATTCTGCCTATGAGAGACATCGGAAGTGTTTTCCAAAATTGAGTAAGAGCATTTAATCTAGTAACTAAAGGAGGAAAGTTTGCGTTAAATAGAGAAGTGTATTTTCTGGTTACATGAACACCAAGATATTTGAATTTTTCCGTAGCAATTCTGAAGGAATTTTAGAAGGTGTGTCGGCTCTTGAGGTTTTATTGACATAATTTCACTTTTGTTCCAATTTATTCTATATCCTGAAAAGGAACCAAATTCCTCTATAAGATTTAATATACTTAGAATGCTAAAACCCCTGTCTCAAGGTGCGAGTCGATCCACGAGTGACCCCGAGTTTAAAACAAATTAAACTCATGGTAATCACATACAATTAACGTAGCGGGGACGTCGGAACTTGTGGACGAAATTTTAGCGACTTGTGGCGCTAACGGCAGGTACCCGGGAAACCTGTTACCTCTTGAAAAATTTTAAACATGTTTAAAGATTTCCATGAGTCAAATTTACTCTTGAAATTAAAATTTGAAACATTTAAACTTGTTGTAAGAACGTAGTGGCCCGTGAGTTTACCGTAGTGACACTTGAGTCTATCGTGGGTTTGGCCTGAGTGCCAGGTGAAATGTTGAAGATTAGTCAGATCTTAATGGAAGATGAATGGATGGACGGATGGATGGATGGATGGATAGGGGTATTAACTTGGATACTTTTGATGGGAGAGAGCAGCCGATGAAGCTGAAGGTGCAGAGCGAAGATGGGGGCTCAAGCATTGATGGGAAGGGTTAACACCGGGCGGGACGCGTGAAAAGTGACCATACTGAGGGAATTCCCACGTATATGAAGCAGAGAGAAACGTGAGTTCTACATAGATTATGTTTGAGCCAGCGAGGAGACATTTCTTCAGATAATGATTTTACAATGTGAGGTGACATTATAAGCCATGGGATATAGATACAAAATGCTGGAGTAACTCAGCGGGGCAGACAGCATCTCTGGAGAAAAGGAATTGGTGACGTTTCGGGTCGAGACCCTTCTTCAGACTGGTTTTGTGCTGTGCTGTGCTATTGCTGTATCTCTGAAGAGAGGTAATGGATCTCGACCCGAAACGTCACCCATTCCTTTTCTCTCCAGAGATGCTGCATGTCCCGCTGAGTTACTCCAGCATTCTGTGTCCATCTTCAGTGCGAGGAAACGTGCGTGCCCTTTGCAAGTTTTCGCTCTCGAACGCAGATAGCAGCGGATTATCAGGGCTCGAAATTAATGGTTGCCCGGGTACCACTGACCACTCAAAGTGCCGCTGGGCAACCTAAACGGCGAGTCATTTAGCCCGGCTTGGCAACTTGGTTTATACCGAAGATATACCGTGGGAAAGATGCTAAGTGTGGCGTGTCGGAGGGTCGGAGCGAATGACGGGCCCCGCACAGCAGCAGCAGCGGCTCCATCTCCTCCTACTCCCGCACCCCGCCCAGCCTGATAACGCTATAGGATCGTTGCTGATAGCGGCCGCTGCTGCCTCTCTGCCAACGGCGCTTTCAAAACAAAGCCTTGAAGGAGGGAGGTGTAGGTCAGAGGCACAAGTTTGGGGGGGGAGGGCTGAGGATAGAGCACGGTGATTGGAGGAGGGAGACGTGTCAAAACACTCTCGGCAGCCCTGCACCGCAGCCAGGATCAAAGATCCTATAGCGCTATAGGATCTTTGGGCAGGATCGATCCCGGTCTCCGGTGCTGCAATTGCTGCCGAACCACCACTGGACCATCCCCGTCCCCACCCCAGAGCGTCTCCATGCCCGAGGGTGGCCAGAGGCATCGGGAGTCAAATGGGAGCGGTGCCCCCAGGCCCAGTGCAGTGAAGCAGCGCTGCTCAACTCTGCCTGTCCCTGTCTGGATTGAGACAGTGCTGTAGGCGAGACAGGCAGAGTTGAGATGCATTTAGCGCTGGATTTAGCTGAAATTACCGTTCACAGAAGCCTCCGAAGCCTCGCGTGTGTGTGTGTGTGAGTGTGCGCATGCGCGCGCAGCCGCCAAGATATTCTGTCCCCCAGTCCCCTCCATATTTTTATAGTGATCTGAGTGATGATGCCGGTGTTGTCCAAGGAGTGCTGACCTTCCTTCCCACTTCCTCTGCCCCTTCCTCTCTCTCTCTCTCTTGTACGCCCCCTCCACTACCCTTATCCTGAGACCCCTCCTCCATCCCGCACTGATCCCCATTCCTGCCTCTATTCAGTCCTCACTGCCATCCCCTGTGCTCCCCTCCTCATCTACCCCCCCCCCCCCAATTCATCCTGTACTGACCCTTCTTCCCATTCATCCTGTACTGACCCCTCTTCCCATCCATCCGGCACTGCTCAGCCCCTTCATCCTGCACTGCTCCCCCCATCCATCCCACACAGATCCCCCCCATTCAACCCACTGTCATCCCCCACGCTCTCCCCTCACAATTTTACCTACTCCAACCAACACGCACTAATTCTCCTGCCTCATTCCACCCATTTCGCACCAGTTGCCTTCTCAACATAAAAATGGATTAATGAAATTGTGAACACGTGAAACATTAAAACCGCAGTGTTCGATTGTCACTGCTGCCGTTGACACATTATTACAGAATTCATTTTAACAGCAAATCAATGCTCTTAATATGGAGTATCAGTACTGTAGTTATTTAATGAGCAACATTCACAACTATACGTTGGATTTATCCAGGTTTTGCTTCTACAGTCGATCATATACATCACAAATTTGGTCAGGAGATATTTCAATTGAAATTTTTACGTTAATTCTGGTGGGAATGATGGAAAAAGCGTTTGTCAACATTTTTTTTAATTTGTTGCTTACAAACTGGGTATCTTCATTGCTGTTCACGACACATTCATCTAATCTGAATGTCCGGTAATGTGGCATCTTGACACCTTTAAATATATTACCAAAAGAACATTTGCTGCAGTTATGTCCTTTGGCCATCTCTTGTTAGTTAGTGTAATGTTTAACCTGTCAGATGGGTATAGTCAGTTTTGTCAGCTATTATCATAAAATGCCTATAGAAATTTCCTTGCAACCTATATATTTTGTTGTGGATAAATTATGTGGGAAGTGAGGGTGTTTCTGTAACAATACCAATAACAACCCATGCTATGGCCATGTCATGATAATTTTCGCTCCTTCACAGAAAACATGCTTGCAACAATCTGTAGTGTGCATGTTTAAGCATATATGTTACCATGGTCCAGGATTTAATGACACAGGTTGATCATACGCTGAATAATCCAACCACATTTTAGTTTGGAAGTGGAAAGAAATAATAAAAATTGCATTAATTGCAATGTGTAAAAAGAGATACTTTATTATAATGTTGTTGCATGTCATTGTGGGATATATCATGTCTTGATTGGTGAATATGTTTAGTTTGTGACTTTATTTGAAGCAGAAATAATGTGTGAATGCTTCATTGACCATAATTCCGACTGGTAACTAAACACTTCGTCCGAGCTCATTATTGCACGCGTCATGCAAGCCATCTTAAATGACCACCTAAACTGTCATTTGGCAACCTAAAAAGCTGCCGAGGTTGCCCGGTTGGCAACAGGGAAAAAAAGTTAAGCGAGAGCCCTGATTATTAGGGGAAGAAATCGCGTTCATGCCCCACGACGTGTTTAGCCACCTGCCCCCGCTACTCAAGGAGCTTGTGCTGAGCAGTAACCAGCTGCGGAGCTCCAACTGGGGCAGGCTTTACCTGCTAGGCTGGTTGGAGCTGTTGGACCTCGGTAGCAACCTGTTGACTACGATGCCTCTCATCCTGTCCAACTGCACCCAGACCCTGCGCATCTTCAACCTCACCCGCAACCAGATCTCCAAGCTAACCAAGGACTTCTTGCGGGACATGACCTCCCTGCAGTACCTGGATCTCAGCTACAACAACCTGAAGACCATCCAGGCCTCCAGTTTCCCGGACAGCCCCATCAAACACCTTCGGGAGCTGCGACTATGCGGCAACCACTTTCTCTGCACCTGCGACGCCAGGTGGTTTGTGTGTTGGATCAATCGGACCATGGTCTACATCCCTCGCCTGGTCACCGATGTCACCTGTACCTCCCCCAAAGCCCACCGCGGCCACGGCATCGTCATGGTGGACCTGCACTCCTGCAAGTTTTTGGAGTGTGCTCCTCTATTTGATACTTAAAACAGGCCTTCATTCACGGTAGTGCAGCTGCCTGACAGTGAATGCAGCGTTGGAGGCCCGGGTTAGATCCCGACTACGGGTGCAGTCTGTACTGAGTTTGTAAGTTCTCCCCGTGATGTGCGTGGGTTTTCTCCTAGATCCTCCCACACTCCAAAGACGTACAGGTTTGTAGGTTAATTGGTTTGGTGGATGTAAAAATGTCGATAGTGGGTGTAGGATGGTGTTAGTGTGCGGGGATCGCTGGCCGGCGCGGACCCAGTGGTCCGAAGGGCCTGTTTCCTCTCTGCATCTCTAAACTAAACTAACAGGGGAGAACACTGGACCTTCTTAGTCAGTTTATTATTTTACACTTATAAACATTACACAGATCACGAAGTGTGAAATAAAGCGGACAAGCCGAGGTCATGCAAGAAACGGAGGAAAACGGGAGACGATTTTATTCAGCAACTCTGTTCTGGCAGAACATCTATCCTGTGTTAAGAAACCTAACTTTCAGGGGATTTAAATCTTGAGTTCAACTTCTACCTGAATTTTATCGATTTACAAAAGCTTTGAAGTTCTCCCTGCAGTCTGTTTCTTAAACACCTTTACGATTTGTACTTTTTTTGACAGCCAAGTACTTTAAATGCCATTTATTGCATTGTAGCAATGATAGGCAACAATTTGATAAAGTGGTTAATTACATGACAAGAGAAGCATGCAGCTACATAAGAGACACGGAGAAGCTGATCATCGGGGCAGGTCTGTCCATGGTCATGGGAGACTTTTGGTAGTAAAAAAAAACTGCATGACATTTTTATCCATGTGATGATTTTTCCACACAGCATTGTTGGCTCAAGAGTAACTCGGGAGAGGAACTTGGTACATCACAGAAATGAGAAGTAAACGGCAAACTTAGACATTCACGTGGGGAATTCGTTTAAACTCGTGAACATAAACTTGGAATCTCGTAGACAACCACGAGTTTGATATTTTCTTTTCTCGGGATCACTCGTGGGTGGACTCGCACCGTGAGACAGGGGCTTAACTTGGGAATTGGTGATATAGAGTAATAAATCATCTGCATATAATGATATTTTATTATTGGAGTATTTAGTGTTATAGCCGTGAATATTCGGATGTACTCTTATACTTTCCGCCAAAGGTTCAATCTCAAGGTCAAATAACAGGGGTGATAATGCACATCCCTGTCTATTGCCCCTGGATAACTGAAATTTAGGTGAGAGTATATGATAGGTCAGCATTCTGGCAGTCGGCTTATCATATAGCAGTTTTATCCATGAAATAAAATGTTCTCCCAACTGGAATTTTTGTAATACTGTAAAAAGGTATTTCCATTCTACTTGATCAAATGCTTTTTCTGCGTCTAATGAAATAATTGATAAGTCTTCTTTTATCGTTCTATGTGTAGCGGCAGATTTTTCAAATCTTTCAGGAAATTAACTCCCTAGCCACTAATTGGGTGAGACGGGATAAGGGGAATATCTTCGGTATGCATGCAAGCTGCCTCAGAGACCTTCAGAGCTTCTCCTTTCATAAAGCTTCAGCACACAGTCTTTTAATGAATATTTTCTTTATTGTAGATATAAAACAGTAAGATACATCCAAGGTTTTCTGACTTGTTCCGGCAATCTTCCTCGAACTCCAGCTCATTACTTCAGATACTAGAAAACTCCTCGTGTCTCCATGTTTCACATGATATTGATATGTGGCTTGACGTGCTCGACATGTGGCTTGACATGCTCGACATGTGACATGCTCGACATGTGGCTTGACATGTTCGAAGGATTAACCTTCTCCCTCTTCACTCCAAAACAAATCTAACCAACTAAACTACCACGCAAGCAGTTAAGTTGCATAAACACGCCCAAAGACACGTCATAAATCCCACCCACATTATAACGGGCAGTCTAAAATTTAAAGGAACATGCCATCCACAATGACATGCAAAACAGGCCAAATGGCCACTACATACCGGCCCCTAATTGTTCCGAATACATAATGAGGCAATTACCAATAAACATCAAAAAAGTGTCCATAAAGGCTTAACATACATAAAAATCAAAATCAAAAGATCAGGGAATAGAACCCTGTAGCTCCTCGTCGGGAAATCAAACCCCGATCTCCCGCGTGCTAGGCATGGATACTAACCACTATACTAACGAGGAAAAAATAGCATGCACTATATATCTGCAATCACAATTCTTTTATAAAAAGTCCATCTTTTTTTTCATATTTCTTGTCTTTAAATTTACGACACCATCTTATGGTGCGACCTACTTCATGACAAAATGGACAAAACTCGTTCTTTCGGGTCGGCATCCTCTTTGGCACCACCCAACACCTTCTCAGGTATTATATTGGTAGCAAAATTGCTTTTCTTAGGCCCTGTCTTTTGTTTAGTTTTGACATAGGTAGAACCCTTATAAATTGCAAGTGGCTTGGCTTCTTCAATAATCCCGCTGCATGAATCTGACATGTACCGTACTTCTCTTTCTAAAAATTCCACCAGATCTGGTAGTCTGGCTACTTGTTTGCTCTTATCTCGTAATTTACCAGCCCTATCTCTCCATTTTTCTCTCATTCTTCTGGGCAACTTGTTAATGATGATTCTCATATTACTTGAAAGATTAATTTCCTCCATGTAGCCAAGATTTTTCATCGAGGTGCAACATCTTCTCAGAAATATTGCATAATTCACTCAATTTATCCACATCTTCTGGCTTGATTTCTTTCCAAGCATAGGCCCTTTTCAATGTATGCATTCGCAATCCTCTGTTCATCACCAAAACATTCCTTTAGTAATCTTCTCGCCTTAGTATAGCCCTGGTTGCCTGGCTCCATCTGACAACTTTCCACAAGCACCTTCACACTTCCTTTTGTGTACTGCACCAGAAATCGTAAGCGCTCCTTTTCATCCTTAACTTTCGTCTCTAATACCTCTTCTATGGCTCTTATGAAAGTTTCATACCCCAAAGGATCTCCACCATACGTAGGAATTTCAACTGGTGGCAGAATGAGAGAGGTATTTTGTCGAGCTATAATCTCGTTGAATTCAGATTGCTTATTCAATAGTGCCAATAGACCAACCTGATTCCCTTCTCCTTGGTCCATTGGTCCATCTCGAGATGTAGGGATGTACCCATGGTAGCTAGTTTCGGTCTAGCACCCATTTGCTGAGCTGAAGGTTCACTCAACCTATTTAGGTTTTCCAATCCAAGGTATTCTGTGGACTTTGACCGTGGAATCGATTCAACTGCCAATTCACTCTGAGCAGTTTTGGCTCTCTGTCTAGAGCTCATCGTCTTTGACGATCTAGAGCTGCATCTAGACCCTTCACTTTCCAGTATGTCCCTTCTGGCTTTAGCCACCTTCAACTTTGTATCTAATTCCAGTTGTTCCTGACATCGCGCCATCTCTTCTTGCTGTCACTTTATCTGTTGCATCTTCTCTTCTTGCTGTCGGGCCATTTCATCTTGCTGTCGGGCCATCTCATGTTTTTTCTTCATAGCATCCGCTTCTATTGAGAGCGCTGCTAACTCAGCCTTGGCTCCCAAATGAGCAGAAGCCCTCGAAACCGAACTGGCTGAGCTACCAGATTTACGGCCTGATCTTCGTGAAGATACATTTGAGATACTCTCCTGGTTCTATTTCATCACCTTCTTCTTCATGCTTAGTATCTTCAGCTATTAAGCTCGTCACTTGTGACATAATTTCAGATAACCACTTCTCTGCATTTTTCTTGAACCCATTGAATATCTTCTTTGTGTATTCATCCCACTGGGTATGATGGCTGCGTTCTTCCCAAGACAGCACTGAACACAGCAGTACATTCTGTTTCTTGCCAACCTCCTGGTAGAGCTTCCATAGTTGGCTCATATACGATTTCACCTCGATCCCGTTCTGTTCTGATTCCATTAGTTTTTTTCTGTGTATCAATTACTCTGGTAACCTGCAACCATAATTCATTTCTCTCTTTCTCGGTTTCCCTCAGACAGGCAGCAAGTGAAATATCTGTTTCTTCAAGTTGTCTGGGTCCTTCTTCACCACCACCTGGCTCTTCTGGCATAGCTCTGCCCTCATCTTCATCTTTATTCATGATTTAAAAGAGGTCTTGGCAGATTGCCAAGTCTTTAAATTAGTCGAAAAAGTCTCTGCTTCTAAGTGACTTTGTTATTATCAACAATTTCTTCCAAAACTAAAACATACCGATAATGTAGAGAACCTCTCTCTAATTCCAGGTGCAAAATAAATGATGCTAATTCAAATGGAATGCGCTTTATCACCAGAGATTCAAAACAATCCAAGGTCGGTCTGCCTTTCCCAGACACGCTGGAGAAAACAGCTTCTTGAGCTCTGTAACAGAATTCTTTTAATTAAAACCGTGATTTTAATTCAAAAGGTAATAATCGATTCGTACTCACAAATCCAGTGATACGTCTTCAGATACGTTCCGATGCTGATGATAGACCTCAAGGCTCTTCCTGGCCGAGATCTTCTTCAGTTCCACGATTGGAACCAATCTTCTTTGGCTATGCCTCTCCGAGGTCTTAGCCTGGTCATCCTGCTCTGGCTGCGCCTCTCCGAGGTCTCAGCCTTCGCACTTCGATCTTCTGTCCCTATCTCAGGGACTGGTATTTACCCCTGCCGGAGGTTCGCTTCTACTTATCTTCTTCTGTCCCACTCTCTGGGACTGGCAATTACCCCCCTGCCGGAGGTATCCTTCGACTTAATGTAGCGGCAGATGTTTCAAATCTTTCAGGAAATTAACTCCCTAGCCACTAATTGGGTGAGACGGGATAAGGGGAATATCTTCGGTACGCATGCAAGCTGCCTCGGAGACCTTCAGAGCTTCTCCTTTCATAAAGCTTCAGCACACAGTCTTTTAATGAATATTTTCTTTATTGTAGATATAAAACAGTAAGATACAGCCAAGGTTTTCTGACTTGTTCCGGCAATCTTCTTCGAACTCCAGCTCATTACTTCAGATACTAGAAAACTCCTCGTGTCTCCATGTTTCACATGATATTGACATGTGGCTTGACATGCTCGACATGTGGCTCGACATGTGGCTTGACATGCTCGACATGTGGCTTGACATGTTCGAAGGATTAACCTTCTCCCTCTTCACTCCAAAACGAATCTAACCAACTAAACTACCACGCAAGCAGTTAAGTTGCATAAACACGCCCAAAGACACGTCATAAATCCCACCCACATTATAACGGGCAGTCTAAAATTTAAAGGAACATGCCATCCACAATGACATGCAAAACAGGCCAAATGGCCACTACACTATGTGAGTACATTTTGCTGAACAGGCGTCTCTAATTATTAAACGAGTGTCTCTTGGGTATAAACCCAGTTTGATCAGAGCGTATTAATTTATTAATGTATTTACTTAATCTTCTTGCCAGAGTTTTAGCTAATATTTTCTGATCTGTATTTAACAGGGCGATTGCTCTGTATGATCCAGGATCTTCCAGATCTTTATCCTTTTTGGGTATAAGTGTAATAGTTGATTCAGCTAGGGTTTGTGGTAGTGTCTGTTCTTTAAATGCGTGTATATAAAGGTTATGTAAACGCGGGGAGATTACCTCGTAAAATCTTTTATAAAATTTGTTACTAAACCCGTCTGGGCCTGGTGTTTTGCCATTCTTCAATGAATTGATAGTCTCTTCTATTTCTTTAATTGAAATCTGTGCTCCTAATTCATCTCGTTCCACCACATTAAGTATCGGCAGATTACAGTTATCAAGAAAGTTTGTAATTTTTCTCATTTCTGTTGATGTTTTGGATGTATATAAATTTTGATAGAATTGGACAAATCTTTCGTTAATGTCTTTTGGAAGTGTAAACAATTCACCTTTATTTGATCTGATTTTTTTAATAGTATGGTCCTTTTCCACTTTTCTCAACTGGCGTGCTAGAAGTTTGTGTAGTTTGTCGCCAAATTCAAAATTTTCCTGTTTAGTAATTTGAAATAATCTAATAACTCTTGCAGAGAGAATTTGATTTAGCTTAAATTTTAATACTGCTATCTTATTATGTTTATCCATAACGGATCTGTTGCGTTTTCTGAGTCCAGCTGTCTGATCTGTTGTTTAGTATTTGAGGATTAAACCTCCAGAATGATTTTTTATTGTACATTGTACAGGGAGAAGGTTAGCAGGGAATGATCTGAAATAGTACTATTATGGTATTTGGGATTAGTTGTAAACGGTATTAATTTTGTGTCCACCAGAAAATAGTCAATACGTGTATAGGTTTTGATGGTGGTTGACAATAAAAGACACAAAGTGCTGGAGTAGCTCAGTCGAGTGCTGTCTGCACACAGTTTGCACGTTCTCCCCGTGACCTGCGTGAGTTTTTTCAAGGTGCTCATACACTCCAAAGACGTACAGGTTTTTAGATTAATTGGCTGCTGTAAATTCTAAATTGTCCCTAGTGTGTAGGATAGTTCTAGTGTACGGGGATCTCTGGTCAGCTCGGACTCGTGGGCCGAAGGCCCTGTTTCCACACTGTATCTCTAAAGTCTAAAGATCCATATCCCTCTATTCCCTGCACTTCCATATGCCAATCTAAAAGCCTCTTACATGCCACTCTTGTATCTGCCTCCACCACCACTCCAGGAAGCACCTCTTAGCCCCGTACATCTTCATTACACTTTCACCCTCTAACCTAATAGCTATGTCTCCTAGTGTTGGACAGTTCCACCCTCTGGGAAAAAGGTTCTGACTGTGGACAGCAAGTAAACACTCACTCAGCCTGTGAAGCTCACATCACATGAATGAACTCCAAACCAGATCCTTAGACTTTAGGGATACACCGTGGAAACAGGTGCTAGGGTCCACCGAGTCCACGTCGATCGCCGATCACCCCGTACACTAGTTCTATCCTACGCACTAGGGATAATTTACAATTTGGAGAAGCCAATTAACCTACAAACCTGCACATGTGAGGAAAGCGGAGAAAACCAACGCGGTCACAGGGAGAACGTACAAACAACATATGGACAACACCCATAGTCAGGATCGATTCTGAGTCCCTTGCGCTGTAAGGCCATTGGACGTCATTGGGCATTTTGGTGCATTTACATCATCTGTCGGTGGCCTAACACGTTGGCTCTTTTTTGACAGGTTCAAAGACTTTTTCAGAAGACGTGATGGAAACTTTAGTTCTCATCCTGGCCAACCTATTTGGCAGGCGCTATTTTCCACCATTCTTTTTGGAGCAGAAGCCTTCTTTCCAACAGTCCAAGGTGAGTGAGGTTTCATCTCTGCAAGACATGGGGGTCTCAGTCATTGAGGGTTCTTACTGAAAGACATTGAGGGTCCCTGCTGAAAGACACCAAGGATGCTCCCCCTTCCCTTGGATAAGACATCATGTCTTGACTGAACAGACATGTGACTCTGACCACAGGTTTGCAGGTTAATTAGCCCTCTGTAAATTTCATCTGGTGTGTAAGGAATGGATGAGGAATTGGGATAACATAGAAATAGTGTGAACGGGTGAATGCTGGTCGGCATGGACACAGTGCGGTGAAGGGCCTGTTTCCAGGCTGTATCTCTAAACTAAACTAAAACACTAAACTGTACCTATGCCATACTGATGATCAAACTTTCTCTATCACAATTTGAAGGACTGATGTTAACATAGAATTAGTTTGGTTTAGTTTAGAGATTACGCGCGGAAACAGGCCCTTCATCCCACCAAGTCCGTGCCGACTAATCAATCACCCCATTTTCTAGCACTGTCCTACACTCTAGTGACTATTTACAATTTTTTTTAAACTGAAACCAATTCACCTACAAACTTGTATGTCTTTGGAATGTGAGAGGAAACCGGAGCACCCAGAGAAAACCCACGCGGTCACAGGTAGAACATACAAATTCCATACAGACAGCACCCAAGGTCAGGATCGAACCTGGTTCTCTGACGCTGTGAGGCAGTAACTCTTACCGCTGCCACTATTGTGTTATATTTACACTGTATTACAGTGAATGGGTGATGGAAAGTCAGTGGGTCAGGCAGTAAATGTGGCGAGAAATAAACAGATAACGTTTCATAGAATGCAGAACAGTACTGCACAAAGACAGGCCCTTCGGCACACAATGTCTGTGCCGAACATGATGCCAAGCCCAACTCGTATCTGCCTGCACATAATCAATATCCCTGTGTATATCTCTGTATATCCATATGCCTATCAAAACATATCTCAAATCCCACTATCATATCTGCCTCCACCACTGCCACTGGCAGCATGTTCCAGGCACCCACCACCCTCTGTGCAAAAAAAACCTTGCCCAATACATCTCCTTTAAACCTTGACCTTCTCACATTAAAGCTATGCACTCTCGTCTTTGATACAAAATGTCATCTGCGTATTTCCTCCACAGATGCTGCCTAACTTGTTGAGTTTAGAGTTTAGTTTAGAGATACAGAATAGAAAGGTTCTTCGACTCTCTCAGTCCATGCCAACCATCGATCACCTTTTCACAGAGGTTCTATGTTCTCCCACTTTCGCATCCAAACCCTACAAACTGGCGGAAATTTACAGAGGCCAATTAACTTAAAAAAAGGCAGGTCTTTGGGATGTGGGATGAAATTGGAGTACCCAGAGGAAATCCACGCAGTCAGGTGGAAAACGTGCAAACTCCACGCAGACAGCACCCGAGGTCAGGATCGAACCCAGGTCTCTGGTGCTGCGAGGCAGCAGCTCTTGATTAGTACGAGTGTCAGGGGTTATGGGGAGAAGGTGGGAGAATGAGGTTGAGAGGGAAAGATTGATCAGCCATGGTTAATTGGCGGAATAGACTTGATGGGCCGAATGGCTTAATTCTGTTCCTATCACTTATGACCTTATGAAATCAAGCGGCTGTGCAGTGCGTCGCCCATTTGGCACAATGGTGCAGCTGGCAGATGGACAGAGTTCTGCCAGCACTTTGTGCTTTACACACAGTTGAATCCTTGTTTTGTGTTTAGGTATTCCTGAACGATCTTCCCAAAGAGTTTGCTGTCGCAGTCAATGAGTACAACAGGAATGCTCTCCACGTCTTTGGAAACTTCCTGCTCACCATCTCACGGCAGGTTGACCTGGAAGAGGAGTTTAAGCTTCCCCTGACAAACACATGTAAGCACCTCATATTCTTCCTGGGTAGCTCACAATCTAACGGTATGAACATTGAGTATGTAGGAAGGAACTGCAGACAGACACAAAAAGCTGGAGTAACTCAGCAGGTCAGACATTCAACTCTAGAGGAAGGGAATGGGTGACGTTTCGGGTTGAGACCTTTCTTACGACTGAGAGTCAGGGAAAAGGAAATGAGAGATATAGACTGTGATGTCGAGCGATATAGAACAAATGAATGAAAGATATGACAAAAGGTAGCAATGAGAAAATAAACAAGCCATTGTTAGCTGTTGGTTAGGTGAGAACGAGTTTTGACAATGAGACTCATCAGGATGACTTTGAAGCTGGTGCAACTTGGGTGGGGGAGGGATGGAAAGAGGCGGAATGCTAGGGGACAAGGAACTGCAGATGCTGGTTTATACCGAAGATAGACACAAAGTGCTGGAGTAACTCAGTGGGCCAGGTACCATCTCTGAAGAGAAGGAATAGGTCTTCTTCTTCTTGCGAATGAAACATAAATAAACCAAAGGAATAGTTAGATCTCAAGCCGGGTGTTGAGCAGCCAGGTTGTTGTCTCTGCGCCAATGTCTGCCAAGCCCTGAGCTCCCTGGTAACTCAACGGGACAGGCAGCATTTCTGGATAGATGGAATGGGTGACGTTGTGGGTTGAGACCCTTCTTCAGACTAAGAAAGTGATATGTAGAAAGCGGTCATTTAATCAGGTTTAATGGCATTTGTGTCCAGCATTGCCCATGGATTACCAGTTGGCCTGGTGTATGGGAATGTCATTGGGTTTATTGAAGGTCAGAAAACTGCAGAGACTGGAAATTGGAATCAGAAGCAGATCAGGAGCATCTGAGAGAAGAGAAACAGAGACAATAGGGAGGCACAGTGGGGAAGCAGAGGAGTTGCTGCCTCACAAGCACCAAGGACTCGGGTTCGATCCTGACCACTGGTGCTGTCTGTACAGAGTTTGTACATTCTCTCCATGACTGCGTGGGTTTTCTCCGGGTGCTCCGGTTTACTCCCACATTCCAAGGACGTGCAGGTTTGCAGGGAATAAGTCAATTGCCTTCCGTAAATTGTCCCTAGTGTGTAGGATGGAACTAGTGAACGGGTGATCGCTGGTTGGCACGGATGCGGTGAGCAAACATGTCTGTTTCCAAACTGTGCACTAAACTAAACGACAGGGAGACTGTAAACTCCACACAGGCAGCAGCTGGTGAAGAAGTCATCTAGTTAAAAGGTTAACGAGGGCACTTAGATGACAAAGTCCAGAAGCACAGTATGATGATGGAGCCCTGGAAAATGTTGGAGAACAGAGAGATCTGGGAGTCTACTTGTATCGTTCCCAGAAAGTAGCAATGCAGAAGACCAGTATGGTGGAGAAGGCAGAATGTGGAAACAAAGAACTGCAGATACACAATAGGACACAAGGCGCTGGAGAAACTCGGCAGGTCAGGCAGCATCTCAGGTGTGTTGTTCTGGTCACCCAACCACAGACTTTACTACATCAGAGAGGGTGTAGAAGAGATTCACCAGTTGTTTCCTGTTTGCCAACCAATTTTCTATCCATGTCAGCACTCCACCCCCAATACCATGTGCCCTCATTTTGCCCACTAATCTCCTATGTGGGACCTTATCAAATGCTTTCTGAAAGTCCAGGTACACTACATCCACTGGCTCTTCCTTGTCAATTTTCATAGCTACATCTTAAAAACAATTCCAGAAGATTAATCAAGCATGATTTCACCTTCGTAAATCCATGCTGACCCGGACCGATCCTGTCACTGCTAACCAAATGTGTGGTTATTTCATCTTTTATAATTGACTCCAGCATCTTCCCCACCACCGATGTCAGGCTAACTGGTGTATAATTCCCTGTTTTCTCTCTCCTGCCTTTCTTAAAAAGTGGGATAACATTAGCTACCCTCCAATCCACACGAACTGATCCTGAGTCTATAGAACATTGGAAAATAATCACCAATACATCCACGATTTCTAGAGCCACTTCCTTAAGTACCCTGGGATGCAGACCAAGAGGCACTGGGGATTTATCAGCCTTCAGTCACATTAGTCTATCCAACACCATGTCCTGCCTAATGTGGATTCCCTCCAGATAGGGTGAATGCACTGAGTCTTTCAGACTCCCCAGAGTAGGGGAATAAAGAACCAGAGGATGTAAGGTTAAGGTAAGGATGGAAAGATTGAATAAGAACCTGGGGGGCAGCTTTGTAATCAAAGGGTGGTGGTATATGGAAAGAGCTTCCAGATGAGATAGTTGAGGGAGGCACACCACAATGTCTAAGAAGCATTTGGTCAGGTACATGGGCAGGATCGATTTAGACGGATAGGGTCCAAATGCAGGCAGGTGGGATTAGTGTAGTTGGGACTTTGGGCCGAAGGGCCTGATTCCATGCTGTATGACTATGACTCTAATTTCAAAAAGGTGTTTGATTCATTTTTTGGAACAGAGAAAGGTATAGGGCTATTGGTTAAGATTTGGACTTGTTCAGCAAGTCTACTAATGGGCCAGTAGGGCTGAATGGCCTTCTCCTGAATCAGGTGAGTCAATGGTCCTAAGCTGGCAACAGGTAAAAGGGAGCTCCCACTTGTGTTGGCAAGTCCAAAAGCTGCCTGACCCACTGAGTTACTCCAGCATCTTATGTTCTTTTGTCTATTAACTGGCATCTGTAGTTCCTTGTTCGGGCAGCACAGTGGTGCAGCGGTAGAGTTTCTACTTTACAACACCAGAGACCCGGGTTTGTTCCTGACTATGGGTGCTGTATATGAAGTTTGCACATTCTCCCCATGACCGCGTGGGTTCTCTCTGGGTGCTCCAATTTCCTCCCACGCTCCAATGATGTGCAGGTTTGTAGGTTAATTGTCTTCGGTAAAATTGTAACTACTAGTGTGATGGATAATGCTAGTGTAGGGGGCAATCGCTGGTCGGCGTGGACTAGGGGGGCTGAAAGACCTGTTTCTGCACTGTATTTCTAAAGGTTGAGTAATGCCCGCTAGTGTGAATGCACCAACATGAATATATTTTTACTTGCAGCATTCATGCGTTCCCAGGTGTCAGAGGTCACTGAGTTCATCACAGATTTGTCTAAATGCTTAAACCGTCAGGTTACAGGAATCTCACCGTTCGCTTGCTTGTCCGGGCACACTGACCACGATCTGTTCAACAATTACGATTTAGATAAAGTAAGTCAGCAGTATCAAAGCGGGAGGAATGGGCAACAAGGAATGCTAGGACTTATTAGTGCGGAATGTTGATTCCACTGTGGTGGATGTTTATGTTAAACTTTATTTTATGTGCAGTGTGTATTTTTGCTTTTTACTTAGTATGGTTGAATGGGAACTCAAATTTCACTGTACCTTAGTTGGTATATGTGACAATTAAATGGAATCTTGATCTTGAATCTAGTCAACTGGAAAGGCTAGAACACATTCCACTCACCTGAATGGCTGCGAGATTACATAAGACATGAGATAGAGGAGCAGAATTCGGCCATTCGGCCCATTGAGTCTGTTCCACCATTCAATCAAGGCTGATCTATCTATCCCTCTCACCTCCATTCTCCTGCCTTCTCCCCACAACCTCTGATGCCCTTATTAATCAAGAATCTATCAATAACCGCTTTATAAAATGACTTAGGTACACAAAGCTGGAGAAACTCAGCGGGTGCAGCAGCATCTATGGAGCGAAGGAAAAAGGCAACGTTTTGGGGACAAACCCTTCTTCAGACTGGTAAAATGACTTGGCCTCCACTGCCGTCTGTGACAATGAATTCCACAGATTTACCACTCTCTGGCAAAATAAATTCCTCCTCATCACCATTCTAAAGATATATCCTTTCATTCTGAGGCTGTGCCCTGTGTTCCGAAACTCACCTAATCAGTGGAAAGACTTTCCATGATTACAATCAAAATTGTCCACAGCATACAGGCACAGAATGAAGGAATAGACACAAAATGCTGGAGTAACTAAGTGGGACATGCATAGCATCTATGAATCGAAGGAATGGGTGACATTTCGGGTCGACCTTTTTTTTCTTTTGTTTTCACACAGACCTGAGAAGTCAGAGGGTAGTAGGACGTTCAGCTATATTTAAGAGGGAGTTAGATGGCTAAGGGGATCAGGGGGTATGTAGAGAAGGCAGGTACGGGATACTGAAATGATCAGACATCAAATTGAATGGGGGATGCTCAAGGAAAATGTAGAATTTCGATAGCTAGGGAAAGGTGACGGAGACAGAGAGATATGGAAGGGTAAGGTGTGAAAACGAGACATCAAAGGGGATGTTCAAGGAAAATGTAGAATCGATAGCTAAGAAAGGTGACAACAAAGCATACTGTACAAAGCATACAGAGATAGAATTTGATCAGGAAGACAGTCAGACTGATCGGAGAACAAGGATGGGGGAGGGTTGGAGAGAGAGGGAAAGCAGGGGTTACTTAAAGTTAGAGGTCAACATTCATACCGCTGGGTTGTAAGCTACCCAAGCAAAATATGAGGTGCTGTTTCTCCAATTTGTGTTGTGACTCACTCTGACTGTACATATCAGAGTTCTTGGTAGTGGGTTTGGACTTGATGGGCAGAAGGGCCTGTTTCAATGCTGTATGACTGAGTCCAGGCTCACCCATTTAATTAAATTATCAGTGATTTTAAATGGTTATTGGTAAACATAGAACAATACAGCACAGGGACGGGCACTTTGGTCCTCAATGTTTGCACCGAACATGATGCCAAATTAAACTGATCTCATATGCCTGTGCATGATCCACATCTCTCTTTTCCCTGCACTTCAATGTGCCTATCCAAAGGTTTCTTAAACGCCACTATCCATACCTACCAACTAGTCCGATTTTATCCTATTTGTTCCGATTTTTAAGTTAAAAAAAGTATGTAAAATCAGAACAGGACGATTTTAAAATGAGGGGGAAAAAATGGCCAATCAACCGCTGTCTCTAACGGGGCTGCATCCAATCACCGACCAGCTTCCCTTAATATTCCCGTCCAATCAGCTGCTATCTCCAATGGCATTCTGTCCAATCACATAATGCGCTGGTCACTTGGCGGCCAATCAGACGCTGTCTCCAAGGGGCGCTGTGGCCAATCACTGACCAGCTTCCCTTACTGAAGCAGAAGATGGCTGCAGCCAACACTTTTTCTCTGTTTTTTTGCACACAATGCTAAGCAAAGAGACATTTCAGGTAGCATTCTTTGTAAAGATTTTTTTAGCTGTATGGTCATTTATTTCATGAAATATTTATCTTTTGGGGGTTATGCCGAGGTGAGAGAGAGAGAGAGCGTGAGAGAGAGAGAGAGAGAGCGAGAGAGAGAGAGAGAGATTCCAGCCTCTTAATGACTTCTGATTAGGTAATGAGCTACCAAATGACTTTCAATGATAAACTTCTGGACAAATGCAAGAAAGCAGGTACGACATAAAATACACAATAAACTGGATTACGAATACACAATAAACAAGTTATGCATTCTTTTACTCTTACATGGGTATGACCGCACATAAAAAAAAAAAAAAAAATCAGCAAAATGGCTCCGCGTAAAAATACTGATTTCCTCAGCAAAATACTGATTTTCAGGTACTCGAACGCTGAATTGCTCTGACAAAACTTGGCACCTCTGAATTTATCGTGATATTGGCAAACTACTTAAAAAATCCTTAAAATCCAGGAGCTCAGGCCTAATGAGCGAGCGCCTTCGGCCTCCACCAGCACCCCTGGCAATGCGTTCTAGGTCCCCACCACCCTCTGTGTAAAATATACTTACCCTGCACATCTCCATTAAACTGTCCCCCTTCTCACCTTAGAGCTGTGCCCTCTAATGGTGGACATTTCCACCCTGGGGAAAAACATTCTGACTGTCTACCCTATCATTGCCCCTCGTAATTTAAGCAAAATAAAAGAGTAAGGAATGGAACAAAGCTGAAGTTGTGTCATAAAATTTGTATTACTTTCAGATTATTTTCCGCACACTTGGTATTCATATGAATAACATCCCCATTCTGCCCTTGAGGCGCTACGATAGGCAAGGAAGACACATGCCTCTCAACGCATATGCTCTTGACTTCTACAAACACGGCAGCTTGCATGCTTTGTCCAAAGACAACGGGTAAGAATTCTTTGTCATGGATATGGGGCAGCACAAGGTGTATCACTCGCAGTAAGGTAAAGTTGCTGCCTCCCAGCGCCAGGGACCCAGGTTTAACTTATTAAGTATTGAAGCTATCTGTGGAAATGTGTGGTGTTATGTCTGTCTTGAAGCTGTTGTGGCACTGTAATTTCCTGTAAAGGATTATTAAAGGTTATTCAATTCAATTCAATTCAAATCAATTCAATTCCGTCCTGACTACGGTTGCTGCCTGTACAGAGTTTGCACGTTCTCCCTTTTCCCCGGGTGCTCCGGTTTCCTCCCACACTCCAAAGACATGCAGGTTTGTAGGTTAATTGGCTTCGGTAAGATTGTAAATTGTCCCTATTGTGTAAGATAGCGCCAGTATACAGGGTCGGCGCAGACTCGATAGGCTGAAGGGCCTGTTTCTGCTCTGTACCTCTCCGTACTTTACATTAAAATCTGAAATGTATTTTGTGTTGGAGGCACCTTATCTTCAAGCTGGAGGCATTGCAGCCTCTCAAGTTCCACGCTGAACCTGACCCTTTCAGATAATGGTTAGCTTACTGGACCAAGAGCTAGAAGTTAGGACCTTCAGGCAAATAAGTGTGAGGTGTTTCAGTTTGGGAAGTCAAACCAGGCTGGACCTTCACAGTAAATAGTAGGGGTCCAAGCATGTATGTAGAGCAGAGGGATCTAGGAATACAGGTACAGAGTTCCCTGTAAGTGGCAAGGCAGGTAAATAGGATGGTTAAGATGGCTTTTGGTACATTGGTCTTTATCAGTCATGGTATTGGGTATTAAAGTTGAAATGTTATACTACTGTGGTATAACATGTTGGTGAAGCCCTGTTTGGAGTATTGTGTTCTGTTTGGGTCACCCTGCTAAAGGAAGGATGTCATTAAGTGTGCAGAGAAGATTTGCGAGGATGTTGCTAAGGCCCAATGGCCTGAGCTATAGGGAGAAGTTGGGCAGGCTCGGACTTTATTCCTTAGTGCACAGGAGGCTGATGGGTGATCATATAAAATGGGGGCCTCAGCGGCAGAGAGAGCCTCAGTAGCGGTGGGCCTCGCAATCGACCCACGATTGGGGGCATCGCCGTGAGGGATGGTGGGAGAACAAAGGGGACCTAGTGTGGGGGAGGGTGGTGGGGGCACTGTAGTTTTAGAATCATTTGCCCCAGGGATTACTCTTTGTTCATTTGTTCCGGCTAAGGCCCCATGCACATGGTAGCCAGCCAACAGTTGCTTGTCTTTTTTTTATTTTTCACTTTTAATTTAATTTTAATTTCAGCTAGAGTGTGATCCTGACCACCTATCTACCTCATTGAAGACCTTTAAAATATCTTTAATTGGACATAATCAGACTTTAATGTTATATTTTGCACTAAATGTTGAACCCTTTATCCTTTATCTGTACTCTTGATTGCAATCATGTACAGTCTCTTCTTTGACCAGACAGCATGCAAAAAAATGTTTCACTGTACCTCAGTACGATTGACAATAATAAACTAAACTAAACTGATCTTTCCCCTCATTGCCTGCCACTGCTGATCTTTACCTACTCAAAGTCTATTGTATGATGCTATAAGGACTGCATAAAAGTGAGCTATTGTTTTGCCAATGGTAACAATGAAACCTGTTATTTCATTCCACAGAATAAATAGGGGGGATGCCTATGCCCTGATCAAAGATTTCACGTTTGTAATTTCTGCAATCAGGTGAGGCAATTTTTTGTTCTCCAGTTATCACTGCTTGCTTATTTGACTTTTAATTAATTTTCTTTAATTGTTGATTTCATTTTAAGTAGAGAATTGAGAAGGTAGTGAACGTTTTAACTGAAGCTCATCGGGACTAGAAGAATAAATCCTGCCTCTTGAATCATAGAGCCATAGAGCATGAAAACCAGGCCCACACACCCTGGAAACCAGGCCCACATAGCCTGGAAACAGGCCCATACACCCTGGAAACAGACCCACACAGCATGAACACAGGCCCACACAGCATGAACACAGGCCCACACAGCATGAACACAGGCCCACACAGCATGGATACAAGGCCCACACAGCATGGACACAGGCCCACACAGCATGAACACAGGCCCACACAGCATGGAAACAGGCCCATACAGCATGAACACAGGCCCACACAGCATGGATACAAGGCCCACAAAGCATGGAAACAGGCCCATACAGCATGAACACAGGCCCAACCAGCATGAACACAGGCCCACACAGCATGGAACACAGGCCCACACAGCATGAACACAGGCCCACACAGCATGGAAACAGGCCCACACAGCATGTACTCAGCCCCATGCCCACATTGAACATGGAAACAGTACTCAGCCCCATTGAACATGGAAACAGGCCCAATGAGCAAGGAAACAAGGAAGAGATTTACAACAGAGAACAGGAACTGAGTGAAATCCAGATTAGCCAGAAAGTGGTGTTAGGTAAATTGAATGGATTATAGGCCGATAAATCCCCAGGGCCAGATAGGCTGCATCCCAGAGAACTTAAGGAAGTAGCCCCAGAAATAGTGGATGCACTAGTGATAATTTTTCAAAACTCTTTAGATTCTGGAGTAGTTCCTGAGGATTGGAGGGTAGCTAATGTAACCCCACTTTTTAAAAAGGGAGGGAGGGAGAGAGAAAACGGGGAATTACAGACCAATTAGTCTAACGTCGGTATTGGGGAAACTGCTAGAATCAGTTATTAAAAATGGGATAGCAGCACATTTGGAAAGTGATGAAATCATTGGACAAAGTCAGCATGGATTTATGAAAGGTAAATCATGTCTGACGAATCTTATAGAATTTTTCGAGGATGTAACTAGTAGAGTGGATAAGGGAGAACCAGTGGATGTGTTATATCTGGATTTTCAGAACGCTTTCGACAAGGTCCCACATAAGAGATTAGTATACAAACTTAAAGCACACGGTATTGGGGGTTCAGTATTGATGTGGATAGAGAATTGGCTGACAGACAGGAAGCAAAGAGTAGGAGTAAACGGGTCCCTTTCACAATGGCAGGCAGTGACTAGTGTGGTACCGCAAGGCTCAGTGCTGGGACCCCAGCTATTTACGATATATATTAACGATTTGGACGAGGGAATTGAATGCAACATCTCCAAGTTTGTGGATGACGCAAAGCTGGGGGGCAGTGTTAGCTCTGTGGAGGATGCAAGGAGGCTGCAAGATGACTTGGATAGGCTGGGTGAGTGGGCAAATGCATGGCAGATGCAGTATAATGTGGATAAATGTGAGGTTATCCACTTTGGTGGCAAAAACAGTAAAGTAGACTATTATCTGAATAGTGGCCGATTAAGAAAGGGGGAGATGTAACGAGACCTGGGTGTCATGGTACACCCATTCATTAAAAGTAGGCATGCAGGTGCTGCAGGTAGTGAAGAAGGCGAATGGTATGTTAGCATTCATAGCAAAAGGATTTGAGTATAGGAGCAGGGAGGTCCTACTGCAGTTATACAGGGTCTTGGTGAGACCACACCTGGAGTATTGCGTACAGTTTTGGTCTCCTAATCTGAGGAAAGACATTCTTGCCATAGAGGGAGTACAGAGAAGGTTCACCAGGCTGATTCCTGGGATGTCGGGACTTTCATATGAAGAAAGACTGGATAGACTCGGTTTGTACTCGCTAGAATTTAGAAGATTGAGGGGGGATCTTATAGAAACTTACAAAATTCTTAAGGGGTTGGACAGGCTAGATGCAGGAAGATTGTTCCCGATGTTGGGGAAGTCCAGAACAAGTGGTCACAGTTTAAGGATAAGGGGGAAATCTTTTAGGACCGAGATGAGGAAAACATTTTTCACACAGAGAGTGGTGAAACTCTGGAATTCTCTGCCACAGAAGGTAGTTGAGGCCAGTTCATTGGCTATATTTAAGAGGGAGTTAGATGTGGCCCTTGTGGCTAAAGGGATCAGGGGGTAAGGAGAGAAGGCAGGTACAGGATACTGAGTTGGATGATCAGCCATGATCATATTGAATGGTGGTGCAGGCTCGAAGGGCCGAATGGCCTACTCCTGCACCTATTTTCTATGTTTCTATATAACCGTACAGCACAAGCTGGCCCTTTGGCCTTCGGCCTGTGCCGAACAGGATTCTAAGACCACCTCTTATCTACCTGCGTGTGTTCCATATCCCTCCATTCCTGACATATCCATGTGCCAATCTAAAAGCCTCTTAAACCCCATTATCATATCTGCCTCAGCCACCAATCCCAATTCCAGGCGTTCTGTGTGAAAAATAAGCCCCCGCCCATCTCCTTTAAACTTTGTTCTTCTCACCTTAAAGCTAGGCCCTATTTGATTTTCCCAAAGTGCTGGAATAACTCAGCAGATCAGACAGCATGTCTGGAGAACGTGGAGAGGAAACCTTTCTTCAGACTGGGTGATTTGATTTATCAATTCTGGGGAAAAGGTTCTGACTGTCTACCCTATCTATTCCTGTCATCATTTTATATACTTCTATCCGGTCTACTCGCAGTCTCCAGCATTCAAGACAAAACAATCCAAGTCTGTCCAATTGGCAATTAAACACTGGGTCTACTCTGTGACCCCGCACGCATAGACTAGATGGGCTGCAATGCCCCTTTCTATGTTATTAACCGATTACATCCAGAATCTCTGACGATCCGCAGCGGTAGAGTTGCTGCCTTAGTGCTAGAGACCCAGATTCGATCCCGACTGTGGGTGCTGTCTGTACGTGGTTTGTATGTTCTCCCTGTGACCGAGTGGATTTTCTCTGGGTGCTCCGGTTTCCTCCCACACTCCTAAGAGGTGCAGGTTTGTAGGTTAATTGGTTTCTGTAAATCGTCCCCAGTGTGTCGGATAGAACTAGTGTACGGTTGATTGTTGGTCGGCCCGTTGGGCTGAAGGGCCTGTTACCGCGCTGTATCTCGAAATTAAACTAAACATTTTATTTTCTCAGCGTTTCTCTAATAGAACGGAGCGAGAGCGTTAATGACCCTGTTGTATTAGCTTTCGAGCAACTCAACAAGACCTACAACAAAAAGTTCCGTGCTGTTTGGAGCTAAGAAGCCAGAATGGGATTTAACCATCAATGCCCCTGTTGGTTGGGTCGACTGATGCCATCACTGAGTGCCATCAGGGGGCGCCGCAAGATGGTTGCCTCGCCAACGTTCTGTATGCGTTGTTTTCCTTCTTTGTGATTTTAGCTTGTTGTAAAATGTATGTTTTAGTTTATCTTTAGTTTTAGGCGGGGGGGGGGGGGGGGTGGGGAAACTTTTCTTATCTCTGTCCTCGACGGAGATGCAACTTTTTCCATGTCGTATCTCCGTCTGCACTGCGGCCTAACATGGTGTTGGTGGCCTCTTGCTGGGACGTCTAGAGCTCCAAAACCATGGAGCCTGGGGACTTTAACATCTCAGAGCGTGCGATCCCTTTGCCAGTGGTCGGCCTTTGGTGCTCCAACCTGCGGGAGCTGTGGACTTTAACATTGTGAAGCTCGCTGTCCCTGGCTAGGGACTGATTTCAGAAGCTCCAAGCCGCAGGAGTTTTGACCGCCCCAATGCGGGAGCTTGGACCGCCCCGACGAGGAAGCTCGATCGCCGGCTGCGGATGGTTCGACTCCCCCGACAACAGGAGGAAAGAAGATAAGACTTTATTGCCTTCCATCACAGTGGGGAATGTGGGGGAGCCACTGTGGTGGATGTTTATGTCAATTTTCTATGTAGTTGTGTGTTTTGTTGCAATTTTTGATATGATTATATGGCAAACCAAATTTCACATATGTTGCAAAACATACTTGGCAAATAAATAATGGTTATGAGGTACCAGACCCGTTGGGTTAAAGAACCTGTTTCCACGTTGTATCTCTAAACTAAACACTTTTTTTATCAGCACTTCACTATCATAACTGGCCTCTGTAAATTTCACCCAGTGTGTGGGGAGTGAATGAGAAAGTGGAATAACATAGAACTAGTCCGAACGAGTGATCAACAGTTGCCTCGGACAGTGGGGCAAGGGGTGTGTTTTCACGCTGTATGTTTCAATCTTCCTATCTACCCTTCTACCTTTTGCCTTCTACCATCTTTCTGATATCTATCTTCTGCCTTCAGCTATCTATTTTCCATCATTCCATTTTCCATCTTTCTACATTCAATCTTTCTACCTTACATCTTTCTACCCTCCATCTTTCTACCTTCCATCTCTCCACCTCTCCTTTCATCTTTCAATCTTTCCAATTCCATCTTCCATCTCCCATCTATTATCATAAGATCATAAGTGATAGGAGCAGAATTAGACCGGCCCATCAAGTCAACTCCTCCATTCAATCATGGCTGGTGTATCTCTCCCTCCTAACCCCATTCTCCTGCCTCAACCTCTGACACCCATCCTATTCATCCTCTTCCCAATGCAAGTCGAGGTAACACTCTGGTGGTTTCAGCTTCCATTTTTCTGTCTATCTAAGTTCGAGTAGATTTCCATCGTGTCCTGATTCCTTCATGGGATCTCGACATCCACGGCAAGGCCGACACTTTCTGCCCTTTCCTAATTGTCCCGGAAATGGGAAGTACCTAAACTTCACACCCATGGTCCTTTAGAATACTTGTTGGACTACTCCAGAGGGCAGCTCAGAATGGAACATCACCAGCAAGTCTCAATGATGATATTCCAACCAGAAAAAACATTAGCACGTCAAACCCATGTTTACAGTATACTGCTGATAATAACTTTTAATTCCAGATTAATTTCACTAAATTTAATTAAATTTGAGTTCAATTGCAAAGTCATACTTCCTGATGGACAATTAAGATTATTCACCGTAACATCACCTGTTCCCCGGTAAGATCTTGCTAGTCATAACAACATTCTACATCAACTATTTCTCCTTCTATCTCTTGCATTGGATAGTCTTGCCCACTGGTGACCCACTGATGGATATGTCTTATCCATTACAGTGTCTTGAACATGGTACTATATTAATTCAATGTAATGCCCATGGTCCTGTCTTTTGCCAATATATCATGCCAATATCATACCTGTGATCTCAAATGACAACAACATCACACCCATGGTCCTCTATAACACCATCAAAGACGTTTCCCATCCTGGCCATTCCATCTTCTCCCCGCTTCCATCAGGCAGGAGATAGAGAACCATAAGACTCAGGAACATCTTCTTTCCCTCCATTATCAGGCTCTTGAATGGTCATTCCGAAAGCTAGGGTACTGTCCAATTTACCTCTACCCCATAGCGGACATTACACTTTGTCTCTGGAACTGTGTGCTACAATGTTGAGAATTATATTAGAGACACGCAGCACAGAAACAGGATCTTTGGCTCAACTTGCCTATGCCAACCAAGGTGCTCCATCTGCACGAGTCCCACTGACCTGCCTTTGGCTAATATCTCTCTAAACTTTGGATAGATGCAAAGTACCGGAGTAACTCAGCGGGTCAGGCAGCATCACTGGAGAAAAAAGGCAAGCAACATTTCGGGTCGGGACATCGTTATAGTACCTGACTCAACAACGTCCTCTGGCTGCTCATTCCATATACCCACCACCCTTTGTGTGGAAAAAATTGCCCCTCCGATTCCTAGTAAATCTTTCTCTTCCCACCTGATTCTGCACTCTTGCCTACTCATTACACTTGAGTTTGGCTTGAATGTATTCATGTATCGTAATGGCTAATTTGTTTGAATAGCATATAAACAAGGCTTTTATCTGTACCTCACAACACATGACAACAATAAACCTAACCCTAAACCTCAATTATATCTCTCGCACCCACACTTCTATATTATTTATCTTTTATTTTTGTAAGGTGTTTAATATAGCTAACTCCAAGTGGGTCCTCACCCAATGTCATATACAACTACAACAAAACATCTCAACATAGACACAAAAAGCTGGAGTAACTCAGTGGGTGAGGCAGCATCTCTGGAGAAAATGAATACGTGACGTTTCAGGTCGAAACACTTCTTCAGACTGAGCTCTGTCTCAGTTAAACCCTCAGTCTGAAGAAGGGTCTCGACCCAGAACTTCCTTAGTCGGAAGAAGGATCTCAACCCGTTACGTCAGCTCAGTCTGAAAAAGGGTCTCGAGCCGAAACGTCACCTATTCCTTTTCTCAAGAGATGCTGCCTGACCCACTGAGTTACTCCTGCATTTTGTGTCTACCTTCAGGAGTGCAGGAGGGTGAGGGGTGATCTAATAGAGGTGTATAAGATCATGAGTGAAATACAAAGGATAATTTCACACTTACCCAGAGTATGGGAGTCAAAAACCAGAGGACATATATTTAAGGTGAGAGTGAAAAGATCAATAGGAATCTGAGGGATGGTGGGTGTATGGAACTAGCTGATATAGGAGGTAGTTAAGGCAGGTACTATTACGGCGTTTAAAAAAACATTCCGACATGTACATGGTTTTTTTAACCTTGTGATAGTACCTGCCTCAACTACCTCCTCTGGCAGCTCGTTCCATACACCTACTAGCCTTACAGTAAAAGGAGTTTCCCCTCAGGTTCCTATTAAATTGCTCGCCCCTCACCTCAACCTTATGTCTTTAAGTTCTTGGTTCCCCTATTTTGGGTAAAGGTGCTCTGTGCATTTAGCCTGTGTATTCCCTATTATATTGCTTTTGCCAAAGAGGTAGTCCATTGCTGAGGTATGATTTTGCAGGTCGGTTCAAGAACCTGATGGTTGTACGAACGTAGAATCAAGCAACTGCTGTAGCTGGTTATTACACAATGGACACAAAGTGCTGGAGAAACTCAAAGGTCAGGCACCATCTGGGGAACATGGATAGGCGACCTCGGGTCGAGACCCTTCTTCAGAGTGATTGTAGCTGGGGGGAGAAAAAAACTAGAAGAGGGGTGAGGCAAGACTAAGCATGGCAGGTGATAGCTGGACGCAGATCGGGGGGGGGGGGGCAGGTGATAGCTGGACGCAGATCGGGTGGGGGGGGGGGGGGGGGGGGCAGGTGATAGCTGGACGCAGATCGGGGGGGGGGGGGCAGGTGATAGCAGGACGCAGATCGGGGGGGGGGGGGCAGGTGATAGCTGGATGCAGGGGGGGGGGGGGGGGGGGGGGCAGGTGATAGCTGGACGCAGATCGGGGGGGGGGGGGGGGGGGGGGGGGGCAGGTGATAGCTGGACGCAGATCTGTGGGGGGGGGGGGGGGTTTTGAAAGGCAGATGGTTGAAACAAAGGCCTGAGATAACAGCAGAAGGTGTGAGGGAAGGTTAACGAGTTGTGAATTGTGAAGCTGGAGGATGGATAGTAGCAGAAGTGGTTGGAGGGGGAGAAATCGACGGGATTCTAGGTGGGGCAGGGGGGGAGACAGGTGGGGGGATTTCTGAAGTGATCATGAATCTGGTGGTGTGGGGCTTCAGGCTTCTTTACCTCCCGCCCGAGGGTAGCAGCGAGAAGAAGGAGCGGCCCGCATGGCGGGGTTCCTTGATGATAAATGCCGTCTTCTTGAAGCAACACATCATAACTACATGTTTTACAAGTTCTAAGAACAGAATTAGGCCATTCAGCCCATCTTGCCCACTCTGCCATTCAATCATGGCTGATCTATCCTTCCCTCTCAACTACTTCTCCCCATAACCCGTGACACTCGTACTAATCAAGAATCTGTCAATCTCCGCCTTAAAAATACCCAATGACTTGGCCTCCGCAGCCGTCTATGGCAATGAATTACACAGATTCACCACCTTCTGACTTAAGAAATTTCACCTCATCTCCTTTCTAAAGGTACATCCTTTTAATCTACAGCTGTGCCCTCTGGTCCTAGAGATTCTCCCAATAGTGGAAACACCCTCTCTGTGCCCACTCTATCCAGGGCTTTCACCATTCGGTAAGTTTCAATGAGGACCCCCCCTCATTCTTCTAAACTCCAGTAAGTAGAGACCCAGTGCCGTCAAAACCTGTATGTTCACCCACTTATTCCTGGGATCATTCTCGTAAATCTCTTCTGGACCCTCTCCAGCGCCAGCACATCATTCCTCAGATATGAGGCCCAAAACTGCGCACAATACTCCATGTTAATACGTTTCACGATAGCAGTACAAGTTGCTTCAGTTAACATTCAACAGATCTGCCACTTGAATTCTGACCACTTGTTAATTCAACCCAAGCAGGGCTGATGTGGCCTTATGTTGACAATATAACCATATAACAATTACAGCACGGAAACAGGCCATCTCGGCCCTACAAGTCCATGCCGAACAAATTTTTTTCCCCTTAGTCCCACCTGCCTGCACTCGTACCATAACCCTCCATTCCCTTCTCATCCATATGCCTATCCAATTTATTTTTAAATGATACCAATGAACCTGCCTCCACCACTTCCACTGGGAGCTCATTCCACACCGCCACCACTCTCTGCGTAAAGAAGTTCCCCCTCATATTACCCCTAAACTTCTGTCCCTTAATTCTGAAGTCATGTCCCCTTGTTTGAATCTTCCCTATTCTCAAAGGGAAAAGCTTGTCCACATCAACTCTGTCTATCCCTCTCATCATTTTAAAGACCTCTATCAGGTCCCCCCTTAACCTTCTGCGCTCCAGAGAATAAAGACCTAACTTATTCAACCTATCTCTGTAACTTAGTTGTTGAAAGGTGCCTGTAAGTGCTTGCCAGTTTCTGCAGACATACACATTACTTTATGCCCTTTATTAGTAGTTAATACATTTCCACCAGACATTTTGAGAAGCATCAAATGTTAAAGAAAAATATGAATTGCCTCAAGGGTTAGGAGAGAGAGGTAGATCAGCCATGATTGAATGGTGGAGTAGACTTGATGGGCCGAATGGCCTAATTCTGCTCCTATCTCTTATGATCATAATCTAAGGGAGAAAGGGAACGGGCAAATTAGCAAATTCAGGGAAGATGTCCGATTACTTCAATTTCAGTTCAGTTTAGTTTATTGTCACGGGTACAGAGGTACAGTGAAAAGATTTTGTTACTTTTGATTAATTAATGTCTATAGGTGTTCTGCAGACACTGCTTGAGTTTGAAGGAACAGAGCTTCAAAAATTATTCTGCTAATCCAATATTTCATCCTGAAACATTGGATAAGCCTCCTGGGGAGGAGGTGGAAACTGTAAGTTTTGATTCATTCAAATGTAAATTAGATTTCAGAGTGTTTGGCAGTTTAGCACTTGGGTAATTTGAGAAGTGATGTATGTGTAGCAGGCCAGATCATTTCGGGAAAAAAAGACAAATTGTGCTGGAGTGAGTCAGGCAGCATCTCTGGAGAACATGGATAGAGTTTAGAGATACAGCACAGAAACAGGCCCTTCGGTCCATCAGGTCCATCAGCGATCACTCGGTACACAAGCACTATCCTATACACAAGGGACAATTTACAATTTTATCGAAGCCAATTAACCTATAAAGCTGTACCTCTGGAACGTGGGAGGAAACCAAAGCAGCTGGAGAAAGCCCGTGCGTTCACAGGGAGAACGTACAAACTCCGTACAGACAGCATCCTCAGTCAGGATCAAACCCGGGGCTTTGGCGCTGTGAGGCAGAAGCTCTACTGCTGCGCCACTCTGCCACCCGAAGTAGGTTGTGTTACCTGTCAGCACCCTTCTTTAGATTGATCGTAGTAGGAAGTAGAAAACTGGAAGAGAGGTGGGCGCAGAACAAATACTGGCAAGTGATGGGTGGGGATACAAGGAACTGCAGATGCTTGTGTATACCAAAGATAGAGATAACATGCTGGACTAACTCAGCAGGTCTCTGGAGAACATTAGAGAGGTGACGTTTTGGGTCAGGACCCTTCTTCAAATTGAGTGTGTGGGGGGTGGGGGTGGGGGTGGGGGGGGGGGGTGGAGATGAAACCTGGAGAAGGGCAGAGGCAGGACAAAGTGTGGCAGGTAATCGGTGAAGACATGCAAGGGGGATTTTTTGACAGGCAGGTGTTTGAAACAAAGGCCTGAGTTAAGAACAATAGGTGTGAGACAGGTTTGAGGAATTGCACGTGGGTTGGAACTGCAGATGCTGGTTTACACCAACATTATACACAAAATGCTGGAGTAACTCAGCGGGTCAGGCAGCATCTCTGGAGAGAAGGAATAGGTGACGTTTCGGGTTGAGACCCTTCTTCAGACTGAGAGTCAGGGGAGAGGGAGACACAGAGATATGGAAGCGTAAGGTGTGAAATCACAGCAGACGATGATCAAGGAAATGTAGAATTGTTGAACATGTCTATGTACCTGTCATAGTGTATTTTAAATGTAGTTATAGTACCTGCTTCAACTACCTCCTCTGGCAGTTAATATACCCACCATTCTCTGTGTGAAAACGTTGCCCCTCAAGTTTCTGTTAAATCTTTCCCCTCTTACCATAAAACTGTGTCTTCTGGTTCTTAATACCCCTACTTGAGTAAAAGACTGTGCATTCACCCAATCTATTCCATCACCTGATTCTATATACCAATTTCTGCTTATAGCTCAGGCCCTTGAGTCCTGGCAACATCCGTGTAAATCTATGCACTCTTTCCCACTTAATGACAGTGGACAAAGTTTTTTTTTCCCCAGGGTAGGGGAAATCGAGAACTGTAGGACATTTATGTCAGCACAGTGGCGCAGCGGTAGAGTTGCTGCCTTACAGCACCCGAGACGCAGATGCAATCCTGTCTGTAGGGAGTATGTACGTTCTCTCTGTAACTGCGCGGGTTTTGTCTGGGTGCTCTGGTTTCCTCCCACACCTCAAAGACGTGCAGCTTTGTAGGTTAATTGGCTTCTGCAAACTGTAAATTGGCCCTAGTATGTAGGATAGTGCTAGTGTACAGGGTGACCACTACTCAGTGGGTGGAAGGCCTGTTTCCACGCTGTATCTCTAAAGTCTAATGTAAAGGTTTAAGCAGGAAAGATAAGGTTTATTAAGAACTTGAGGAGCAACATTTTCACACAGTGAGTGGTAGGTATATCACACAATCTCAATCGATCACAATCACAATAATACTTTATTATCCAAGTATGTTTTGCAACATACGAGGAATTTCATTTGCAAAGTCAGTCATACAAATAAAAAGCAACAGAACACACAAAACACATCATAACATAAACATCCACCACAGTGTCCTCCACATTCCTCACTGTGATGGAAGGAGAAAAAAAAGTTCAATTGCTTCCCTTGTTTGTTCTCCCGCGGTCGGAAGCTGAAGCTGAATGAGCTGAAGGACGTAGTTGAGGAAGGTACAGTAACAACATTTAAAAGACACTTGGACAGGTTCATGGATAGGAAAGCTTCAGACGCAAATGAGTCACAGGTGGGTAAATTGGGTTAGTTTATCTAAATCCATACCTGCAATTTACAGAGACCAATTAATCCACCAACTCGCATGTCTTTGGAATGTAGGAGGAAACCGGAGTACCTAAAGGAAACCCACACGGTCACTGGGACAACATACCAACTCCTTAGAGCCCAGGAGGACCAGCTTGGCCATAATTGGATGAGGCATCTTGGTTGGCATGGACAAGTTGGGCCGACGGGGCCTGATTCCGTGCTGTACGACCTCCTAGAGCAGGGTGACCTCACCAACGTGTTATGATTTGTAAATCTCCTAGGAAGGGCCTAAAAAAGCTTCACTATGCTAAAGGCGCAACGTAAGTTGCAAACAAAAATGTTGTGATTGCAAAGATTAATCTGCCCCTTTGATTCGAGAACTTGTCTTTTTTGACAGCTTCCCGGAGAGCAAAGAATCGTTTGATCAATGGGAGGAAATCGATGAGACACATCACTGTGACTGGGATGACATGATAAGTGACAGGTGACCCCAGTGTGCTGCCTAACTCTCACTAATTAACCAAATTTGACAGGCTTCATTTCCTGTTCAGTAGCCACACAGTGCTGGCATCTACTAATGGTTAAGTAACAATTTCAAGGATGAAATATTACTCTGTGAATATTATTCAGGTGTTGTTCTGTGCAGACACCAGCAACCACAGATGCTGGAATTTTGCCCAGGACACAAAGTGCTGGAGTAACTCAGCGGGTCAGGCAGCGTCTCTGGCGAACATGGACAGGTGACGTTACGAGTCGGTACCTTTCTTCTGATTGATTGGGGGGGGGGGGGGGGGGGGGTCATAGTTGGAAAAGAGAGACAAAACCTGCCAAGTGATAGGTGGATAGACAGGAGATGTTGGATTAACTCGGCAGGTCAGGAAGCATCTCTGGACCTCTGCCTGCCCCGTTGAGTTACTCCAGCATTTTGTGTCTTTCTTTGGTATAAGCCAGTATCTTCAGTTCCTTTTTATTAGGTAAATGATAGGTGGAATCAGTTGAGGGGGAGGAGGGGGTGGGGGGGGGGGGGGGGAGGGTTGATTGGATGGGATGGACAAAGGCCAGAGAAGGCAAGGTAGGTGTTTATTGTCCTTTTTATTAGGTAAATGATAGGTGGAATCAGTTGAGGGGGGGGGGGTGGGGGGGGGGGAGGGTTGATTGGATTGATGGATGGACAAAGGCCAGAGAAGGCAAGGAGACAAAAGGGTGTTCCGCATCTATCTTCCAGCTCTCTCCCCCCCACCTAGTTCTATCAGTGCTGGAGTAACTCAGAGGATCAGGCAGCATACTTGGAGAACAAGGATAGGCGATGTTTCAGGTCAGGACCTGTCATTCTGAAGAAGGGCCCTGATCCACGTTCTCCAGGGATGCTGCCCGAACTGCTGAATTACTCCAACACTTTGTCTCTTTCCTTGGTAAACCAGCATCTGCAGATCCTTGTTTCCATACTATTCGGTATTAATGGGAACACATGGGAAACGTAAGAAAATGGGACTATCTGTGTTCTTAGTCGGCATGGACAAGTTGGTTGAACCGTCTCCGTGTTGTACGGCTCTATGACTCTATGCGCTTCCATTCCCTTGCATCTGAAATACTATTTCTTCAAGATTTTGTTAAATTCTCTCTTAAATTGGCTATTGATTTGGCTGAGGCCTTCACAAGACAAGAAAATAGAAGCAGGAATAAACCACTCTGCCTTGAGTCGACTGTCAACAATGCCCTCTTAGCTGATCTGAGTCTGGAATTAACAAGGATGAGAGGATATCTTATAGAAACATAACATTCTTAAGGGATTGGACAGGCTAGATGCAAGAAAAATGGTCCCCATGTTGGGGGAGTCCAGAATCAGAGGTCACAGTTTAAGAATAAGTGGTAGGCCATTTAGGACTGAGATGAGGAAAAACATTTTCAACCAGAGAGTTGTGAATCTGTGGAATTCTTTGCCACAGAAGGCAGTGGAGGCCAATTCACTGGATGTATTCAAGAGAGAGTGAGATATAGCTCTTAGGGCTAGCAAAATCAAGGGACGTGGGAAGAAAGCAGGAACGGGGTACTGATTCTGGATTATCAGCCATGATCATATTGAATGGTGGTGCTGGCTCAAATGGCCGAATGGTCTACTCCTGCACCTATTTTCTATGGTTCTGTGAGTCCTAGTATCACAGAGTTGTGCAAACTCAGAGCAGGGAAAGGGGTGGGAGATTGCAACCTTCACGTGGTCCATCTGCCCTGTTTCGACGAATGCAATCAGCCTGGTGTGCACAATCAAATAAGATCAAATAGAACAAGTTGTCCTACAACTTTAGGCTGTGCACACCATACGCAAGAAGAAGAAGAGCAGGGAAACAGGCCCTTTGGCCCTTTGAGTGCATGCCAAACGTCAAGTGCCTAGATTTACGTTAATCCCAACCTAAATCAGCGCATTCCACCCCATGCTCATCAACTGCCCCTGGATTCTTCCATTCACCTACACACCAGGGGCAATTTACAGAAGCCAATTAAACCACCAATCCGTACGTCTTTGGAATGTGGGAGGAATCCGGAGCACCCAGAGAAAACCCACCGCGGCCACAGGAAGGAAGACCGTACAAACGTCTTGGAGTGCAGTAGGATGAGGGCTGATTTTACATTAAATTGTTGGAGAAATTATCTTCATTAAAGTAGTGTTGGGGATTTTTACCATTGTTTAAAATGAACAAATATACAAAAACATTTAAAAGATCACAAGATCAGGAGAGGAATATGGAGGCTGCAGGTGGGACTAATGTAGATGGGACATGTTGGTCAGTGTGGGCAACTTGGGCTGAGGGACCTGTTTCCACGCGGTATGACTCTCTAACTATGTGCAATTGAACTGCAAAAACACTTGTTTCCGATCTAACTGAGCAGAAAAAGGAGCAATTCTTTCAGGGAAGGGAAATTGCTTATTGTAATGAAATTGTTTATTTGCCCACAAAATCAATTTGTAGTTTGTACTGTGAGTGCTTTGCAGAAGCACATTGGGTCATTACCTCTTCTCTCGGGCTGCTTCCCAATCTCATTGTTCATTGTGAGCATCGAGCCATGGTTTCCGATCTCTCATAGACCGCCCCCTCCTCATTATCCCCAGGGGCGGGTGTATCGGCAACTTGTAATAGCAAGGAACAGCGGATAAACATAAGGTGCTAGAATAACTCAGTGGGTTAGCTCATAAGTTCATAAATCATCGGAGCAGAAGCAGGCCATTCGACCCATCGAGTCTACTCTGCCATTCAATCATAGGTGATCTATCTTTCCCTCTTCTTGCTTCTTCCCATAACTCTTCACCACCCATTTCTAATCAAGTATCTGTCAAACTCCACCTTAAAAATACCCAAGGCTGCACAGTGGCGCAGCGTTAGATATGCTGCCTCGCCGTGCCAGAGACCTGGGTTTAATCCTGACTATGGGTGTTGTCTGTACGGAGTTTGTATGTTCCCCCTGTGACCTGCCTGGGTTTTCACTGGGAGCTCCGGTTTTCTTCCCACATTCCAAACATAGAAATTAGGTGCAGGAGTAGGCCATTCGGCCCTTCGAGCATATTGATTCAATATGATCATGGCTGATCATCCAAAGACGTACAGGTTTATAGGTTATTTGAGTTTGGTATAGATTGAAAATTGTCCCCAGCAGACAATTTACCGAAGCCAATTAACTTACACGTCTTTGGAGTGTGGGAGGAAGCAGGAGCACTGGAGGGAAACCCACGCGATCACAGGGAGAACATACAAACATAGGTGGAACACACAAAACAGAACATAGAACAGTACAGCACAAGAACAGGCTCATCGACCTGCAATGTCTGTGCTGAACATGATGCCAAGACTATCGCTTATCTACCTGCACATAAACAATATCCCTCCATATACTTGTCCAAAAGTCACATAAATGTCACTGTTGTATTTGCCTCTACCACCACCCCTGACAGCACGTTTCATACACTCGCCACCCTCTGTAAAAAACTTTGCCCCACACAACTTGTTTAAACGTTATCCCTCTCATCTTAAAGCTGTGCCCTCTAGTGCTTGATTTTTCCATCCTGGGAAAAAAAGGTTCTGATTGTCTACCCTACCTATGCCTCTCATCATTTTATATACAATTTCCCGTCAACTTCCAGTGTTCCAGAGGAAACAATCCAAGTCTGTCCAACATCTCCCTGTAGCTAATACCGCATAATCCAAGCATTACTGCACCATTTTCAAAGCCGCCACATTCTTCCTAGAACTGGGCGACTAGTATTACACACAGCACTCCAAACAGTCTTAGCAGGAAATAGAAGGAACAAGAGGGCAACACGCCTTTGTGTCGTCCTTTCCACCTCCCTTTCCACAAATACCCCCCACCCCCACCCCCCTCGTGGGACTTTACAGACCTTAGGGGCAGCATGGTGGTGCAGTGGGTAGTGTGGCTGCCTCATGACAACAAAGATCCCAGTTTGATCCTGATCTTGGCTGTTGAATGTTTGGAGTTTGTGAGATTTCCCACCAGCCCGGTGCTCTGGTTTCTTTAGACTTTAGAGATACAGCACAGAAACAGGCCATTCACCCTGTACAATGGCACTGTCCTACACACACAAGGGACAATTTGCAACTTTACTATGGCCAATTAACCTATAAACCTGTAGGTCTTTGGAGTGTGGGAGGAAACCAGAGCACCCGGAGAAAACCCACATGGTAATGGGGAGAACATACAAACTCCGCACAGACAGCACCCGAAGTCAGACTTGAACTTGGGTCACTGGCACTGTAAGGCAGTAACTCTGCCGCTGTGCCACCGTGTCGCCCATATCCCAAAGTTGTGCAGATTCGTTGGTTAATTGACCGCCGTAAATCGTCCTCCAGTGTGTGGGTGAGCGGAAGAATCAGAGAAGAGTGATGAGAATGTGGGGAGAAAAAAAATGTAGGATTAGTGGTCTTTAACAGAAAACAATTGGATCACTTTTATCGCAAAATTACCCCGCTGCTGGTGGTTAAAATCGATAGGAGATAGAAAATGTCAGAATAAAAGGACATTGTTTAGAACGTAGATGAGGAGGAATTTCTTTAGTCAGAGAGTGGTGAATCTGTGAAATTCATTGCCACAGAAGGCTGTGGAGGCTGTTAATTGATATTTTTTAAGTTGGAGATTGTTAGATTCTTGGTTAGTAAGGGTGTCAGGGGTTATAGGGAGAAGGCAGGAGAATGGGCTGAGAGGGAAAGATAGATCAGTCACAATTGAATGATGGAGTAAACTTAATTCTGGCTTAATTCTGCTCCTATGATTTACAAACTTCTGAAAACGATAATTGTTTGTCAACCACAAACTTCTGAATCTGTCTCTGAAATACAGGTAGTACTTTTGCTGACCTTTTGCCTGGGAATGTCCTGACAATGGTATTGTAGGTTGCAATCAATTTCCCTGCTTCCACCGTGAATAAAAATTAGCATTTTGCGATTAGCTGCTAGGTTCCAAATGTCAACCCTTAAAGTAGCCTCAGCACTTAATTATCAGCATGAGAGATTGCTAAACTTTAGTTTGAAAGGAGGTGAGTTCAAAAGAGGCACAAAATAAATATCCTGGGTGGCATATTGACAACATATAGGTGGTTATTAGTGCATTCAGCTCACCAGGAATTGCCAGCATGAAGCATGTTACGCAAGGCTTTCTCCTCCCTAATAAACAAAACAACAAACTATCTGTCACGATGAAACAATAGTGATTTGTTTACCACATTTACAGGTCTCCAGAAGTGTACAAAACAAAAAGATTCCTTTCACTTACTTTTGTACCACGGCTTGTATCGTGAGACCACGCCATGGCTCTCAACAGAATACCGAGCAAATTCAACCTGGTGAATTGTGAGGTGATTTGGCTTATTTGAGGAGCAAAATAGAAGGCAAACAGATCAAAGAAGGGTTCCGACCCAAAATGGCATCTAATCTTTTTCTCCAGAGATGCTGCCTGACCTGTTGAGTTACTCTAGCACTTTGTGTCTATCTTTGGTATAAACCATCATCTAGAGTTCTTTGTTTCCACAATTTTATTATTTGATTTTTGGGATCTGCCATGGACCCGGTTTCGATCCTGACCTCGGGTGCTGCCTGTGTGGAGTTTGCACGTTCTCCCGGTGACCGCGTGGGTCTTCTCCGGGTGCTCCGGTTTCATCCCACATCCCAAGGACGTGTGGCTTAGCAGGTTGGTTGGCCTCTGCGGATTATCCTCAGTGTGTAGTGCGTGAATGAGAACATGAAATAACATAGAACTAGTGAGAATGGGTGATCGATGGTTGGTGTAAACTCGGTGAGCTAAAGGGCCTATTTCCACAGCTCTAAACTAAACTAAGACAGAGTGGTTTTAGAGATAAGTCCACTGGAGTAATTGTTGAGAGTAGTCTACTAGGGCAGGTGTTTTAGATGGGTCCACTGGGGAGGTGTTGACTGAGCCCATCAGATACCACTCATTAGCCACTGATGACCATTAAAACACCCCCTTGTGATTTTATGGTCATCTGTGGTTGAAAGATAACGAGTTGGTTCCAAAATGTATTTATTTAGAGTCATGGAGTCAAGCCGCATGGAAACAGGTCCTTTGACCCAATGCATCAATGCCAACCAAATGCCCCATCAATGCCAGTCTCAATTGTTCACATTTGGTCCAATTCCCTCCAAACCTTTCCTATCCATGTACTTGTTCAAATATTGACCAAAGCTCAATGGCTCCCAGCTACTGCAGAAGGAGTTGTTGAGATGTCTTGGTATCAACAGTCCAGTATCTAATCCACCACCTACTAAGAATCATTATGTTGTGGGGGTGACTCAAGTAGAGCTATTGACTCATAACTCCAGTGTCCCTGGTTTGATCCTGGCCTCCGGGGCTGTCCATGTGGAGTTTGCATGTTCCCTCTGTGACTATGTGGGTTTAAGAGTCATGGCCTCATAGAGTTATGCAGGCCATAAATAGGCCCTTCGGCCCAGCATGTCCATGCCATCCAATATGCCCCATCTAAGCTGTCCCATTTGCCCGCATTAGGCCCATATCCATCGGAACCTTTCCTAACCATTACCTATCCAAGTGTCTTTTTCATTGTTCTCCTGTTTCCTTCCACATCCCTAGGATCGGCTGGGTTTAATTAGCCATAGAAAACTGTCCTTTATTTTTAGGCGGTAGGAGAATTGGTTTGTGTTATTTGGTTTTTGTTTGGTTTAATATTTTCACGTGCACTGAAACACACTGAAAACTTTATTTTGCCTTCTAATGGAATAAGCTGCCAGAGTAGTTTGTTGAGGCAGGTACAATAACACCATCTAAAAGGCCATTTGTACATGAATGGGAAAGGTTTGCAGGAATAGGGCCATATGCTGGCAAATGGGACAACTTTAGATGGAGCATTTTGGTTGGCACAGATGAGTAGGGCCGAAGGGTCTGATTCCGTGCTATGTGACTCAATGCCTCTAGGGCTGTGAAACCCATGCTACAGATGGATCATGCAACCTCCACACAAACAGCCCCAGAAGTCAAGATTAAACCGAGGTCACTGGAGCTGTGAGTCAATAGCTTTACTAGAGCCCCCCCCCCCCCCCCCCCCCCCCCCAACACAATATAATGGTTAACATAGCAGGTGGTAGATTGGAGATCCGGGTTCGATCCTGACTGTAGGTGCTGTCTGTGTGGAGTTTGTACGTTCTCCCTGTAATTGCATTGGTTTTCTCCGGGTGCTCTAGTTTCCTCTCACGTTCCCAAGACGTGCAAGTTTGTAGGTTAATTTTCTTCTGTAAACTGCCCCAAGCGTGTAGGCTAGAACTAGTGTATGGGTGATTGTTGGTTGATGCGGACTCGGTGGGCCGAAGGTTCTGTTTCAATAAGGAAGCAAAGTGGCACAGCAGTAAAGTTGCTGCCTTACAGTGCCAGAGAGCCGGATTCGATCCTAACTGTGGGTGCTGCCTGTTCAGAGTTTATATATATGGTCCCTGTGACCACGTGGGTATACTCCAGATGCTCCAGTTTCCTCCTTCACTCCAAAGACGTGCAGGTTTGTAGGTTAATTGTAAATTGTCCCTAGTGTGTACGATAGTGCTAGTGCGCGAGGTGATTGCTGATCAGCGAGGACAGCGTGGGCCGAAGGCATCTCTAAAGTCAAGAAATTGCAGTGAATTGTGGACGCAGCCCATTACATCACACAAACCAACTTCCCTCCCATTGACTCCATTTATACTTCATGACACCTGAGCAAGGTCACCAGGGTCAAGGAAAGAGTGTTCACGTCGCGGCCTTGTTTCCACCAATCTTTTCACCACCACACGCATTGGGTGACATTACGGGTCGAGACTGTTCTTCAGAAAATAATCTTGGTGAAGATCCGCCTTGGTGAATGACGAAGATCAGACATCATGAATAAAAGATTTTAACAAGTAAAAACAGATTCAAGCAATCTGAATATCTTTTATTTTTTAAATCTGCTCCTGCACCCTCTGTTACAAAAATGAGCAGCACAGCAGGCTATTCAATCATTCCACAATTCTGTTATATTTACTCTCTAAATTACAGCGTTATTGCTTTGAAAGTACGTCTTTTCCTTGAATTTCACTCTCAGTGTGAAGCTTTTTCTTCACAATCCCATTAAGTCTCATAAAATTAAGAGTGGGAAATAGTTAAGGAAACTATTTCATGAGATGCTGCCATTTCTACTTCATTCATTTGCCCACCATTTCTCCTGTATTTGGGGTATTGCATGCCGTTCCGGTCGCTCGATTAGAGGAAGGATGTGGTGATTTTGGAGAAGGTGCAGAAGAGATTTATCAGAATGATGGCTGGATTATACAGTATTAGCTATAAGGAGAGATTGAACAGAGAGAATATCGACCCTTCTAGGGTGACGTTTCGGGTCGGGTCCCTTCAGACTTACGTGACATTTCAAGTCAAGACCCCTCTTCAGACTTGGGTGACGTTTCGGCTTGGGTCCCTTCTTCAGACTGAGGTGATGTTTCAGTTCTGACCCTTCTTTGGACTTGGGTGACGTTTCGGGTCGGGACCTATCTTCAGATTCTGCTTCTTTCAGACGGCACCTTGTCTGAGACCGGGAGAGTGCAGGCTCTCGAGCACCAGAGCACGTGGGACGCAGCTAAACAGAATCATCACCGCATAAAATACTTAATGGGAAAGCAATGAAGGACGGGGCTAAAGCGTAGAAGGTGACAGCAGACATAACTCCCGGTGATAGCTTTGCGGACTGAACTAAATGAAAGCGATTTGTCATTTTAACAACGGCAGCTGTCCTTGTTGTTTAGACCGGTCACCCCAAGACAATTGATCTAACATCCCTCATTCTATACTTTGTTTATACATCAATCTCATTACAGCACTCGACCTTCAATCTCCACCCTAATGTTTCCATCAGGTTTAATGATCTGCACTATCAAACTAAATAGACAGTCCTTTTTCCCGTTGCACTATTAATTCATCCTAACGTACTCCTGTTCTTCTGATGTGTTTGGAGATGAAAGCTCCTGTGAACCATAGATAAAGCAAATGTGAGTAACCTTTTCCCAGTCTCTTGATTGTGAATCCTAGAACCATAAATACAAAATATGACATAGAACTGTACAACACAGAAACAGGCCATTCAACAATGTTGGTGCTGGTAAGGGGATCGTCGCTATTTTTCCCATTCTAGGGAGACACAGGGCGTCGCGGTGTGCCCGCGCCGCCGCCATTTTGAAACACACCATGGACTGTTTTACCCTCCTACCATCCGGGAGGCGCTACAGGTCTCTCCGTTGCCGAACCAGCAGGTCGAGGAACAGCTTCTTTCCGGTGGCTGTCACTCTACTCAACAACGTACTTTCGGTGACTGCCAATCACCCCCCCCCCCCCCCCCTGGACACTTATTATTATTTATTCAAATCGTTTGCTATGTCGCTCTTCCAGGGAGATGCTAAATGCATTTCGTTGTCTCTGTACTGTACACTGACAATGACAATTAAAATTGAATCTGAATCTGAATCTGATCTGGTGCTGAACGTGATGCCAAGATAAACTAATCTCATCTGTTTAGTTTGGTTTAGTTTAGTTTGGTTTGGTTTGGTTTGGTTTAGTATTATCACATATGCGGAGGTACAATGAAAAGCTTTTTGTTGTGTGCTAACCAGTCAGCGAAAAGACTGTACATGATTACAATCAAGCTTTCCACAGTGTACAGATACAGGATAAAGGGTATAATGTTTAGTGCAAGGTAATGTCCAATTAAAGATAGTCTGAGGTCTGGTGGTAGTTGGTGATAGAATGGTTCAGTTTCCTGCGTGTGATCCATATCCCTCCATTCCCTGCACTTCCATGTGCCTAACTAAAAGTCTCAAATACCACTATCTGTTTTCGCCACCACCCCCAGCATCTGTCACTCTCCATGTAAAATCTTTGCCCTGCACATTTCCTATCAACTTTAGAGATATAAGGAACTAACAAAGGTAGACACAAAATGCTGGAGTAACTGACGATGATGGTTTACAAAAAAACACACAAATGTTCTGGAGTAACTCAGCAGGATAAGCAGCAACTCTGAAACACATGGATAGATGACGTTTCAGGTCAAGACCCTGTTTCGTAGATTTAAATTTTAAACTTTGCCCCTCTCACCTTAAAGTTATACCATGGAGCCTGAAAGAATCTGAAGAAGGGTCCCAACCCAAAATGTCACCTATGCATGTTCTTCAGAGATGATGCCTGACCTGCTGAGTTACTCCAGCACTTTGTGTCTTTCCTTGGTAAACGCCATCTGCAGTTCTTTGTTTCTACCCTTTTTTCCCCAGGGTGGAAATGTCAAAGACTAAAGGGCACAGCTTTAAGGTAGAGGGGTAAGTTAAAAGGGGATGTGCTGGGAAAGGAAGTTGTAGGTGCGTGGAAAGTGTTGCCGGGGTGGTGGTAGAGGGAGAACTCAGCTTCGTCCCGCAGGCTATAAGACTGATAAACGGACTTTGCCCCCTGCCAAAGTATCGCACACCAACCACCAACCTGGACACACTGCACCAGAGCCACTGTTGTGCCGCAGCCGATCGGAACGCCTGTTGATGTTTAGTAGAGAGTAGAGTGTTTAATTTGTTCATGATATATGTATTTTTATTTCTATTTATTTTTTACTGCACACTGAATGGACACTGGTTGAGCAACGTTTTTTTGTTTCCTCTGGGTATGTGAGTACTCAGGAAAATGACAATAAAGATATACTATACTATACTATATGTTTGTGGCATTTAAGTAGCTTCTAGATAGGCCACAGAGACGTGCAGGTTTGTAGGTTAATTGTGTCTCTGTAAATTGCCCCTAGTGTGTAGGGAGTGGATGTGAAAGTGGGATAACATAGAACCCTTGTGAATGGGTGATCGATGGTCGGCATGGACTTGGTGGGCCGAAGGGCCTGTTTCCATGCTGTATCTCTAACCCAAACTAAAGCATAATATAGAAAAACTTCATAAATCCGGCAAGTTAGGGACTTTGACTTGAAGGGCCTCAGTCCAGAAGCATTAACTCTGTTTTTCGATATTTTGAGCATTTGTGTGGGTTTTTATTGTGATTTTCACTAAAAATGGGTGGTGTGGGCAGGTTTAGCTAAAGGGCCTGTTTCCATATTGTATCACTCTATGACTCAAGGTGTAATAGTTTCTTCATTCTCGCTATTCATTTCAGGCAGTTAACCTTGAGCAATCAATGCCAGTAGTCGTGAACAAGCTCTAGATGATGAGATTGCCGATAATACTAAGTGTCTGTGATCTAAGCAGGTAAGTGAGCTGTTGCAAATCAATATTATCTCCAGTGACAATGTGGCGCAGTGGCTAGAACAACTGCCTGACAGCTCTAGTGACGTGGGTTCAATCCTGACCTCAGGTATGGAGTTTGCACAATATCCCTGTGGCTGTATGGGATTCACCCTGAGGTCTGAAGAAGGGTGTTGGAGAGCCGGGGCTGAGGGAGGGATGGAAGTAGTGTCGGGGGCAGATGCGGACGGGTGAGTGTTTGCCGGGCTGGCGAGTGTTTGCTGGGTTTTCGAGTCGCTCGCTGCAGCTCTGGCCATGGAGCAGCCTCAGTGCACGAGTCCTGGGCCGTCGGAGGCATCGGAAGCGTATTGGGTTCATTTTTGGGCACCATGTTATAGGCAATATGCTGTCAAGCTTGAAAGGGTGCAGAGACAGGTCACAGTGTAATGCCTTGCTTGTATACCCAAGGTATGTAATAGTTGCCACATAAAGGGTTCTGACAAAGTTATAAAGTATCCCGCGCCAGGTTCCCCTCTGATCTTCCCCCCTCCCCCTCCCTCATGGTGGTTCCCCCATGCCGGGTCCTCCTTTGTTCCTTCCCCCCAGCAGCAGCATCCTCACTCCCACATGGTCCGCATCGTCCGTCGGTCTGCCTCTCTTACACAGTCGCCACACTGACCTCTGACCAGCCCAGGCCCCAGCCGCAGGCTCCACCGACCCAGGCTTATAGAGGTGTACAAAATGGTGAGAGGAATTGATCGGGTAAACGTACAGAGTCTCTTGCACAGAGTAGAGGAATCAAAAACCAGAGGACATAGGTTTAAGTTGTGGGGGGAAGATTTAATAGTGAATCTGAGGGGTAACGTTTTTACACAAAGGGTGTTTGGTGTGTGGAACGGGCTGATGGAGGAAGTAGTTGAGCCAAGTACTAACGCAATGTTTAAAAAACATTTGAACAGCAACATTTATCCATTCTCTCCTCATAACTCAAGCCCTCTAGTCTCACTTCACGCTGCCTCGGCAAGGCCACCAGCATAATCTCACCTGCCTCGGCAAGGCCACCACCAGTCTCATCCCAGTCACTCACTCTTCTCCCCTCTCCCATCAGGCAAGAGGTACAGAAGTCTGAAAGCACATACCTGCAGATTCAAGGACAGTTTTTTCCCAGCTGTTATCAGCCAAATGAATGGTCCTCTGATCAGCTAGACGGTGGTCCTAACATCCCATTTACCTAATTGAATTCCTTTGAACTATTTTTAATTGGATTTTATCCTGAACTAAACGTTTTCCCCTTCATCCTTTATCTGTGCACTGTGGATGGCTTGATTGTTATCGTATGGTGTCTTTTCTTTGACTGGATAGCATGCAAACAAAATAGTCTGAAGACGGTCCCAATCCAAACGTTACTCATCCTTGTTCTCCAGAGATGCTGCCTGACCTGCTGAGTTACTCCAGCATTCTGTGTCTATCTTCGATGCAAACAAAAGCTTGGTACATGTGACAATACTAAACTGAAACAGACAGTAACATTCTTATGAATCATATGGATATGTTTCCTGGTTAATAACATCCTTCCTATAACTGGGTAACTAGAACTGCTCACAGGACTCCAAGTGTGGTCTCACCAACGATTTGTACAGCTGTAACATGACATCCCAACACCTGTATTCAATGCCAGGACCGATGAGGCAAGGCTAGCACTTCTTCTTCAGCACCCTGTCACCCTGTGCCTCCACTTTCAGTGATCTATGTACCTGTATCCCTAGGGCTCATGGCAGTACAACAGTCTCCAGGTTCCTACCATTTACTCTGTACATCCTGCCCTGATTTAACTTACCAAATCTTGTCTGAGTTAAACTTCATCCGCAATTCCTTTGCACACTTCCCCAGTTGATCTGGATCTTGTTGGATAACCTTGGGTAACCTTCTTCACTGTCCACCACACAACTAATTTTGGTGTCATCCACCAACTCGATGGGCTGAAGGGCCTGTCTCCTCACTCAATGAGACACAGTTGAGACTAGAACTGAATGAAAGAAGAGGGCAGTTTGTGTTTTTACAGATTCCCTTTGTTTTGCTGGTGATAACCTCAGCCAATTGTCAATAATGCTCATATTATTTGGCTTCAAGTATTGTTATTCTTCCAAACCTAACTAGGATAAAATGAAAGGTAAGTATTTGCAAGCCCAGCAAATGCAATTGTATAATTGCGTTACAAAATTCGGCCTTTTGCTGATGTATAAAAGGGTCGATTTAGCCATTTTGATCCAACGTAATGTGGAAAGTGAAATTCAAAGTGCAGTAATGGCATAAAAAATGAAATCATTTTCTATAACTGCTCTTAAATGGGAAAGAAAAAGTATGTGTATTATTCTGCCACAGATAATAGCCTTGAGGGTACTGTGTCCTTTAGGGGATTCGGCATTAAATGAGTGAGGAAAGATTGCTGAAAATTGGTTGACGTGCTCTGCACATTAGGGAAGAATGAGAGGTGATCTCACTGAGATGTAGAAGGCTCTGAGAGCGACTGAGGACGGGTGCTGAAAAATTTAAATTAATCGATTGTAATCATGTTCATGTTATAGGAGCAGAATTAGGCCATTCAACCTATCAAGGATACTCCACTATTCAATCATGGCTGATCTATCTTTCCCTCGCAACCCCATTCTCCTGCCCTCTCTCCATAACCCCCAACAGCGGTACTAATCAAGAATCTATCAATCTTCACTTTAAAAAGTATCCATTGACTCAGCCTCCACCGCCTTCTGTGGCAATGAATTTCACAGATTCACCACCCTCTGACTGACGGAATTCCTCCTCATCTCTTTGCTAAAGGTACATCCTTTTATTTTGAGGCTATGGCCTCTAGTCCTAGACTCTCCCACAAGTGGAAACATCCTCTCCACATCCTCTCTATGCAGGCCTTTCACTATTCGGTAAGTTTCAATGAGGTGTCCCCTCATCCTTCTGATTGTGTATAGTCTTTCCAATGGCTGTTTGCCCAGTACCAAAAAACCTAGCGGGTCAGGCAGCATCTGTGAAGGGAATTGGACAGACGGTGTTTGGGTTGGGGCTAAAAAGTTCCTTAATAGGTGCCAAATAAGGTTTTTGTTAATTTTCTTTGAACCAATTGAGGCAGGTCTAATCAGTTACCTTGTCACAGATGTCATCTGTCACCTGTCTCAGTCTGAGGAAGGGTCCCGACCTAAAACATTGACTGCTCATTTCCTCCACAGATGCCGCCTGACCCGCTAGCTTCCTCCAGCACTTTGTGTTTTGTTCAAGATTCCAGCATCTGCAGTTTCTTCTGTCTCCAAGTGCACACAGGTGGGACTAGTGTAGATGGGACATGTTGGTTAGCGTGGGCAAGCTAGGCCATAGGGCCTGTTTCCACACTGTATGATTCTATGACTCCACGACTCCAGAAGAGAATTTAGTTTCAGTTGCAAAGAAGGGGGGGAAGAGGTAATAAGATACTATTAACAATAACAAAGGGAATAAGACACTGTTCAATTCACCTCAACTCCGTTGCGGACATTAGACTTTGTCTCTGAAACTGGTGTGCTGCAATGCTGAGAACTACATTCTGCACTCTGTTTCTTTCTCGTTGCTCTACCTGACTTGAGTTGACTCCTCTACTTGAGTTTGGCTTGATTGTATTTATAGGAGACTGATGAAATTTGATATGTCTCCAATGACTCTTACTAACCTCTACAGATGCACTATCGAAAGCATACTGGCTGCATCACAGCTTGGTTAGGGAACAGCTCTGCCCAAGACTGCAAGAGTTGTGGATGTAGCCCAGTCTATCACACAGATCAGACTCCCCATCATTGACACCGTCGACACTTCATGCTGCCTCGGGAAAGCAGCCGACATAATCAGACTTGTCCCACATCGGATATTCCTTATTCTCCCTGCTCCCATCGGGCAGTAGACACAGAAGCTTGAAAGAGAGCCCCGCCAGACTCAGGAACAGCTTTTTCCCCTCTGTTATCTGGCTTTTGAACAGTCCTTCCATTAGCTAGGGCACTGTCCAATTCCCCTCTACCCCATTGTGGACATTAGACGTTGTCACTGGAACTGATGCGCTACAATGCTGAGAAGCAGATTGTGCAATCTGTATCTTCCTCTTTGCTCTACCTGTTGTACTTGAATTTGACTTTATTTTTTGTATGGTATTATCTGATTTGATTAGATAGTATTCAAATCAAAGCATCTCACCGTGCATCGGTATACGGGTGATAATAATAAACCTAAACCTAATTTAAGAAGTATCTATTCGAGTACTTATGTTTAAGAAAGAACTGCAGATGCTGGAGAAATCAAAAGTAGGCAAAAATGCTGCAGAAACTCTGCGGGTGAGCCAGCATCCATGGAGCAAAGGAATAGGTGTCGTTTCGGGTCGGGACCCTTATTCGAGCACTTAAATCACCAAGGCATCAGTGAGTCGAGTGTAATACCCCTCCAAGTTGGTACATCTCTAGAGGTGACGCCTGTTTAGTTCAATTTAGTTCAGCGTGGAAACAGGCCCTTCGACCCACCGAGTCTGCTCTGATCAACAATCACCCCGTACACTAGTTCTATCCTTTACATTAGGGACAATCTACCAAAGCCAGTTAACCTAAATACCTGCACACCTTTTGAGTGTGGGAGGAAACTGGAGCAACCGGAGAAAACCCACGCGGCACGGGAGATGGTACAAACTCCGTAAAGACAGCGCCTGTAGTCAGGATGGAACCCGGGTCTCTGGCGCTGTGAGGGTCTCTGGCGCAATCTGCCCCCAAGCCACCGTGGAGACTGGTATAGGGACAGCTGCCACATGGTCCTTGACAGCGACAGACCCAGGACCAACGGCATGGACACCACCACGGTTGGGAGTCTCTCCCTGCGGCAGCTTCTTCAGCTGTTCTGGCACTCCACCCACTGGCCAGCCACCATCCTCCACCTGTTCCACCGCCGAGGTCTTGTTCTTGGGCCGTGCGTGTCAGGAACCTCCCTCCTCCTCCACATGCCCTCCGTGGGTGACCCTGCCAGCAGTACAGCTCCACGCGGTTCAGCTCTCAGCTTGTGTAGGAAGGAACTGCAGATGCTGGTTTAAACCGAAGACAGACACAAAGTGCTGGAGCAACTCAACGGGTCAGGCAGCATCTCTGGAGACAAGGGATAGGTGAAGTTCCGGGTCGAGACCCTTCTTCAGTCTCGACCTGAAACGTCACCTATTCCTTGTCTCCAGAGATGCTGCCTGACCCGTTGAGTTACTCCAGCACTTTGTGTCTGTCTTAGATCTCAGGATCTCAGGCACATGCAAGCTTCTCCACTACCACAAGGTGGCGACCCTGGGCTAAGAATCACCAAGACATCAAAGGCTACAGACCAAGTGCAGGTAAATGGGGTCAGTGTAAATGGGCGGCACTGTGACGCAGCTGGTAGATTTGCTGCCTCACACCACCAGAGACCTGGGTTCGATCCCGACTTTGGGTGCTGTCTGTGGGGAGTTTGCATTTTCTCCTATTAACCGTGTGGGTTTTCATCGGGTGCTCCGGTTTCTTCCCATATCCCGAAGACTTACAGGTTTGTAGGTCAATTGACGTCTGTAAATTAAATTGCACCCAATTGGTAAGGAATGGATGAGTATGTGGGATAACACTGTGAACAGGTGATCGATAGTCCGTGTGGACTGTGTGGGCCAAAGGGCCTGTTTCATTGTTGTATCCTTTAGACTTTAGACTTTTGATTTTAGAGACTACCAATTACCCCGTACACTAGCATTATCCCACACGCTAGGGACAATTTACAATTTTAATGAAGCCAATTAACCTACAAGTCTGCACGGTCTTTGGAGTGTGCAAGGAAACCGGAGCTCCTGAAGAAAACTCACGCGGTCACAGGGAGACTGTATAATCTTCACACAGACAGCACCAGCTGTCAAGATGGAACCCGGGTCTCTGGCGCTGTAAGGCAGCAACTCTACCGCTGCGCCACCATGCTGCCCCTAAACTACTGGAAAGATGGCATGTAAATAGTGGGCCAAAAGGCCTCCTTTTGTGCCCATTGGCTCTATAACTGTGACTATCTATAGGAAAGATGTTGTCAAGCTGGAAAGGGTACAGAGAAGATTTACAAGGATATTGCCATGACTAGAGGGTCTGAGCTTTTGGGAGAGGTTGAGTAGGCTGGGACTCTATTTCATGGAGCGCAGGAGGATGAGGGGTGCTCTTATAGAGGTGTACAAAATCATGAGAGGAATAGGTCAGATAGATGCACAGTCTCTTGCCCAGAGTAGGTGAATTGAGGACCAGAGGTCAGAGGTTTAAGGTGAAGAGGAAAAGATTTTACAGGAATCTGACGGATATCTTTTTCCACATAAAGGGTGGTGGGTGTATGGAACAAGCTACCAGAGGAGGTAGTGGCTGGGACTATCCCAACGTTTAAGAAACAGTTAGATAGGTACATGGAAAGGTCAGGGATGAAGGGATATGGACCAAACGCTGGCAGGTGGGACTAGTGTAGCTGGGACATGATGGCCAAAGGGCCTGTTTCCACACTATCACTATGATTCGATGACTGCCTAGAGTCTTCTCCCTCAGATGAGATGTTTGTGGCACAATTTATGTTTGCACGTCAATCGACCTTTAGCTTCATTACTTATCAAACTCCCCAGCACCATCTAATTTACAGTGGCTCAGGCAGAGTATAATTTAGTTCAAATTTTTTTTCAAATTAAGCAGCTGACAAATGATTTTGATTTGATTTTATGTAGCAATATTACAAAATTTTGAGATTTTAAAAATCAAGTCTGTAATTTATCCCATCAGATAAAGCATAAAAGGAAGTTTAATTTGACACCTAATTCACTTTCATATCTTCAGTATTAAAAATGTTATGGCCATTTTCATACTCGGAACCTCGGAAATTAGCATCTTGTTCCCTGTTGCTTTTCCATTGACTTAACACAAAAGCTGTGATCGAGGACAGTCAAATGGCCATAACTTTCTTAAAAATTAAGAGAACTGAAATAAATTTTCAGTTATTATAGATTGAAGCATTCTGAAACAAATATGAAACAATCTTACTTAGATGATGAAATTAAAGCATATAATTAGTTAGTTACCTAATTGTAGCTAACTACAAAATTCAATTACTAGATCTAAACATCTATCAATTTCTTAAGAATAGATTAACATTTTTAAATAGCCTAAGTGTCCAAATAACATTCACACAAGAATTCACAATATAACATAATTTTAAAATCTCATTGTCATGGATTTATAGGCCAAATGGAAGGTATTTAATGTTTAATACCTGTAAATTAATGGCCATTTAAATCATCTTGCGAGTGGGTTTTTCTGGAACGCGATCAATTGGAACGTTGCGGTTTGCGATGAATTTAGACCCCCATATCGGCAGGAAAAGTACTGCCGGTTGGTATGGGGACTAAATCACCGTTTTGCAACTTAAAATATGAACTAAAGGCACCTTAAGGACCACTTTTATACATAAAATAAACGGTTTTTGTTTACCTGTCCCATACCTGAAATCCGCCCCCCGTTGTCGGCGTTGACGGCTTTAGAAACTGATTTTAAAATGATTCCAGCGCTGAAATTGTCGGGCGATTAAAAGAAAAAAATACACCGAACGCCCGTTGGAACGATTCTTCAGCAAAAGCTTGCACTCCAACCAAATATAATCCAGGACAAGGTAGGAAAAAAACGCGTTTTAACCCCGCCCCCCTCAAAGGCGCCAAAATCACGCACACAGCCAGTGGCTGAATTGCAGCGCCACTGAAGGTAAGTATTGTAACATACCTATTTTATGTCCATCAAATATGCGTTTAGAGATTTCTCAAAATAAACTGCAGAAAGAAGAAGCTCATTAAAAACCCGAATTAAACATCTGTACTTGCAAACTACACGCAGTCATTGAGCCATTTGTGTTCATAATGTTCCATAATGGAGGAGGAATTTAATTATTATTATTCTCCTTCCACTTCTTTCTTGTTTATTTAGTTTAGTTTAAAGATCCATCACGGAAACAGGCCCTTCAACAGGCCCACCGAGTCCGCGCCGACCAGCGATTCCCACACACTAACACAACCCTACACACATACACATACTAGGGACCATTTACAATTTTTACCAAGCCAATTAACCTACAGACCTGTACGTCTTTGGAGTGTGGGAGGAAAGCCGAGCTCTCAGAGCAAACCCACGCAGGTCACAGGGAGAATGTGCAAACGCTGTACAGTCAGCACCCCTTAGTCAGGATCGAACCCGGGTCTCTGGTGCTGTAAGGCAGCAACTCTACTGCTGAGCCACCGTACCACTCTTTATTTCCTCATAATGCTGCAATTCTGCCTTTCAAGTATATATCCCATGCCTGTTTGAAATTCAATCTGTTTCCACTTTCCTTTCTGGCAGTATCTTCCAGATCACAACTCGTTATGTCGAAAAAAAGTATTCCCTCTGGCTCTTTGACAATGACCATATTCTTTTATTACCAAACCTGCTAGCAAAGGAAACTGTTTCTCTCTATTTACTTCATCAAAGTTTGCACTTTCTCTCTACCTGCCAATTATATTCTGCACTCTGTTGATGTTATCTTTTGCAGTACCTGATGGTTAATATTGAATTCTCCACAATTTTAGCAAACTAGCCCACATATCACACTCCCTCCTCTTCCTCCATCCTCCATCCTCCTTCCACCTCCCCCTCCCCCCCCCCCCCCCTCTTCCCTGTGTCCCACCTGGGTTCACACCATTCCTCCCCTTCCCATTCCCTCATTTCCCCTTCCACCTATATTCCACCTGGATTGAGAACCTCATGACCTGGTGTCGGTTCAACAACCTTTCTCTCAAAGTTTTTCTCACAAAACAAAAGAGATAGCGTTCGACTTCAGGAAGTGATACACATACCCCAGTTTGCAATGACTGCGCCGATGTAGAGATGATTGAAAGCTTCAAATTCCAAGCTGTATATATCACCAATAACTCCTGAACCACCTCTTCTGCAGTTCCTTTAACGTCTCTACTGGTTAGAACAAAATCTTTTCACTGCACCTCAGTACAGGTGACAAGAAACTAAACTCAACATATTCCTTCCTCTGGCTTCACAATTTGCACCTATTCTATCCTTTTCTCACACTTTCTGTCTTTGCATCTCTGGCCTTTTTCCAACCATCTGCCAATCTAGAACGACCTTCACCTGTCCCCACCTATCAATTGAATATTGGTTTCTCTAATTTCAGGTAACCCTTACATTCCACCCCTCTCTGCCCTTCCCCCACCCTAGTCCTCCTGCTAGTTCCACTGTTCGCATCCATATATCCCTTCATTATCGCCTCTTCCACAGCCAACAATGGGCCATTGTGGGCTCCACCTTTCCTGGGTCTGATATGGCCAGGCTTTGTCCCGCCTAAACCTTTCTTCCAGCTTTCTTCAATCTACAATCAACCTGAAGAAAGGGTCCCGACTCAAAAACATCACCTATCCGTGCTCTCCAGAGATGCTGCCTGACACGCTGAGTTACTCTGGCATGTTGTGTCTTTTTTTGTAAACCAGCTTCTGCAGTTCCTTGTGACTGGATTGCATGCAGGGATCGAGAATGTTCTAGCCCCTAGTGGGACCAGAAACATACTGGTACAGTGCTTCCACACCTTAAAAAAAATGGCCTTAAATAGAATCCCAAATTTCATGGAATTTAATGGTATTTCCTGAAATTTCCCAGCTCGCATATGTGACTGCCGCCCCATCTGCGCACGTGCGGGGAGACGGCGTCATTTTGCGACCCTACCGCGTTACCGGAGCATTTTCAATTGTGAGGTGGCTGACGGGCCTCCCCTAACTGCGCGGGCGCAAATGGTCGTAAATATACTTTTTTTCCCGAAATCAGCCCGCGGGCCAGATTGGACTCCTTCGCGGGCCGGATGCCGAAATTTCCCGAAATTATTTCATTTCCATAAAATTACCTGAAGACAACCAGAATTTCCTGAACTTCGGGTAATTTCCTTCAAAGAGGAAATACAGTACTGGTCGTACTTTGGTAGTACGCCCCTGAGGTCGGCTTGGTTGATGTCTCCGGCTGCAACGACCAGGGTGTTGTGGTGGTTCTGTCACAGGTCTGTTGATAATGGAGTTCAGTTTGTTCAGAGCAAGTTTGATGCTGCGTGGCGGGGGGTATGTAGACTGTTGTCAGGATTGCTGGGGTGAATTCCCTCCGCAGGTAGTAGGGACGGCACTTCAGTCAGATATTCCAGTTCCGGGGAACATGAACTCGTCAGGACTGCCATGTCTGAAGACCATGGGGTATTGATTAGGAAGCAGACACCGCCACCTCTAACCTTGCCCGAAGATGTTGCATGGTCCACACAGTGAAGGGGAAGCTCTCGCACTAAATACCACAGTCAGGTATGTCAGGGGTGAGCCATGTCTCTGTAAAACAGAGCACACAGCAGTCCCTCACTTCTTTCACGTAAGTCAGTCTCTCTTTAAGTTGATGGGCCTGTTTTCACGTCCAAACTAAACTACTGGAGTAATTCGAAATGTGTTGGAAGGAACTGCAGATGCTCTCTGGAGAAGAAGGTCTCGACCCGAAACATCACCTGTTCCTATTCTCTCTCTGACCCGCTGAGTTACTCCAGCTTTTTATGTCTATCTACTGGACTTGACAGGTTGGGCAGCAATGGATGGGCGATTTTTTAGGGCAAGACCCTTCTTCAACATCACCTGTTCATCCATACCCTCCACAAATGCTGCCTGATCCACTGAAGTTACTCCAGCACTTTGTGTTTTGCTCAAGACTCCAGCATCTGCAGTTCTATCTGCCTGCATTAACAAACAAATTTACTCCGGTATGAGTGGTAGCCAAAAGTTACAGGATTGAACTTGCACTTGCTAACATTTATTTATTTTACTGCAGAGTATGGATGTGACTGCTTGTGATTTTTTTTTAACAAATACAGATTATCTCGGGTTTCCAGGGTAACAAGAGAAAAAGAATCAGCAGTCTCACATCTCAATCTTTGGAACATCAGCTTTGAGCTCAGGGAGTTTGGAACTCCCTGTGGGAAGAAATCCCTTTCATTGTTGAATGTTAACAACTAGGGAGTGTTTAAGGCAGTAACATCTCCCAATGGGAGTAAGCTAATAAAACTTAACACCGAGCCACATGAAGAGACCAAAACTAAAATGTTGCAGATACAAGAAATCTGAAATAAAAACATTAAGTACAGGAAATGTTCAACAGGTTTGGTGGCATCCGTGATCACAGAACATAGAACAGTACAGCACAGGAACAGACCCTTCAGCCCTCAATCTCCAGATGACCATAACAGGGCTGCCAACTCTCACGCATTGAGCGTGAGACTCACGCATTTGACGAAATTCTCACGCTCTCACGCTGATGACAGTAGTTCTCCCTCTCAATTAAAAAATATATATATATAAAGAAATAAATAAAGTCACACTCCTCCACCCTCACCAATGCGAATAGTTGTTTGTTGGCGGGTTCCCCATAAAGAACGAGCAATTGGCAAGCCCATCGCACACTATTTAAATGGCAATGTAGACAAAAAATGCTGGAGCCGCTGGGATGAATCTTGGGCTATTGCTCCGCTCCGATGCCCGACCTCCGGGTCACTTAACTCCCCCGAACCCTCGGGTCACTGACCCTCACCTCCTCCGGACCCTGTACAGTGATGGAAGTCTGACTCCTCTTGCCTTGTTTCTATGTTTTTGTTTCTCTATATACAGTGGCTTGCAAAAGTATTCATACCCCTTGAACTTTTCCACATTTTGTCACGTTACAACCACAAACATAAATGTATTTTATTGGGATTTTATGTGATAGACTAACACAAAGTGGCACATAATTGTGAAGTGGAAGGAAATGATACATGGTTTTCAAATTTTTTTACAAATAAAAAACTGAAAAGTGGGGTGCAAAAGTATTCACCCCCCACTCAGGACCCCTAAAATAAAATCCTAAACCAATTGCCTTCAGAAGTCACCTAATTAGTAAAAGGGTTTAGTGTAATCTAATCTCAGTATAAATACAGCTGTTCTGTGAAGGCCTCAGATGTTTGTTAGAGAACATTAGTGAACAAACAGCATCATGAAGCCCAAGGAACACACCAAACAGGTCAGGGATAAAATTGTGTATATGTTTAAAGCAGGGTTAGGTAAAAAAAAAAATACCCCAAGCTTTGACCATCTCCCGGAGCACTGTTCAATCCATCATCCGAAAATGGAAAGAGTATGGCACATCTGCAAACCTACCAAGACATGGCCGTCCACCTAAACTGACAGGCCGGGCAAGGAGAGCATTGATCAGAGAAGCAGCCAAGAGGCCCATGGTAACTCTGGAGGAGCTGCAGAGATTCACAGGTGGGAGAATCTGTCCACAGGACAACTATTAGTTGTGCACTCCACAAATCTGGCCTTTATGGAAGAGTGACAAGAAAGCCATTGTTGAAAAAAAGCCATAAGAAGTCCTGTTTGCAGTTTGCCACAAGCCATGTGAGGGACACAGCAAACATGTGGAGGAAGGTGCTCTGGTCAGATGAGACCAAAATTGAAGTTTTTGGCCTAAATACAAAACGCTATGTGTGGCGGAAAACTAACACTGCACATCACCCTGAACACACCCTCCCCACTGTGAAACATGGTGGTGGCAGCATCATGCTGTGGGGATGCTTTTCTTCAGCAGGGCCAGGGAAGCTGGTCAGAGTTGATGGGAAGATGGATGGAGCCAAATACAGAGCAATCTTGGAAGAAAACCTGTTAGAGTCTGCAAAAGACTTGAGACTGGGGCGGAGGTTCACCTTCCAGCAGGACAACAACCCTAAACATACAGCCAGAGCTACAATGGAATGGTTTAGATCAAAGCATATTCACGTGTTAGAATGGCCCATCAAAGTGTAGACCTAAATCCACTTGACAATCTCTGGCAAGACTTGAAAATTGCTTTTCACAGACGCTCTGAATCCTGAAAGACTGAGCTTGAGCTATTTTGCAACCGAATGGGCATAAATTTCACCCCTCTCTCAAAGCTGGTAGAGACATACCCCCCCTTGCAGCTGTAATTGCAGCGAAAGGTGGTTCTACGAAGTATTGACTCGGGGGGGCTGAATACTTTTGCACGCTACACTTTTCAGTTTTTTATTTGTAAAAAAATTTGAAAACCATGTATCATTTTTCCTTCACAATCACTTCACAATTATGCGCTACTTTGTGTTGGTCTATCACATAAAATCCCAATAAAATACATTTATGTTTGTGGTTGTAAAGTGACAAAATGTGGAAAAGCTCTTATCAATCCTTTTGCAAGGTACGTATGCTAACAGCATGACTATTGTGTGCTCTTTCCATACATGTCTGTGCTAAGGTCAGCCTGTGTGCTCTCGTTCAGAAGTGGCTCTGCTGTTCTGTCATTACAGTGTGCTTTAGCCTAAACCTTATACCTAGTCCTTTGTGCATAAATTTTCATTCAACTGTAGGTTAAAAGACTTTCTACAGTATGCACCAACTTTACAATTTCAAGCTGAAGATGCAAAAGCTCACCACCGTGTGTGGGGCTCTCTCCCCCCCCCCCCCCCCCCCTCCCCCCCTCCCCCCCCCCCCCACCGGTCCGCTAGCTCCCTTTAGTGTTCACCAATTCTCACCCAATGTTGGCAGCCCTGCCATAAGATTAATTTATCCACATCCAACAGGTCACAGAAAAGCTCTTTTCAAAAATGCAAGGTACGTGTGCTCTCACTTTGTGTGCTCTTTCCCTCAGTCTGTGCTCTCTCTCAGCCTGTGTGCTCTCGTTCTCAGTGTGTTCTCTTTCTCTCAGACAGTGTGCTCTCGCTCTCAGTCTGTGTGCTCTTTCTCACTCTGTGTGCTCTTTCTCTCAGTGTGTGCTCTCTTTCAGATGATATGCTCCCTCTCACGCTGTGTGCTCTCTCCAAGCCCCCGCACATCTCCATCACACTTCCCCCCTCACACCTAATAGCTACGCCCTTTAGTGTTGGCCATTTCCACCCTGGGGAATAGGTTCTGACTGATCTACCCTACCAATGCCTTGCATATCACTCGATTGTTCTGCTCACACTCTGTGTGCTCCCTCTCACTCTGTGTGCTCTCGCTCCCTCACTATGTGTTCTCTCTCTCACTCTTTGCTCTCTCTCATTCTGTGCTCTCATCAGATAAAGCATAAAAATAACTTTAATTTGATACCTAATTCACTTTCATATCGTCAGTATTAAAAAAGTTATGGTAATTTTCATACTCGGAAATTAGCATCTTGTTCCCTTTTGCTTTTCCATTGATTTAACACAAAAGCCGTGATTGAGGACAGTCAAAAGCCCATAACTTTCTTAAAAATTAAGAGAACTGAGTGAAATGTTCAGTTATTTTAGATTGAAGCATTCTGAAACAAATATGAAACATCTTTCTTGGATGACCTGAAATTAAAGCATATAATTAGTTAGTTACCTAATTGTAGCTAATTACAAAATTGACCGTTGTGATGGAAAAAGTAATAAACACTGAGACTGCCTAGAAAATTTAAAAATGTGATATTCTCAAGATCAGAACTTTAATATTATTATAATATATGCTGTAAGTCCGTAACAGACAGGTAAAGAAATTACAATTTCCAGCAAAAGACCATGACTGTATGGAGAAGATCAGTTGCTAGCTGGTGCATTGGCATATCATAATTGGCAGCATCATCATACTCCTCAGATTGTAACCAATAAGCAACTCTGTACACCTTGTTTTTCCTCAGCTTTTCAATGTTGGCATTGTAAACTACAAGGTTTTGCTCTTCAAACCACGCATGACATGCCTTTCTGCCCACTACTTTCCCATTAAGAATGTCCTGTATATCATCCATTTGGAGTAGTCCAAATTCAAATAATCTCTGCAAATGCTGTCTAAATCAGTCTCTTTTGCTGGGCATTTGGATTGACAATTTTGCATTTCTTCTTCTGAGATATCTGTTTAAAATGTAAAGGAAAAAAACAGTGAACAGCATTCACAGAAACAAGTTATTATTTGCAGTTTTAGAAAAAAATAAATGATAAAGTTAAACGCTAAAACAAAAAAATAAATACCCAACAAAAAATTCATATTCATCAGTTTCATCCAATCAATTAAATTAATCTAATCAATTAAATTAATCTAAATTCAATTACTAGATCTAAATATCTATCCATTTCTTAAGAAAAGGCTAAATGTTTTAACTAGCCTAGGTATCCAATTAACAAATAACAAACTGATCCCATTCACACAAGAATTCACAATATAACATGATTTTTAAATCTCACTTTGTCATTAATTTATATGCCAAATTGAATGTTTAATTCCCATACATTAATCCAAAAACATCCACTCTCAAGATAATCAAAATCATTATTTTTTGCACAATACATCTGAGTAAAACTGTACTGTCGATATTTAGTATGAAAATATTGATCACGGATAGACAAGAACACAAAATATAGATGATTTAGATGTTCTTATGACATGACATGATTGTGTAAAAAAAAATAATGAATTTGATTATCTTGAGATTGGATGTTTCTGGAATGTGATCGATTGGATTGTTGCCGTTGCCATAGATTTTAAACCCATATCAGCAGGCAAAACACGGCCAATTCGTATGGGGCCTAAATAACATTTTTGCATCATAAGGTTAGAATGAAGCCATACCAAAAAGCAAGATAATATGTTAAATAAACAACGTACCTTTTGTTTTGTCCTGATATTGCGATCTGTGATGTTGAAGCCATTGAAGGCGTTAGAAGTCGCTTTTTACTTAAATCCAGCAATTAAATCGGCCAGCAATTAAAAAAATGAATAATCCGGGAACGGAAGCCGAACGATTTTTCTTCATCAGCTAGCAGTCCGAGGAAATTCCTCTCCGACAACCAATACAAACCTGCATTTTAATCCCCCCCCCCCCCCCCCCCCCCCCCCCCCCCCCCCCCCCCCCAAGCCTCCGGAGTCGCACGCACAGGCAATGGCAAATCTACAGCGCCGCTGATGGTAGGTTTTGTAAGAACGCTACTCACTGTGCTCTCTCTTCTCTCACTGTGCTCTCTCTCTCTCACTGTGTGCTCTCTCTCTCTCACTCACTGTGCTCTCTCTCTCTCTGTTCTCTCTCACTCTGTTCTCTCACTCACTCTTTGTGTTCTCTCACTCACTCTGTGCTCTCTGTCGCTCTCACTGTGTGTTGTCTCACTCACTCTGTGTGCTCTCTCACTGTGTGCTCTCTCCATGTGCTCTCTCTCACTGTGTGCTTTACTCGCTCACTCTGTGTATTTTCTCACTCACTGCGCTTTCTGTCTCACTCTGTGTGTTCTCTCTCTCTGTGCTCTCTCTCACTGTGTGCTTTCTCACTCACTCTGTGTATTTTCTCACTCACTGTGCTTTCTGTCTCACTCTGTGTGTTCTCTCTCTCTGTGCTCTCTCTCTCTCTCTCACTGTGTGCTCTCTCTCTCACTGTGTGCTCTCTCTCTCTGTGCTCTCTCTCTCTCACTGTGTGCTGTCTCTCTCACTCTGTGTGTTCTCTCACTGTGCTCTCTGTCTCACTCTGTGTGTTCTCTCTCACTGTGTGTGCTCTCTCTCTCACTCTGTGTTCTCTCCCAGACTGTGTGTTCTCTCTCAGACTGTGTGCTCTCTCTCTTTGACTTTGTGCTTCCCCAATGTCCCTCTAGCCCCCTCTTCGGTGACCTCTCTCAGTGTGTGTGCTTCCTCCCACTATGTGTTTCCCTCGAGCTCACCGGATACTCTAACACGCCACTATACTGTTTAACAACATGTATAATAACCAAGCTTTTATTATATTTCCTCTCGTGTTCACTCTCTCCACACGGAGCTTGATTGTCACCAACGCACAATGATCAACCAGTTCTGTGTTCTCCATTCACTTTCATCATTCTCATGCTTCAAAAAATAAATGGCTCAGCAAACGTATCGTGTCCTAGTAATGGGTTGAATCAGCTCACAGACAGCTTTCCTGAGAGCGGCGCTTCCGAGAAAGATGTAATTTGTATTTGAAAATCATTCAAAATCATACTGTGAACAGCAGGAAATTACCTAACTACCTGCAGTCACTTTCCTTAATTGGTGGCTTTCTGCATCTATTTCAATGTGTTGTTGTTTACTATATTTTAATGTTTTAATTCCCTGGCATATTACAGGCTAAAATGAGAGTCTTTATTTCAGTCATGAACAGGTTAAATAGGAAGAGATGCAGCCTGACCCGCTGAGTTACTCCGACATTTTGTGTATGTCTTTGGTGTAAACCAGCATCTGCAGTTCCTGGTTATCTTGATTTGCTGGACCTTACCTTAAACCTATCTCCTCTAGTTCTCGATTCCCCAACTCTATGCATTTACCCTATCTATTCCCCTCATGATCTTGGACGCCTCTCTTCAAGATCACCCCCTCACACTCCAAGGAATAATGCCCTCTCAATTGTGTTCAGTTTTGCTCACACTGCCATTGGAGAGACACCATTAAGCTGGAACGTGTGCAGAGAAGATATAAATGAATTTGCCAGGACATTAGGGTCTGAACTATAGGGAGAGGTTGGACAGGCTAGAACTTTACTTGGAGCACAGGATATCCACAACACCCTCCAGGGCTCTACAGTTTACTGTATAAGTCCTGCCCTGGTGTGATATACCAAAGTGTATCAGACTTGTCAGAGTTAAATTCCATTTTCCCTTTCATCTGAAACCCTCATCATTGTGATATCTCCATTAGGTACAGGAGCCTGAAAACTGTAAAGTCCAGGTTCAGGAACAGCTTCTTCCCTGCAACCATTAGGTTATTAAACACGACAACCTCAAATAAACTTGACTATTATTGTTAATATTGCATTATTATTGCTTGCTTTTTATAGAAGGTAGACTAAAATGCTGGAGAAACGCAGCAGGTGAGGCAGCATCTATGGTGCGAAGGAATAGGTGACGTTTTGGGTCCAGACCCTTCTTCAGCTTGTTTTTTATATGTAAGTTTGTGTGCTTGTGTGTGTGTGTATATATATATTTTTTTCTCTTGTTTATTATATTGTTCACAGTGTAATATGTTTACATATTCTGTTGTGCTGCTGCAAAGAATTTCATTATTCCATCTGGAACATATGACAATAAAACACTCTTGACTATTGACTCTTGACTAGGTTTCTCATTAACCTTCCCTGGTTCTAAAGAGAACTTCAGCCCAACACATCCATCCCGAACAAGATTCAAGATTCAAGATCCAATTTATTTGTCATTTGGACCCCTTGAGGCTCAAACGAAATGATGTTTCTGCAGCCATACATTACAAACAAATAGACCCAAGACACAACATAATTTACATAAACATCCATCACATTGCTGTGATGGAAGGCCAAAAAAACTTATCTCTCCACTGCACTCCCCCCCCCCCCCCCCCCCGATGTCAGAGTCAAAGTCAAAGCCCCCGGCTGGCGATGGCGATTGTCCCGCGGCCATTAAAGCCACGGCGGGTGATGCAAGGTCGCACACCGGGTCTTGATGTTAGAGCCCCCGGCGTGCGCTCGCAGAGTCCCGCGGCCATTCCAAGCCGCGCGGGGCGGTGCTGTAAGGCCCCGCTCCAGGAGCTCTTCGACCCCACAACTCGGGCAGGAGAAGTCGCCGTTGCGGGAGCCCTGAAAAGCGGTCTCCCTCCAGGGACCCGCGGGCTCCCGGTGCCGCCGTCTGCCAGACCCGCAGTTGCAGCCTCCGAATCTCCGGAGGTCGGGCCACAGCAGCAGCAGAGCTCCACCACAGCTAAACCCACTCGAGACTCGGCCAGCTCCGCGACGGTGAGGTGAGCCGTCGGCACCAGAGGCCCCGGTCTTCCTGTTGGAGGCCGCTCCTCGTTGCAGCCCCAACGACAACGGAGACCCAACAAAGAAAAGATCGGGTCTCCCATGCAGGGAGAGATTAAAGGTTACCCCTCCCTCCCACCCCCCACCCCCACCCCCCCACACACATACCCCAACAAAAAATAACAAAAACTACATAAAAACATAGACAAAAAATAATAAAAACGCAGACGGGCTGCAGAGGCCGCTGCTGACGAGAGTCGCGCCGCCTAAGATGCCCATCTAAGCTAATTCTATCTGCCCACATTTTTTCCATATCTCTCAAAACCTTTCCTATCCATGTTCCTGTCCGAGTGTCTTTCAAATGTTGTGATAGTACTTGGCTCAACTACCTCCTCTGCCAACTCCTTCTATATACCAACCACCCTCTGGGAGTGAAAACGTTGCCCCTCATGTTCCTATTAAATTGAGTCACAGAGTCATACAGTGTGGAAACAGGCCTTTCAGCCCAACTTGCTCACTCCACCCAACATGTCCCATCCACACTAGTCCCACCTGCCTGCGTTTGGCCCATATCCCTCTACACCTGTCCTACCAAGATACCTGTCTAAATGGTTCTTAAATGTTGTGATAGTACCTGCCTCAACTACCTCCTCCAGCAACTCATTCCATACATCCACCACCCTTTGTGTGAAAAAAAGTTACCCCTCAGGTTCCCAATAAATCTTTCCCTCCTCACCTTAAACCTATGTCCTCTATTCTTGATTCCCCTATTCTGGGCAAGAGACTGTGTGCATTTACCTCTCTTGCCCCTCTCATCTTAGTGCTATATCCCGCGGGAAGTAGCAGACAAATTGTAGTTTAGTTTCACCTCAAGTACAAACAATGTCTTAAATTATTATGTACTTACAAGAAGAAGAGGTCGTTTCCATTGCAGGTTCATAATGAGTCACAAGAGACTATTTATTCGTCTGGAACATTTTACATGATTGTGAATTTTTCGTCAACTAAAGGGAAGAAAAAGATTACCTTAATAACTGAGTAAGTGTCAAATGTGAATTAAAGATTAAAACATAATGACTTGCAGCATCTTATCTTTCAAATTTCGCAAGTGAGCTTAATGGGAAGTGAAATTATTATTGGTTGTTACTCATCTGCCCTTGCATGTGTGGGTTGACCATATTTATTTGAATCTAAATCATGCCGTGTGTTTTTATGAGCGATGAAATTATTGAGATAATGAAGGGAGAGAGCCTGTATTTTAATCATAGGAAGCAGTCCCCTCAGAGAACCGATAGGCTTGCACTGCAAGTGTGTCTTGTTAAGAGGCTTTCTCACGGGGCGACTTGACGCAAGAGGTAACCAGAGTTGAACATCGTGGGAACCTCGTGGGAACCTCGTACGATAACCGTACGGCATTCGTGGACCACCGTGGACCACCGTGGCACACCGTGGCACTAACGGCAGGTACTCGTGTAACTTGTTGACTCGGGAGAAAATTCAAGCAAGCTTGAATTTCTCCAAGAGTGACTTGTACACTTGTGGTTGGTTTAACATTTTTGAACGAAGTGTCCCGTGCGATATTATAGTAACTCTTGTGGTCACCGTGCGATATCCTGCCAACGGTGAAACTCTGAATGCCAGTTTGCTATTTACATACCGTGGGAACTAGCCATTTCGAACAGTGTGCCTCTGAAGTGTGATAAAGTGGGTGTTTCACTCAGGCAGTAAGATTTGATTGTCAGTGCTTCTCTCTTTACCTCATTGTTAAATAAATATATTTTTTACTATCAGATTGATGTCTGCAATTCTTCATTAACACATCACTACAAGGTGAATGTCTCTAATGTTATAATCCCTCTCATGCTGAAACACAAAATAGTTAAATGGAGGTGATATAATCACATTTTCATTCTTTTTCATTTTTGTGTGTTCAGGTCCCTCAATTGCTGAGCTATTTAAACGTTTGAAAGTTTCACCTCTCAATAGATAATAAAATAAGACAACCATCACGGTCAATGTGAGACAAAGTCTTTATTCCTATTTGACAATATAAAAAGACGACTTCTTGCACATATTGAGAGAAGGTGCATCACACCAAACAACATTTGTCTAAAAAAGGGCTTCGCAAACATGAAAATCAACAAATGAAGCACGCTAGATTTTTTTAAACAGATTCTATTCATTAACCTCCGCAACAAGCCTAAACTCAGGCAATAAAAGGACAATGCAATGTGCTAAATGGCAGGTTTTGCGGACGACCATCTTATAGGAAGCACTTTTCAGAGGACAACACTTTAAAGTGAAACAAAGAGAAGTAAGCAGAATTACAACGGGACATTATTATCAGCTTATTTTCTATGCATGTCTGCTAACATGCAGTAGTGTTCCTGTGGTCGGCTACCCATCAATATAGCTGTCCTGCCACGGCACACTCCCCAATTGTGAATTGTAGTAAGCGCAGAGATGGCCTCTTTGCTCTTTCCTACTGTATGTGCCCGCTTGTTTACCTTTGAAACGCTGCAGTGGGACCATTTCCGCACTCGGTTGCACCACTTCTCCATGTACCTAGTATAGTTATAGTGTGTGAAAAAAAATTTTACATCATTTGTGCCACGTGATGATTTAACAACACTTCACAGTTCACAATGTTCATTCAAGATTTAACGGGAAAGCTCGGGAGACGAACAAGTCACTCGCACAAATAACAGAAATGCCGAGTACCCAAATGGGAACTCTAGATTTTTTTATTCTAACCTCCGCAACAAGCCTAAACCCCCAATGCAATGTGCTAAATGGCAGGTTTTGCGGACGACCATCTTATAGGAAGCACTTTTCAGAGGACAACACTTTAAAGTGAAACAAAGAGAAGTAAGCAGGATTACAATGGGTTATTATCAGCTTATTTTCTATGCATGTGTGATATCTGTGGTCGGCTAGAGACCACGACCACTTCACTCTGGTTACATCTTGCGTCAAGTCACCCCGTGAGAAAGCCCCATTAATCTGGTCAGCCAGCAACCAAAGGAACTGACCCTTCGGCCCACCGAGTCCATGTAGTTTGGTTTAGACTACTTTGGTTTAGTCTAGAGATGCAGAGTGGAAACAGACTTTCAGACCACTGAGTCCGTGTGATTTGCTTCAGTTTAGTTTACTTTAGAGATATAACGTCAAAACTGGCCCTTCAGCCCACCGAGTCCATGGGGTTTAACTTAATTTAGTTTAGAGATACAGTGTGGAAACAGATCCTTTGACCCACCAAGTCCATGTGCTTTGGTTTAGTTTAATTTAGTTTAGTTTAGAGATGCAGTGCGGAAACAGACTCTTCAGCCCACTGAGTCCGTGCCGACCATCGATCACCCGCACACCAGTTCTACCCGACACACTAGGGACAATTTACAGAATGTTCATAGTTCATAGCCAATTAATCTACAAACCTGCACGTCTTTGTAGTGTGAGAGGAAACCGGAGCACCAGGAGAAAACCCACACAGTCAAAGGGAGAACATGCAAACTTGGTACAGACAGCACCCGTAATCAGGATTAAACCCGGGTTTCTGGTGCTGTCGGCAGTAACTCTACCGCTGCGCCACCGGGCCACTGCATCTGATGTAGTTAATAAAAACTGAAGTTGGAAATGATCAGTGGGCCAATTAACTGTGGGACGGATTGAAGTGTGATTAACATCTCCAAACAGAGAAGCTGATTGAGGTCTGATTGGAGATCGATAATGGAAAACATTATCTCCTTAACAGACTGATGGAACCTCAGCTTGTAAATGTGCACAGCCTGATATAAAAGTATGCATTTGGTTTAGTTATAGTTTTAGTTTAGAGAAAAAGTAATGCACCAAGCCCTTCAGCCCACCGAGTCCGTGCTGACCATCGATCACCCATTCGCACTAGTTCCGTGTTATCCCACCTTTGCATCCTCTCCCAACACACTGGGAGCAATTTTACAGAGGCTGATTAACCTGCAAACTCGCAAGTCTTCATATCTTCATAATTTCTAGGTGCAGAATTAGGCCATTCGGCCCATCAAGTCTACTCTGCCATTTAATCATGGCTGATCTATCTTTCCCTTTCAACCCCATTCTCTTGCCTTCTCCCCACAACCCCTGACACCCTTACTAATCAAGAATCTATCAATCTCCTCCTTAAAAATATCCATTGACTTAGCCTCCACAGCTGACTTTGAGAAGTGGGAGGAAAACGGAGCACCTAGATGAAAGCCACACCGTGCGATATCCACACAGGTAGTACCTGAGATCGGAATTGAACCTGGGTCTCTGGGGCTGTGAGGCAATGGTTCTACCAGCTGCACCACCGTGCTGATCTGTCATGTGTGGGACCTTCCTGCAGACAGATTAGCAACTTGCCTCGAGAAAATTGGCCTAATTGTCTTTTCATTTGGACATTGAGTCATAGAGTTATACAGCACGGAAACAGGGCCCTTTGGCCCACTTGCCCATGCTGACCAGGCTGCTACGAGACATCCAGCAGCCCACTCCACCGTCAAAGTGCACTGGACTACCTCGTACACCCTCGGCCTCTTGGAACAGTGTCCGTCCAAACTCCATAGCAGTTCGGTGCTGAGGTAGGTTTGTGGTTCGAGTTGTGCAGTATGGTTCAAGAGCCTTTTAGAGACACAGCGCAGAAACTGGCTCTTCGGCCCACCGAGTCCGCCCCAACCAGTGATCACCCCGTACGCCAGCACTATCCTACACACAATTTTACTGAAGTTTATTAACGTACAAACCAGCACGTCTTTGGAGTGTGGGAGGAAACCAGAGCACCCATAGAAAACCTATGTGGGCACAGGGAGAACATGCAAACTCCACGCTGACAGCACCCGAGGTTGGGATTGAACCCAGGTCTCTGGCTCTGTGAGGCAGCATGTCTACCGTTGCACCGCTGAGCCTCATGGTTGATGGGAAGGAGCTGATCTTGAACCGGAGGGTCACGTTACTCAGGCTCCGCTGTTGCTTTACCCACAGATGCTGCCTAGTTCACAATAGAAAGGGCTCAGTTTGCATTCAGCTCATGTAAAATAATAGAGCACACCGCGTGGAAACAGGCCATTCGGCCCAATTTGTCCATGCCGACCAAGATGTGACATCCATGCTGGTTCCACCTGCCCGTGTTTGGCCAATACCCTATTCCTGAGGCCCATTGGAATCGAGAGCCACAGGACATCAGTTTAAGGTGAAGGGGGAAAGATTTAATAACAACCTGAGGGGTAACTTTTTCACACAAAGAATGGTGGATGTGTGCAACAAGCTGCCGGTGGAGGTTGTTGAGATAACTATTACAATGTTTAAGAAATATTTAGACAGGTACATGGATAGGACAGGTGTGGTGAGATATGGGCCAAACGCAGACAGGTGGGACTAGTGTAGATGGGACATGGTTGGTGTGGGCAAGTTGGGCCGAAGGGCCTGTTTCCACGCTGTAATGAATAAGTTTATTGGCCAAGTATGTACACATACAAGGAAATTGCCTTGGTTATCCGCTCCGCTCAGCTCAAGTCATAGACATTATGACTATACCCCTCTAAATCTTTAAACCTAAATCTTCCAAACGTTCCCTATCTAAATTCCTCCAAGATCTCCCGAATTTAATCCTTCACACCCTCCAGCAAGCATTGTTTAAATAAAACCACTTTGAAAATGTAGCAAGAATTGTAGAATAATGGCTATAACAATCAACGCAGGCCAATTGTTCGTGGCTGTCAAAGGGCTGTGGTGCTCTTTACTACAGAGCTCCATGCTGTTTCAATTACTCTGTTATTAAGTATAGAAATGCAAGATATTCTGCAAGTAGCAATGTGTATCCTTTGTGTAGGTAAATCAGCAGTAATTTGATTCCACCTACAGGATTACATAACAATAATACATTCATCTGACAAAGTTTCACAATTTTTCTTGTGTTTTTTTTTATTGTATACTGACAGACATCAGAGAATTATAACGAGATCAACAATTTATACAAAGGCTGCAGGGCGCAACAGTTTTTTTGTGTAAAGAAAAAAAATTGCTTCTTACTTGACCAAAGAATATGGCGGCACAGTGGTGCAGCGGTAGAGTTGCTGCATCATGACGCCAGAACCCAGGATCGATTCTGACCTCGGGTGCTGTCTGTACGGAGTTCGTACGTTCTCCCTGTGAACGCATGGGTATCTTCCGGGTGCTCCGGTTTCCAACCACGTTCCAAAGACATACAGGTTTGTAGGTTAACGAGCTTCGATAAAATGTCTCTAGTGCAGGATAGAACTAGCATACGGGTGATCATTGGTTGCCGTGGGTATGGTGGGCTGAAGGGCCTGTTTCCATGCTGTATCTAGAAACATAGAAAATAGGTGCAGGAGTAGGCCATTCGGCCCTTCGAGCCAGCACCGCCATTCATTGCGATCATGGCTGTCCCCAATCAATGCCTGCCTTCGCCCCATATCCCTTGATTCCACTAGCCCCCTAGAGCTCTATCTAACTCTCTCTTAAATCCATCCAGTGATTTGGCCTCCACTGCCCTCTGTGGCAGGGAATTCCACAAATTCACAATTCTCTGGGTGAAAAAGTTTTTTCTCACCTCAGTCTTAAATGGCCTCCCCTTTATTCTAAGACTGTGGCCCCTGGTTCTGGACTCGCCCAACATTGGGAACATTTTTCCTGCCTCTAGCTTGTCCAGTCATTTTATAATTTATATATGTTTCTATAAGATTCCCCCTCATTCTTCTAAACTCCAAGTCTTTTCAATCTTTCCTTATATGACAGCCCCGCCATCGCAGGGATCAATCTTGTGAATCTACGCTGTACTGCCTCAATCACAAGGATGCCCTTCCTCAAATTAGGAGACCAAAACTGTATCTCTAAAAAAACTTTTTTAAAAGATAAAGCATCTCCTGGTCAAAGCCCTTCATTCATATGATTCCCAATTTGCTGACAGCAAGTTCTTTCAAATAACAAATGGAAAAGAGGTTAGTTTAACTCAGCATCATGTCTGGCATGGGCATTGTGGGCTGAAGGGCCTGTTCTTGTGCTGTACTGTTCTATGTTCTAAAATGGTTCCCACAAATGGCAAACTTATTTCACTGCAGTTAGTTGAGAAGAAGATTATTGAGGACCAGTGTTTATATCGTAGATAAAATACCTGTACACACATCAATTAAAAATTATTTATTCACATGAAGCCAAGTTAAACTCATCTCCCCTGCCTGCATGTGATCCATATCCCTCCGTTCCTTTTATATCCATGTGCCGATCCAAAAGCCTCTTGAACGCCACTTTCACATCTGTTTCCACCACCACCTCTGGCAATATGTTCCAGACGCCCACCATTCTCTGGGTACAAAGCTTGTCACGTACATCTCCTTTAAACTTTCCCCCTCTGACTATGTAAAACTATGTTCTCTACTCTTTGATATCTCCACCTGTGTAAAGATTCTGACTGTCTATGCATCTCATCATTTTACATAATTCTTTCAGGTCTCTGCCAAGGCTCTGATGTTCCAGAGAAAGCAATCCAAGTCTGTCCAACCTCTTCTTGGAGCTAATACCTTCTAGCCCAATCAACACTCTGGTAATCCTCTTCTACACCCTTCCAAAACCTCCCTTTCTGTAAAGTGGTGAGCAGAACTGCATGAAATACTCCGTGCGGCCTAAGCAAAGTTTTACAAAGTTGCAAGAAGTTAATTGAAAGTATTAATAAAGACATATTTCTGCAAGAAAATACAGAGGGCTGTGGACTCCCACTTCTCTCCTCGCCCATCAGACAAGAGGTAAAGAAGTTTGAAAACACAAACCTCCAGATTCAGGGGCAGTTTCTTCCCGGCTGTTATCAGGCAAATGGACCAACCTCTCACCAGCTAGAGAGCGGTCCCGACCTCCCATCTACCTCATCGGAGACTCGTGAATTATCCTCAATTGGACATTATTGGACTTTATCTTGCGGTAAACATTATCCCCTTCACCCTGTATCTGTACACTGTGGACTGTTTGATTGTTATCATTGTACATTGTCTTTCCGCTGACTGGATAGCACGCAACAAAAAAGCTTTTCACTGTACCTCAGTACACGTGATGATAATAAGCTAAACTAAACTAAACATTGACAACTTTTTGACAGTTTGAGAAATGGAAGAGCTTGATCTTAAGATTGTCCACTGTTTGACTGAGGAACATTTGCAACCATGATTAATTATTTAGAGGCTGCGTATTTATCTTGATTCACAACCTCTCCGCTCTGTGGAAGGGAATTGTGGGATGGCTGCCAAGTAGCTCAGGAGTATTTCTGAACATTTAATGGTATCGGTGATTAACAAGGCCAGGGAATCATTTTCATTGCACTCTGTTGTCTTCTGGTTCGAGACGGTGAGATGGATTTGGCAGTATACCAAGATCAATTTTATCTAGGGTGCGATAGCCATGTCTTCTGCATTGTGCTGGTCACATCTAGCCCATATTTAATTGCTGACTCTGCAAAATATGAAAGTGCATGGGAGCAGCAAATTGGATGCAAACCTTGGGTCGGTGACAGGCAACTCAAACCCTTGCTTACTGAATAGGCTTCGATAGAGTAGATGTGGAGAGGGTGTTTCCACTAGAATCATAGTTTTATCGCGTGGAAACAGGCCCAACTTGCCCACACCAGCCAACATGTCCCAGCTACACTTGTCCCACCTGCCAGCGTTTGGCCCGTATCCTTCCAAACCTGTCCTATCCATGTACCTGTCCAACCTTTCTTAAACATTGGGATAGTCCCAGCCTCAACCACCTCCTCTGGCAGCTTGTTCCATACACCCACTACCATTAGTGTGGAAAAGTTACCCCTCAGATTCCTATTAATTATTTTCCCTTTTACCTTAAATCTATGTCCTCTGTGGGAGTGGGAGTATCAAGAAGCAGAGGGCACAGCCTCAGAATAAAAGAAGATGAGGAAGAATTTCTTCTGTGAGGGGGATCAGGAATGTTTCTGCTAAGTATAATAATCGAGGGGGGGGTGAAGAGTGTGTCTGAGACTGGTGGTGTGAGCTAACTTGTGTTAACCATTAGAGACAGAAACGCGAGTCATTCACATTTAAACCGGGTCTGTGACAAATAAAGTGATAACAATGCGCTTAAACCCCATGCACTTCAATTAATGAGAGAGGTGAAGACAGATCAAGTTTTGCATGAACATGCTGAGATGTGATAATGGAAAAGAAGAGGTCACATGAAGCAACATTACCACCCGCACAGACAATGGGTCAACAGCAGTCACAGGCTCTGTGGTGGAGTTAGGTCGAAGTTGGCTCACTGGGTAACGGTCCCCTCTCTGGTACGGCACGGTGGCTCAGTGGTAGAGTTGCTGCCTTACAGTGCTTGCAGCACCAGAGACCCGGGTTCGATCCTGACTACTGGTGCTGCCCATACAGAGTTTGTACGTTCTTCCCATGACCGCATGGTTTTCTACGGGTGCTCCGGTTTCCACCCACACTCTAAAGACGTACAGGTTTGCAGGTTAATTGGCTTGGTAAAATGTTTTTTTTTTTTTAATTGTCCCTAGTGTGAGTAGGATAGCATTAGTGTGCAGGATCCCCTGGTTGGTGTGGACTAGGTGGACTGAAGGGCCTGTTTCCACACTGTATCTCTAAACTAAACTTAACTAAACTCTGGTTGAGAGCATTGTGGATTTGTTATACTGCCCAGATCCTAAATACCTCATGTAAGGACACAAAGTGCTGGAGTAACTCAACGAGTCAAACAGCATCTCTGAAGATCATGGCTAGGTGACGATTCAGGTTGGGAACTATCAACGCTGCTTGACCTATTGAGTTACTCCAGCACTTTGTGTCCCTCTGTGTAAACCAGCATCTACACTTCTTTGTCCAGGTTCACAACCAATTTTCCGGCACCCTTTGTTGCAGATCCTTGTCGTATTTTTCGTTTTGTCGGACCACCAGACATGGGCCTGGGGGTGGTGCGGGTAAGATACTGGCCCAGAAAGTCGTCCGGTCTCGGAAGTCAGTTATGGGAACAGATCTGCTGACTTTGGCAAGGCAGGAGTTCCATAGCCCCGGTTGCAGGTGGAAAATTCGACCCGCCGTTTGGCCGCGGAAGTCCCGACGAGGCTGAGATCAGCTGCATCACCCGACCTAGGCATCACTTTTCCGGTTGAACTCTGGTGGGGGATGGCGGGATTTCAAGTGCGCACTCGGAATTTTGTCCGAAATAAAGGAAGTGCAGGCCCACCAGTTGCTGAAAAATTTAGATACAGGTGGTAGACCTGTATCTAAATGCTTCCTGGTCTGGCACCTAGTCCTGTTACTGAGTCGGAGAGACACCATCATACAGTGTGGAAACAGGCCCATCACCCCAGCTTGACGATGTCCCATCTTAAGCTCAGTCTGAACAATGGACCCAACTCAAAACATCGCCTACCCGTGCTCTCCGGAGATACTCTTGCGAATTTCCAGGGAGTTGCGGAGGGAACGGTCTCTGCGGAACGCGGAAAGGGGTGGAGATGGGAAGATGTGGCTAGGGGTGGGATCCCGTTGGAGGTGGTGGAAATTTCGGAGGATTATGTGTTGTATGCATCTGTACACGTCTCCACAGGTCCCCTTCCTCTTGGACTCCCCAAAATGGCCTTCTACCCTCTCTAGACCTCTTTATTTCCAACTGCCAGCGTGACATCAACCGACTGAACTTTTCCACTACCCTCATTTACTCTACCCTCACCCCCTCTGAATGTACAGCCCTCCGCTCACTCTACAGCAACCCTGGCATTATAATAAAACCCGCCGACAAAGAAGGTGCCGTGGTAGTTTGGCACGCTGACCTCCACCTCTGAGGCCAGGCGACAACTCTCAGACACATCCTCCTGCTTATCCTTGGACCATGACCCCACAGATGAGCACCAGGTCTTAATCTCAAACACCAGTACTGATTTAATCAATCTGGCAGTCTGCCTTCCACAGCCTGCAACCTTATTGTTTCCCAACCCCGCACAGCACGTTTTTACTTTCTGCCCAAAATCTACAAACATGACTGCCCTGACACACCCATTGTCTCAGCCTGCTCCTGTCCCATGGAAACGTTTTCAATGTTCCTCGACTACATTCCCGTGGTCCAATATCTCCCGACCTATGTCCAAGATACCTCACATGCCTTTCGTCACTTTAACGACTTCTGCTTTCCAACCCCCCACTCCCTCTTCTGCACTATGGAGGTGCAGTCACTCTATACCTCCATCCCCCATCAGGAAGGCCTTAGAGCCCTCAGTTTCTTTCTCAACCTCAGAACCATTCAATTTCCCTCTACTAATACTCTACTCTGCCTAGCGGAGCTGGCCCTCACCCTCAACTACATCTCCTTTGATTCCTCCCACTTCCTCCAAGTCCAAGGCACCCTGGCCCTATCCTCGAACTCGATCTCCGTTACATTAATGACTGCATCGGTGCTACCTCCTGCATCCTGCACTCAAATTTACTTCGACCACCTCCGACACCTTCCTCTCCTTTCATGATCTCACAGTCTCCATCACAGGTAATAGACTATTGACTGATGTTTATTACAAACCCACTGACTCCCACAATTATCTCAACTACACTTCTTCCCACCGTGCTTCCTGCAAAGACTCTATCCCCTACTCCCAATTCCTCCGTCTACGCCACATCTGCCCCCAAGATGAGGTGTTCCATACCAGGATATCCAAGATGTCCTCATTCTTGGGCTTTCTCACGGTGCGACCTGAAGCAAGACTTAACAAGAGTTTAACATCGTGGGAACCTTCTGCAATAACAGTACGGCATTCGTGGACAACCGAGGACCTCCGTGGCACTAACGTCAGGTAGTCATGATACTTTTTGAGGTCGGGAGAAAATTCAAACATTTTTGAATTTCTCCAAGAGTGCCTTGGTGAGCTTTGCAACATTGTTTGAACGCAGTGGCCCGTGCAATATCCGTAATAACTCTTGTGGGTACCGTGGGAACTCCTGCGAACGGTAAACCCGGAAGCCTGACAGAGGGGACATAAGGTGAGGTTAAATAAATATATTTTTTACTATCAGATTGATGTCTGCAACTCTTCATTAACACATCACTACAAGAGGAATGTCTCTATAGTTATAATCCCTCTCATGCTGAAACACAAAATAGTTGAAGGGAGGTGAAATAATCACATTTTTATTCTTTTTCATTTTTGAGTGTTCAGGTACCTCACTTGCTGAGCTATTTTACTCCAGCAGTTTGTGTCTCTTTTTGTCTGAAAGCAGTTTCTAACTGGAGGAACTCCGCGGGCCAGGCAGCATCTACGGAGGGAAATTGACAGGCGAGCCTTTCCTCAGGCTGCCTTATCTCTCTCTCCCCCCCCAACTCCCACCCACACACACACAATTCTGGAGAAACTCAGCCCAGCATCTATGGAACAAACAGGCACGTTTCGGGCCGAAAACATGCCTATTTCTTGTGCATGTGTCGGAAGGAACAGCAGATGCCGGTTTAAAGAGAATGAGTAACTCAAACCTGCTGTTATTGTACATTGAGGATCCACAATTATCCCATAAGGCAGAAGATATTTGACAACACATACTACCAGATTCTTAAACTAAGGTTTGGTCCCAATCTTCCAACCTACCTCATTGCGACCCTTGCACCTTTCTCTTTTCTGTGCTTTCTCTGTAGCTGTATCACTATACGTCCAGTGCCGATTTTCTGGCACCCTTAGTTCCAGAGCCTTTCAGATTAGTCCTGGCCTCCGGAGGATCTATGGAACAACTGGAACAATAGTCGCAACGGGCCGGGATACCCGAAAACATGGGGCCTATTCTCGGGCTGTGCATGTGTCGGCCCTGGCTGCAAAGCAAATTCAGATGCCGATCGACGTGGAAGTCCCGATGAGAATGAGTCAACTCAACCACCTCATAATTATTGTACATTGAGGATCCACAATAGTATCCCATAAGGCAGAAGATATTTGACATTAAACACATACTACTCCAGATTCGTTGTGATTAAACTAAGGTTTGGTCCCAATCTTCCAACCTACCTCATTGCGACCCTTGCACCTTTCTCTTTTCTGTGCTTTCTCTGTAGCTGTATCACTATACGTCCAGTGCCGATTTTCTGGCACCCTTAGTTCCAGAGCCTTGTCAGATTATCCGTCAGACCAACAGAGGTCCTGGCCTCCGGGAGGAGTCGAACAGTACTGGAACAATATGCCTTGGTCGCCGAGGGGCCGCGATACCGGCACGTAAAGTCAGCCTCGGAAGTCGGCATTGGGGACGGATCTGCCAGCTCGGGCTGGGCCAGAGTTCCAGAGCCCTGGCTGCAAGGAGCAAATTCAAACTGCCGATCGACGTGGAAGTCCCGATGAGGTCAAGGTCAGCCGCCTCACCTGGCCCGGGAACCACATTTTTATAATCATAATCATACTTTATTAGCCAAGTATGTTTTGCAATATATGAAGAATTTGATTTGCCATAGTCATACCAATAAAAAGCAACAAAACACAAAAAAACATTTTTACATTAAACATCCATCTCAGTAACTCCTCCACATTCCTCGCTGTGATGGGATGTAAGGCGAAAAAAAGTTCAATCTCTCCCTCAACCACTGCCCCAATGGCCCCCCAATCCCTTCCTCTTGTATTCCCTCTGACTTCACATTTTACGGCTCTTCGTTCCTTGTCTCATAGCCTTTTGTCTCCTTTTCACCTCTGGCCTTTGTCATCCCATCTGTTAATCAACACCTCCTCCCCCTCACCTGTATCCACCTATCACTTGCCATCTTTGTCTCGCCCCCACCTCTCTTTCACCTTTCGCCTCCCTACGACCACAATCAGTCTGATGAAATGGGACCCGACCCAAAATGTCGCCTGTCCATATTCTCCAAAGATGATCCCATCCTATTGAGTTACTCCAGCACTTTGTGTCTTTTTTTGTAAACCAGCATCTGCAGTTCCTTGCATCCAGGGCTGTCTTTCCTTTCTCTCTCCCTCTCTCTCAAGAGACGTTCTAGCCCCCAGCACAATGTATGGAGAATAGTTTTGAACAAGCCAAGCCCTTCTTGCATTGAAAAACCCTGATGGTCCAACAGTCATTTAAGAAGACATTTGGACATGTGCAATGCTTAAGAAAGAACTGCAGATGCTGGAAAAATCAAAGATAGACAAAAATGCTAGAGAAACTCAGCGGGTGAGTCAGCATCTATGGAGTGAAGGAATCGGCAACGTTTCGGGTCGAGACCCTTATTCAGTCTGAAGAAGGGTTTCGACTCGAAAGAAACTTTTGGATAGGCACATGGAAATGCAGAGAACGGTGGGATATGGGTTATGTGCAGGCAGATAAGAGATGATTCACATCATCTTGGCATCATGTTCAGCACAGACATTGTGGGCTGAAGGGTTTGTTTCTGTGCTGCAGCAATCTATGTTTAGTTTAGTTTGTTATTATTATGGGAATGAGGGAATTAAATATGATATCTCCACGTTTGCGGATGACGCAAAGCTGGGTGGCAGTGTGAGCTGCGAGGTGGATGCTATGAGGCTGCGGGGTGACTTGGATAGGTTGGATGACTGGGCAGATGCAATATAATGTGGGTAAATGTGAGGTTAACCACATTGGTGGCATGAACAGGAAGGCAGATTATTATTTGAATGGTGTCAGATTAGGAAAAGGGGAGATGCAACGAGTCCTGGGTGTCTTTGTACTGTAGATTTAGCTCTTAGGCTAAAGGAATCAAGGGATATGGGGAAAAAGTAGGATCGGGGTACTGATTTTAGATGGCCAGCCATGATCATATTGTATAGCGGTGCTGGCTCAAAGGGCTGAATGGCCTACTCCTGCATCTATTTGTCTATGTTTCTATTGTATTGTACTGCATTGTAGTGAGTTACAGAGAAAAGCGTTTGTATTGCGTGCTGTCCAGTCAGCGGAAAGACTATACATGATTACAATGGAGCCATCCACAGTGTACAGATATAGGGTAAAGGGAATGACTTTAATGCAAGATAAAGTCCAGTAAAGTCAGAATAATGATAGTTCAATGGTCTCCAATGATGTAGATGGTAGGTCAGGACCGCTAGTTGGTGCTAGGATGGTTTAGTTGCCTAATAATAGCTGGGAAGAAACTAAGACTCATCCTTGATTATGCTGGTGGCCTTGCTATGGCTGTGTTAAGTGTAGATGGAGCCAATGGAAGGGACGTTGGTTTGTGTGATGGCCTGGGCTTCAACCACAATTCTCTGTAACTTCCAGCGGTCTTGTATGGAGCTGTTCCTAAACCATGCTGTTTTGCATTCCCAATAAAATGTTTTCTGCAACAAAAAGTTAGTTCATAAGTTATAGGAGCAGAATTAGGCCATTCGGCCCCATCAAGTCCACTCTGCCATGGCTGATCTATCTTTCCCCTCAAACCCATTCTCATGCCTTCGCCCCATAACCCCTGACACCCGGACTAGTCAAAAAATTTTCAATCTCCACCTTAAAAATATCCATTGACTTACTTCCACAGGCTTCTGAAGCAATTAATTCCACCAATTCACCACCCTCTGACTAAAAAAAATCTTCCTTTCTAAAGGTAAATCCTTTTATTCTGAGCCTGTGCCCTCTGGTCCTAGACTTTCCCACTTGTGGAAACATCCTCTCCACATGCACTCTATCCAGGCCTTTCACTATTCAGCATCTGTAGTTGGTGAGGGTTGTTGGGGACATGCCTAACTTCCTAAAACTTCTAAGGAAGTGGAGGTATTGGTGTGTTTTCTTGACCACTGCTTTGTTCTATCTCGTAAAGCGTAGGGACCAGGGCTGAGTGAATACATCGTAAACAAGTATCAAATCACCAGAGTGTGTGGGAGGGGGGGATAGTCGGTGGACTCAATTTGGTTCAGCTCAGATGAAACATGACCATCATTGTGCGTGTGCTCCACTGATAATGTCCAGTCAAGTCATTTTAATTTAAAAAATCAATAGTCTTTCCAGGCAAATCATCTGATGAGAAAATAATGAGATCATTTTACAGGCACTCTTCTCATTATTCACTTTGAAGCAAGCTCATGATTAGAAGTCCAAACAAATCAAGCAGTGGTAATGAGAACTTGCTTATCAACGTTGATACAATGGCGGGGTAATCAGATATTATTACGTTAGTATCAATCCGCATGACCTTTATCAAATTCATTACGTCCTGGCAGAGTGTTCAGTCTGTGCTTTGGCTGTAACTGGGAAATGGCCTGCATGGCAATGGTGCCTGTACCATTGTTTGTATAGTATCCCAAAGTATCCAGTTACATCTGCACAGGCTCCCCACTCCATCTGCACGTCATGTTGCCTCAAGGAAGTAGCCAATATAATCAATAACCTTTATCACTCCAGTCATTCCATCCTCTCCCCTCTCCCGTCCGGCGGAAGACACAGAAGCTTGAAAGCACGTTCCCCCAGACTCAGGACCAGCTTCTTCCCAAAGATAGACACACAATGCTGGAGCAACTCAGTGGGTCAGGCAGCATCTCTGGAGGAAAAGGATGGGTGACGTTTCGGGTCGGGACCCTTCTTCAGACTGAAAGTAGGGGGAGGGGGAGGGGCAAGAACTGGAGGCGAGAAAGGACTAGGACCAAACAGGGCCAGCAACAGACGACCTTAGGCAGAGCGGTGCCCTGGTAGATTCATTGTTGGCTAGGGAAGGTGAAAAAGCTACTTTTCTTAACTACTAAACCAGGTTCGCTTCTTAATAAACAGACACCACACAAACTGTTTGGTAGACCAGTTCAAAACTTTACTTAACATCGGCCGATGGAAGGGAGCGAGAATTCCAGCTAAGTGACCAATGTAGACACTAGACTGTCCTCGGTCCCCTTCTCTGAACAACAGAATTACATTGCATTAAATAAGGTTTTTTGTCCCCTTAGCACATTCCACAGACATTAGTCAAGGTCAGAGGTACAGGAAAAGGTTTCCACAGAATGCATCACATCAAAGGCCTTTTGTTTACATGGTACAAGATTTACTAAAAACATTGGCCATTTGTTTTAGGTCATTTTATCTTCAAAGAGATCATCCTAGCTCTTTTCGCTGCTTCCTCTCTGTCACTTGGTCCCTCATAAACATAGGCCATTTGGTTTATGGCATCTTACATCAAAGAGCTTTCTCTAGCTTCTCCTCTCTGCTTGTCACTTGGGAGACAATGTTATAGGATTTATTATCTCACACACCGCAACCTGAGGCAAACCTAATTTGAGACTAAATATAAGATGTAAGCTAGCCCAGAAGCCAATTTAATATCTTCTTATATTTTTAACTAAAATTCGGCTTCATCAAAGGTGTGATCCAAAGAGGGAGACAATGTGGTCAACTGTGGAACTGGTTAAATGACTATGGTGGGGGAAAGGAGAAAGGGGCAAGAGTGGAGGGGAGGGGTAGTAGAAGTTACTTAAAATTAGAATATTCAACGTTTATACTGCTAGGTTGTAAGCTGCCCTAGCGGAATACGAGGTGCTGTTCCTCCAGTTTGCATGTGGCCTCACTCTACGTTGGAGGAGGCCCAGGACAGAAAGGTCAGTACGGGAACGGGAAGGGAAATTGAAATGATTAGCAACCGGGGGATCCCGTAGCCTTTGTCAGTTGATTCTACGATTCTTTACATTCATTTGATTACCTTAGTTTGCATCAATAGCTCCCTCCAAGGCCGCAAGAGATTGCAAATAATTTTGGACGTAGCCCACATCATCATGCACACCAACCTCCCTTCCACTGACTCCATCTACATGTCATGCTGCTTCGGCAAAGCTACCAGCATAATCAAGGACCAGTCACATCCCGGACTCCCTCCCATCAGGGACGAGATACAGAAGTGTGAAAACGCACACCACCTAGGGACAGTTTCTTCCCAGGTATCTCAGAAGCATACCTCCAGCCATCTTCAGCCCTTGTGAAAACAGAGAAGATTCAACTCAAGAGCTACGTAACTATCCAGAACCACAGGCAACTGAACCATCCTATCAGCAACTGGAGAGCAGACTTGACCTCCCATCTACCTCATTGGAGACCCTCGGACTACCTTTAATCGGACATTACTGGGCTTTATCTTGCAGTAAACATTATTCCCTTTAACCTGTATCTATACACTGTGGAAGGCTTGATTGTAATCATGTATAGTCTTTCCGCTGACTGGATAGCACCCAACAAAAAAGCTTTTCACAATAAACTACTAAATTAAAACTAAAATTGTAACCAAGTCTGGAAACAGACACAAGATCCTCAGATAGATACAAAATACTGAAGTAAATCAGCGGAACAGGCAGCATCTCTGGATAGGAATGGATGACGTTTCAGGTCAAGATCCTTCTTCAGTCCAGAATGTCACCCATTCCTTCTATCCAGAGATGCTGCATCCCACTGAGTTTATCCAGCTTTTATGTGTCTATCTTCGGTGTAAAGCATTAACTGCAGTTCCTTCCTGCACAAAAGATCCTGAGACGAGTAACCTTGGCCACACCCTCCAGTACTTTTTTTCTTGGTTGAATCTTTAACCTCTCCTTGAGATGAATTAACTGCCTGGCTCCAGGCCTTAATCAATCTATTAACTGAAGGTCTTATTGTTAACACCTATCAGTGTAATTACTTTTCCAATAAATCCAGTCCTCTCCTTAGACAAATACAAAACCAGCGTTTGCTTATTTGGTTTAGTTTGGCTTATTATTGTCACATGTACTGAAATACAGCGAAAAGCTTTTGTTTGCGTGCTTTTCAATTAAATCAGATAAGACTATACACCAGCCAAGTCAATTTCAGATGAACAGAAAAATACCAGAGGGCAGAATATTGTTTTTCAGTAATGAAGCATTGCAGTTCGTGAGAAGTCCAATGTCCACAGTGAGGTATTTGGGAGATCAAGGCTATACCTTAGTGGCGCAGCGGTAGAGTTGCTGCCTCACAGCGCCAGAGATCCGGGTTCGATCCTGACATACGGAGTTTGTATGCTCTCCCAGTGACCGCGTGGGTTTTCTCCGGGAGCTCTGCTTTCCGCCACACTCCAAGTGACATGCAGGTTTGCAGCTTAATTGGCTTCTGCAAATTGTTCTAGGAGTGTAGAATGCGAAGCTGGTATAACATAGAACTAGTGTACGGGTGATTGTTGGTTGGCGTGAACTCGGTGGGCTGAAGGGCATGTTTCCAAATTATGTCACTAAACTAAACTAAGTTAAGCTAAACTAAACTAAACTAAAAGACAGTTTAGAAGTCTGATATCCATGGGGAGAAGAAGGAGTGACTGGAGTGAAAGAGCTTCTAGATTATGTTGGCTGCATTCCCGAGGCAGCGTGAAGTGTAGATGGAGTCAGCGATCGAGAGTCTGGTCCATGTGATCTGGACCGGACTGGGCTACATCCACAATCTACTGCAATTTCTTGCAATCTAGGGCGGAGCTGTTCACCATCTCCGATTAGTACAAAGAGCAGAGAAACAGGCCACTGAGACTGCAAGCTCAGACGCATACCTCCAGCCATCTTCAGCCCTTGTGAAAACAGAGAAGATTCAACTCAAGAGCTACGTAACTATCCAGAACTACATTTCCCTCCGAGTTTAGGGCTTAAACTATCCCTTCCTCATTTCAACCTCCTAAAGGACACTGCAGGGGAAGGGTAGTGAGGCAGTTAAACTATTGGACTGGCAGCCAGAGTTCTGGACCATTGATCCAGAGAAATTAGTTCAATTCCCTCTTAGGGAGCTGGGGAAATTTAAATTCAAATCTATAATTAAAATCTGGAATTTAAAATAATTGCCATTACTAATGGTGATCATAACTGGATTATCTTTCATAAAATGGATACAACGCATTATTATTATTTAAGAGATGTAAGCAGGCACTTAATTTAGGCAAATGTAGGCCAATGGGATTAGTGGAGCAATTATGACTTGCGGATAAAAAGATTGTCATGGCGGTGGTGGACTGATGGGCCCGTGTCTGTGCTTAATAACTCCATGCCATCAATTAATTATCTGTCTGCCATGTGGAACTTCAGACAGTCAGAACCTATTTCTCAGAATGGAAATATCAAATATTAGAAGCGAACACACAAACTGCTGTAGTAAACTCAACGGGTCAGGCAGCATCGAACCAAGGTTTCTGGTGATGTGAGGCAGCAGCTCTACCAGCTACACCATTGTGCCAGGAAGATCTGTGTAGGAAGGAACTGCAGATGCTGGTTTACACCGAAGATAGACACAAAGTGCTGGGGTAACTCAACGGGCCAGAGCATCGAACCAGAGTGTCACGAGGTTATGGGAAAAGGCAGGAGAATGGGGTTAGGAGGGAGAGATAGATCAGCCATGATTGAATGGCGGAGTAGACTTGATGGGCCGAATGGCCTAATTCTGCTCCTATCACTTATGATCGTATGATCTCTGCTGATGTGAGGCACTGTGCTAGGAAGATCAGTTCTTCCTTTAACCAGCCGCGGGTGGGCGGCCCAGGATTTCAACACCGCGGGGCCTGGTGTCCGAGTTCGCCAGTGTCAGAGGTCCGGCCAGCGCGGCTTGAGAACTTTGGACATTGCAGACTTCAGGGAGGAAGCGGCCGCTTCAGTCCAGGCCGCTGAAGAATGTTCATCCGACGCCGATGATCCAGCTTCGCGGCAGAGGGCCTGAGAACATCGAGTTGGCTGAGGAGGCCACATATAGACCCCGACCTCGGGTGGACTATGAGGGGGGAGAACTGGATATTTTTAGTGCCTTCCCTCACAGTGAATTCTGCTGTGGGGGGACGTTTCATGTTGATTTCTATAGTGTACTGTTCTGTGTCTTTTTTTCTTTTTTCTCTTTTTTGTTTTGTATGGATATATTGACATTTGGTCTGTTCTATTAATTTAATCAAACTCTGTAAAGCACTTTGGTTCAAATACTGGTTTTGTTGAAAAGTGCTATATAAATAAAGATTATTATTATTATTATTATTAACCATGCTGGATCTGGCAAAAAAAAGGTGACAAATGACCACATAAAGTGAATGTAAAATAGAGACAATTTCCATTTACCTGCACCTCCCTTCCTCAGCTCAATGAAGACAATTCACAGCGAACCCCCAGGAGTGAATGGAAGTGGCCGCCACCAGAAGGAAAATCTACAGTAATTTCCAATTTGAAGATAGTTCTGAGGAGTTATTTAACTCCATTATTAAAATGAAACAGCCAACCCACACAGAAGCGAAAAGACTGCCGGGGTTATTGTAAAACTGAAGCTTCTTTGTAAGGGCCTCACCAATTCATATTCATAACTGAACCCTCACGTTGAGAGGATAATAATGTTTTTTTCTGTAATATTTAATTCTGGGGAAAATCATTTATCTAGAATTTGTCATAAATGGTGATTTAATTGAATCAGACCAGGGCAGTATTTAGGAGGTAATTCGGCCCACTCTGCCTTGCCACTTCAGAAAGAGCTGTCCGATTAATCCCAAATGCTCTCCCCTCCTTTCCTTTCAGGCACATCTATTAACATGTTTACATTAATATTATTATTATTCACATGCACTGAGGTTCAGCGAAAAGCTTTTTTGTTTTGTGCTATCCAGACAGTGAAAAGACTAAACATGATTACAATCAAACCGTCCTCATTATACTGATGCAGGATAAAGGGAATAACGTTTAGTGCAAATGTCCTCAAAACCTTTAAAAGAGGTAGATGGTAGGTTAGGGCCACTCTCCAGTTGGTGATAGGATGGTTCAGTTGCCTGATAATAGCTGGGAAGAAACCATCCCTGAATCTGTAGGTGTGTGTTTTCACACTTCTGTACCTCTTGCCCAATGGAAGAGGTGAGACTGGTCCTTTATTATTTGGTGGCCTTGCCGAGGCAGCGTGAAGTGTAGATGGAGTCAATGGAAGGGAGATTGGTTTGCGTGATGATCCAGGCTTAACATTTGGCACGAGCAGTCTCTAGGCCTCATCTTGGAGGCAGCCGAGATAATGACTTCCAACATGGAACAAATTAATGCAAGTCCAAGGAAAAGACCGGAAGGAGAACCAGCAGGCGGAATGCTCTCCCTTTTACCTTTCCCCGTTCCATGCCTGATGAGCAAAGGTTATGGGGCTGATGGTGAAGTACAGCACAGAATAGGTCCTACAGCCCACATTGTCTGTGCCAAACATACAAGTTACATTTATTTGTCACATGTACCAATTGGTACAGTGAAATGTGTGGTCGCCATACAGCCATACAATAATAAAGAGCACATTACACGATAGTCTTTAACACAGACATCCCCACATAGTGGGATCAAATTCCCACTGTGAGGGAAGTCTCCAAAATTCAGTCATCCTCCTCTGTTGTCCTCCCATGCGGTTACAGGGAGAACATGTAAACTCCACACAGACAGCACTGGAAGGTCGGGTTCGAACCTGGTTCTATAGCACGGTGAGGCAGGATGGAACACTGGAGGCAGCAGCTCCACCCGCTGTGCCACTGCACTGCCCAAAGTACAGAGAACAGTCACACCCTGGACATCAGGCAGGAGGTACAGATGTGTGAAAATGCACACCTCCAGATTCAGGGACAGTTTCTCCCAGCTGTTATCAGGCAACTGAACCATCTTAACAACTAGAGAGCAGTCCTGAGCTACTATCTACCTCATTGGAGACCCTCGGAATATCTTTAATAGGACTCTACTGGACTTTATATTGCACAATACTCTATTCCCCTTATCCTGTATCTGTACACTGTGGATAACTCGAATGTCTTCACAATAGTCTTTCCACTGACTGGATAGCATAGAACATAAACTTTTCCCTGTACCTCAGTAATTATGACAATAGGAAGAACGTCCTTGCTCCTGAGATGCTACCTGACCTGTTGAGTTACTCCAGCACTTTGTGTCTCCTTTTCAAAACTAGCACCCGCAGTTCCTTGTTTCTACTTTGACAAATGGCCTCTTGAAAAATTTGGACAGATTATATCAACATGTTTCCTCTCATCTTTGCGAGAGCGCATCATAAAATATCCGCTCTAGATTCATGAGACATTATTTCCCTTTGTGTTGACAATCTTTAACATATTATGATTTCTTAAGTGTTTGGTTCCAGTATTTTACTGACTACAGAGGTCAGGATACCTGATCTCTCTTTATATGGAATAAAACGGAACTGCAGGTGCTGGTTTATGCCAAAGATAGACCAAATTGCTGGAGTAACTCAATGGGTCAGGCAACATCACAGGAGATACTGGGTAGGAGATTTTTTGGGTTGGGATCCTTATTCAGATCCTAGAATACTAGAGAGCATAGGTTTCAGATCAAAGGGGCAAGATTTATATTGTGGCAGATAAGAGTTCAGTATGAAGAGAGGTCCAGACCCAAAATGTTACCTTTTCCTCCTGAGATGCTGACTGACCCATTGAGTTACTCCAGCACTTAGTGTCTATCTTTGTTATAAACCAGCATCTGCAGTTGCTTTCTACGCAGATAAGAGTTGATTTTGGCATCACATCTGATACAGACATTGTGGGTCGAAGGGCCTGTTCTTGTGTTGTACCGCTCTGTTCTATGGAATCATATGATAATTTGGGGGATTCACTAATACTTCAATGTCTTATGTGTTGATTTGCTGCCTTCCAGTGGCACATTGGCCTTCATCAGTCAGAGTATTGAGTACAGAGAAGATTTACGAGGATGTTGCCAGGAATCGAGGGTCTGAGCTGTAGGGAGAGGTTGAGTAGGCTGGGACTCCATTCCTGGGAGCGCAGGATGAGAGGTGATCTTATAGAGGTGTATAAAATCATGAGCGGAATAGATCAGGTAGGCACACAGAGTCTGTTGCCCACAGTAGGTGAATCGAGGACCAGAGGACATAGGTTTAAGGTGAAGGGGGAAAGGTTGAATAGGAATCTGTGGGGGATCACTTTTTCACACAAAGGGTGGTAGGTTTATGGAACAAGCTGCCAGAGGAGGTGGTTGAAGCAGGGCCTATCGCAACGGTTAAGAAACAATTGGACTGTACATGGATGGGACATGTTTAGAGGGATATAGGCCAAATGCAGGCAGGTGAGACTAGTGTAGATTGGACATGTTGGTTGGTGTGCGCAAGTTGGGCAGAAGGGTCTGTTTCCAGGCTGTATCACTATGACTCATCTCCTGGGACTGTGCCATTGCTAGCCCTGCATTGACAGGTCTCCCCTCAGGCCTGGTTATAGAGGGCTCATTGATTTAATCTCTGTGCTGGAGAAAGAAAGTCGAAAGATTGAAGCGTTCTACATCGCATCTCGACATATGGTGCGGCTGTCATTCATGTTTAGCCTGCCGTCGTCCGATTGCTATATAAATGCTCAGCAGAATAAGTCAGTCACTGCTCGCATTAGCCAGAATGTGGGCATCATAGAATCAAATGTGAATTTGAGCAGTTTACTGCCTTGTATTGCTTCCCACCATCCCCAACATTGCCCAGTTGGTAGCAATGTGGTCTGTGGAATTACCTTTCGGACCCCAGTGTGGAAATGTCAAAGACATTAGCGGCGCGCTGGCGCAGCGTTAGAGTTGCTGCCTCACGGCGCCAGAGACCCAGGTTCGATCCTAACTACAGGTGCTGTCTGCATAGAGTTTGTACGTTCTCCCTGTGACCGCGTGGGTTTTCTCCGGGTGCTCTAGTTTCCTCCCACATTCCAAAGACATTCAGGTTTGTCGGTTAATTGGCTTCTGTAAAAAATGTATAATGTCCCTAGTGTGGAGGATAGTACTGGTGTACAGGGGTGATCGTCGGTCAGCACGGACTCGATGGGCCAAAGGGTCTGCTTCCATGCTGTATCTCTAAAGTCTGAAATCTAAAGTCACTCGAGTCTCTGCATGGGTTTTCTCATTGCTTTTGAACTCGTCAATCCCTCTGCAAATGTTACGGCTGTTATTTGATATCCGTTGAACTGTTCCAACACTGAATTAAGAGATCAGCTCTGAAGTTGCAGTAATAAGCACTCATTCAAAAATCATTATTTTTTCACTTAACCCACTGTGTCTAATTGCTTCGAGTGCACAAATAGCTTGACCATTCTGGGAATTACATATTAACAGCATCACTCAATTAATAAGAATTTCCATTAAGAGATGGTAAAGCAACTAAGTTCACAGATTCCAGTTATTTGGAGCTGTTGGAAAAGCACCAGCTAAAAATTAAACAACTTAGAGTCACTCAGCACGCCAACGAGTTGGTCGGCGTGGACTTGCTGGGCCGTTTCCTCGCTGGGCCGTTTCCTCGCTGTGTCTCTAAACTAAACTAGAACTAAACAATTGGAGGTGATTCATTATATACTCAGATTCAGATTCAGATTCAAACTTTATTGTCATTGTGCAGGGGAGTAAGGAACCGGTGATGCATTGGGCAATTTTCACCGTCACTATCACTATTTCATACTGTGATACAGTTGGTAAGGATGCTCTTGATGGTGCAGTGGTAGAAGTTCACCAGGATCTGAGGAGACAGATGGACCTTCTTTAGTCTCCTCAGGAAGAAGAGACACTGGAGAGCCTTCTTGACCAGAGTTGAGGTATTGTGGGTCCAAGAGAGGTCATCGGAGATGGTGACCCCCAGGAACCTGAAGCTGGAAACACGTTCCACCTTCGTCCCGTTAATATTATTCCACTTATGGTGACTTAACCAGCATGGAGACTCACTATTTCAATAATACTCCATCACAGTTGGTGCTGAGAGTTAATCTCATGTTGTAACACGGTAGTGGACCTTCGCCACCTTCAGAAGGGTGATCATATTTAGTTTTATGTTTATTATTGTCACGTGTTCCGAAGTACAGCAAAAAGCTTTCTAATCAAATTCTACACATACATACAATCAAGTCAAACTCAAGTTCAATAGGTAGAGCAAACGAGAAGATACAGAGTGCAGAATATAGTTCTCAGCATTGTAACGCATCAGTTCCAGAGACAAAGTCCAATGTCCACTATGGGGTAGAGGCGAATCAGACAGTGCCCTAGCTTATGGAAGGACCATTCAGAAGCCTGATAACAGAGGGGAAGAAGCTGTTCCTGATTCCGGAGGTGCGCACTTTCAAGCTTCTGTACATTCTGCAGGGAGAAGAAGTAATGACTGGGGTGGGACAAGTCTTTGCAACAGTGGGAGAAGGTAGCGAGGGTGGGAGTCAGGAAGCTGTTTCTGCAATGTACAGAACAAGGGGCAGTCAAGGGAATGAGAAAGCTGTGCAATGTGGGAAGTGCCTGGGTCAAATGAGGAGAAGTATAAGCACCAAATGTTTCTCACCACACTTCCGGGGGAGGGGAGGGAAAAACAGCTGGGAGAAGCAGCGCTAATCATAGGTATCGTTCTCACATTGACAGCAAGGATGCGTTTGTGCATTCGAAGAAAGAATCCATTTGCTCTAGAGAATACTTAGTTTAGTTTAGTTTAGTTTAGTTTAGTTTAGTTTAGATTAGTTTAGTTTAGTTTAGTTTAGTTTAGTTTAGTTTAGTTCAGTTTAGTAAACGTGCATGTTTTGGTGAGCGTGCAGAAGAGGTTCACCAGAATGCTGGGAATTTGAGCGGAGACCTGATAGAAGTCAATAAAATTAATAGAGGCATAGTCATAGTCATAGATTCATACAGCGTGGAAGCAGGTCCTTCAGTCCAACTTGGCCGCACAGACCAACATGCCCCATCTACATTAGGCCCACTTGCCTGCGTTTGGCCCACATCGCTCTAAACCTATCCTATCCTATCCATGTACCTGTCTAATTGCTTCTTAGATGTTGCGATTGTTCCTGCCTCAACTACCTCCTCCAGCAGCTCATTCCATAAACCCACCACCCTTTGAGTGACAAAGTTACCCCTCAGATTCCAATAAAATCTTTCCCCCTTCACCCTAAGTCTATGTCCTCTGGTTCTCGAATCCCCCACCTCTGGCAGCCCAGAGTGGGCAAGGGTGCATCCCCCCAATCTATTCCTCTCATGGTTTTATACCCCTCTAGAAGATCAGCCTTCATCCTCCTGTGTTCCAGAGAATAGAGTCCCAGCCTGCTCAACCTCTCCCTCTAGCTCAGACCCTAAGGAGATATGGTAGACAGTCAGAACCTTTTACCCAGAGTAAAAATGTCAAAGTCTAGAGGGTTCAGATTTGAGGTGAAAGGGGCAAAGTTCACAGGAGATGCAAGGAACCAGTATTTTTTTACACAGGGGGGGGCCTAGAATGTGCTGCCGTAGGTGGTGATGGAGGCAGATACGACAGTGGTATTTAAGGCTTTTAGATAGGCACATGGGTATGCAGGAAATGGATCACGTGCAGGCACAGGAGATTAGTTTATCTTGGCATCATGTTCGAACAGACATTGTGCGCTGAACGGCCTGTTCCTGCTCTGTACTGTGTTCTATAGTTAGCATCATTCAACAATAAAAAACTGTTACACTACAAGTTGTAATCTGTGAGCCACTGCAAGAAAGGCAGGAAATAATTTCAGGGAAATTGCAGCTCATTTGATGTAAGAACAGCAAATTGGTGATATCGGAAAATCAATTATATTAGCGTGCATTGGGAAAGTAATTGGTAAAAAGAAAGTGGAATTGTGAAATTCAAATGTGGTCGTGAGCTTCTGCTGATTGTGTTGGGGAACGTGGTGGTCCCTGGGGGTCAAGGGTGCTTTATTGTCATATGTCACAAAACGGAACAATGAAATTCTTACTTGCAGTAGCACAACAGATACGTAAGCAAGAAACAAAAAAAGCACCATTAAAGATTGACACAAAAACCTGGAGTAACTCAGCAGGACAGGCAGCATCTCTGGAGAAAAGGAATAGGTGATATTTCGGGTCGAGACCTTTCTTCAGACTGTGAGTCAGGGGAGAGGGAAACGAGTGATATAAAAGAATGCATGGAACAAAAGAATGAAAGAAATGCAAAAAGCAACAATGATCAAGGAAAGATGGAGCCCACAATGCTCCGTTGTTGGCTGTGGGGTAGGTGGTGACGAGTTACACAAACAGTGAAAATCAACAGGACAACAGTAAAACTAGTACGATGGCTAGGGTGGGGGAGGGATGGAGAGAGAGAGGGGTGGAGAGGGTGGGGGAGGGATGGAGAGAGAGAGGGGGTGCAAGGGGCAAGCACTATTGCTGAGCTCCTCCAGCACTCTGTGTTTTGCACAGAAATCAATATATTTTTCTCCTATCACAATGCAAAGAATATCGAACATCCAGACAAGCCAGGGACATTCTCCAGCTTTGTATTGGAATAGAAGTCAAACACAATTCAAACTGCTTGCCAGATTTCCGAGGCTTGGTTTGATTTACTCAGTCAGTTTTTTCCTCCCAATCCTGAATGAAGATTGTGCAGTGTTGTAAATCAGTCGCAGAGACGGGGACGTATATTGAGGGGGGGGGGTACGTGTGGGCTGGTTCATTCTGTCAGGCTGCGGTTTGCATTGACACCCACCAGTGTAAGGAGACGATGACTTGTTACCTTCTCGAGTGAGAATTATGTATATTAAACGCATGTCTGTCAGCACCAAACCACCATTATCTCCAAAGCCACAGCAATAATAGGTCTAATGTAAGCAGCCACGGATCCATTTGTTTTAATTTTCCACTTTAATTCGAGTTAGCTTTTGCCAGCCGCGGAGAGGGTTCTATAAGAAAGCTATCACCAAACAAATTGCTCATCCATTTTAGAAATGAACGGCTGCCATCTAATTGACTTTAGATGCTATTGGCAGGCATCAGAAGCCAGAGGGAAAAGATTATCTCGTCCTCAGATGCAGACTATCGTCATATATTTAGCAAACGCTTGACAAGTTTATAGTTATTTGATAGCAGGACATATTAAAAAAAATAAGCATAAATGTTTGATGTCATTATTCCAGTTCTAAGAAATTCTTTGGTCAGGGGTACTATCTATCTAATGGGCCATAACTCAAGGCACCAGTTGGCAGTCCTGATGGAAATTAAAGGCACCCTTGCAGACTGCAAAGAGGAGCAGGATATGTTTGTTGGTGATTGTTAGAGTGATAGAGTGATAGTGTGATAGAGTGAGAGTGATAGAGTGATAGAGTGATAGAGTATTAGTGATAGTGATATAGTGTTTGTGGTTCTTGGTTTCTTGGTCCTCCAAAATATTCCAAATGGAATTTAAACTGGAGGTGGAGAGTGATAGAGTGATAGAGATAGTGATAGTGATAGTGATAGGGTGATAGAGTGATGGAGTGGATAGTTGTAGAGTCATAGAGCTATAGATTCATAGAGTAATAGAGAGATAAAGGGATAGTGATAGAGTGATAGTATCAGAAAGTTATAGAGTGATAGTATCATAGAGTCATAGTGTCCTAGTGTCATAGAGAGTGGAAGCAGACCCTTTGGCCCAACGCCCACAACAACCCAATATGCCCCATCAACACTGGGCGGCACCATGGTGCAGTGGCAGAGTTGCTGCCTTACAGCACCAGAGACCCTGGTTTGATCCTGACTACCGGTGCTTGTCTGTACTGTATTTGTACATTCTCCCTGTGACCTGCGTGGTTTTTCTCCGGGATCTCCGGTTTCATCCCCCTGAACACAATACACCAAATGTGGCCTCACCAATGACTTGTACAAATCATAGAGACATAGAATCAGACAGCACAGAAACAGGCCATTCAGGGCCATTTAGGGCAGGGTGAGACTAGCTGAGATAGACATGCCAACAAGAATGTCTATCTAAGCTAATCACACCCCAACCAAGATGTCTTTGTGGCTTAGTCCCACTTGTCTGCAGTCGACCCATATCCCTCTAAACCTATTCTATCCATCTATCTGTCCAAGTGTCTTTTAAACATTGTCAATGAACCCACCTCGCCACCTCCTCCACATACCCACAACTATTTACGTGGAAAAGTTGCCCCTCAGGTCCCTTTTAAATGTTTCCTCTCACCGTAGATCTATACCCCTTAAATCTATCATCAGTCCAAAAAAGGAGCCAATACTTGGGGCGGCCCAGTGGCGCAGTGGTAGTGTTGCTGCCTCACAGCGCCAGAGACCCATGCGATGGATCCACATGCGATGGATCACCTGAGATGGGGCATCTTGGTCGGCATGGAAGAGTTGGGCCGAAGGGCTTGTTTCCGTGCTGTAAGACTCTATGACCAGGCCTCTCAAGTCTACACTGTCTTTCAACATGATCATATAACAGAAATAAATATCTGTTACCTCCAATAACCATCGCAATTTGCCTTTAATAAGATGATAGATTTTTAGATACTTAATAGAATAAGATATAATAAAATTAATACAGGAAAGTGGCACTAAAAAAATCTTACTAAATGATAGAGCAGCCATTAAGGTCTGAGCAGTCTTGTATTCATGCTCCTGTCTGCCCCATATTCTCATATAATGTAACCCATCAACATGGAGAAAAATCCAAAGACTTTAAAGATAAATATCTATTAACAAAAGTATTAACATTCTTATAAAATGTTCTAATCATGGAGGATAAAGCAAGTATTTGGAAAATGTCAAATATCATATTATACTACAAAAGGCTATCTGTGTAACTAGTTATCCACATGCTTACGTTTAAATCCTCGCATCTTGCATATGTTTTAATGCCGTTTTGGAAATTCAAATGCATCACATCAAGCCATAATATTTGTCTATTACTGAATCCTCACAAGAATTAAATTATTTAAATCTAAACTTCCATTTACAAATCCAGTTAACTGTCCCAAAATCTTTTTAAGTGTTCACTTTATCATCTTCTAAATATTTCACGGCTGCTATCAATGTGACAGTCATTCATTATCTGGTTGCTTATTTTACACTCCCGCCTTTCTTTATTCTGTAAAACATCCGTTATCATCACATCCTTTGGTGCGATTCCAATTTCCAATATTCAAGCCTTATTCAACATTTCTGTTGTTCCCCAACAAACTTCGAGAGCGGCACAATTGTTGGTGCTGTTGTCTCACATCGTCAGAAACCCGGGTTCGATCCTAACCTCAGGTGCTGTCTATGTGGAGTTTGCATGCTCTCTCTCAGACTTTACTGGAGTTTATCTTGCACTAAACATTATACCCGTTATCTTGTATCTGTAAACTGCAGACGGCTTGATTGCAATCAAGTATAGTCTTTCTGCTGATTGTGTAGCAAACAACAAAAAAGCTATTCACTGTTCCTCGGTACATGTGACAATAAACTAAATCAAACTAACATTTACTGCACTTTACCTTGCACTAAACGTTATTTCCTTTATCCTGTATCTGTACACAGTGGATGAGTTGTTTGTAATCACGTACAGGATTTTTGCTGACTGGATGGCATGGAATAAAAAGGTTTTTGCTGTACCTTGGTACACGTGACAATAAACTAAACTAAACTAAACAGGCTGAAGAAGGATCTTGACCTGAAACGTCACCATTCCTTCTCTCCAAAGATGCTGCCTGTCCCGCTGAGTTACTCCAGCGTTTTGTGTCTACCTTCGAACTAAACTAGCTATCACCAAGAAATGAGCCCTTGATTCAGTGACTCGAGATGCACAATCTATTCATGCCTATTTGCATTCCCCACTATGAAACTCAGTCCTGCTTATGATAATGATACCAGAATCAGACACTGTTGTACCACTCATTTAACCTGAGGATGAGTCTCTTGTCCACGGTCACCCTAACAAATGCACTAGTACACCCACCACAAGAGATGACTCAAAAGTACCCTTGCTGAAACATAGGTATAATTTGCAAAGATACAGTAAATTTACATGAATGAATCTGTAGGATCTACTGAATCCCACGACAGAAAGCAAAGAACAAATGACACTTAGCTGAGTCAGACACCTTGTGCCATGTTTATTCCAGAAACTCCTTTTGCCTGCATCTCACCAATCATAGCCCGTGTGTAGATAAGGCCAATTAGTGCGCCTGACCTTGGCGTTGTTATTGAGCTTTTGTGGCTGGACCTTCTCGTGAAGCTGCTGGCGAGTCGCCAGTGGTGACAGGCTGTATGCAAAACCAACGCGGGCATGAAGGCGCCACAAATCAATGCAACTTTCTACCTCCATTCTCTCCCATGGGAGGTTGTTTTACAGTTTAAACACTTGATTGAAATATTGAAGGTGAGAACACTCTGTAACACTCCTACTTGGGGTGGGAGAGAGTCTTAAAACTAACATCCAGTTTAGTTTTAGTTTAGAGATAAATCATGGGATCAGGCCCTTCAGCCCACCGAGTCTATGCCTGTGTATTAGTTCTATGTTATCTCACTTTCGCATCCACTCCCATTAGGGACAATTTACAGAAGACAATTAACTTACAAACCTGCACGTCTTTAGGGTGTGGGAAGAAACCGATGCGCTGGGAGAACATACAAACTCCGTATAGACAGCGCCTGAGGTCAGGATTGAACCTGGGTCTCTGCCGTTGTAAGGCAGCAACTCTACTGCTGCGTCACCGTGGCAGTATCCTTACCAGTCTCCAGCTAAACAAACTTGTCCTGTCTTCACTGTTGAATTGACCAGTTTCCACAGCCTCTTCCCATCAACCATCAGGTTATTTAGCCTTTAGATTTTAGAACTACAGCTTTCACTCCGACCAGCGATCACCCCATATACTCGCACTATCTTATACACTGGGGACGATTTGCAATTTTACCGATGACAATTTAACTATAGTCGTATGTCATTAGAGTGTGGGACAAACCAGAGCAGCCCGAGAAAGGAACAGGGAAAACATACAAACTCCATACAGACAGTACCTGTGGTCAGGATTGAACCTGGTTCTCTGTTGTTGTAAGGCAGCAACTCTACCTCTACAACACTGTGTCCCTGCAAACTATGAACACTATTGAACACGATGAACTCCAACTAAACTCTGATCTACGACTGCCTGCATTGCACCAGGGACTTTGGGTTCTATTCATGTTTTTAGCAATAGTTTTATTATAGTAACATAGAAACATTGAAAAATAGGTGCAAGAGCAATCCATTCGGCCCTTTGAGCCAGCACTGTTCAATATGATCATGGTTGATCATCCAGAATCAGTACCTCATTCCTGCTTTTTCTCCCTATCCCTTGATTCCATTAGCCCTAAGACCTTTATCTAACTCTCTCTTGAATTCATCCAGTGAATTGGCCTCCACCATTTCCTCATCTCAATCCTAAATGGCCTACCCCTTATTTTTAAACTGTGACCCATGGTTCTGGACTCCCCCAACATCGAGAACATTTTTGCTGCATCTAAACTGACTAATCCTTTTATAATTCTATGTTTCCATAAGATTCCCGCTCATTTTTTCTAAATTCCAGTGAATTCCAGCCCAGTCGATCCGTTTTTTCATCATATGTCAGTCCCGCCATCCCAGGAATTAATCTGGTAAACCTCCTCTGCACTCCCTCAATAGCAAGAATGTCCTTCCTCAAATTAGGAGACCAAAACTGCACACAATACTCCAGGTGCAGTCTCACCAAGGCCATGTACAACTGCAGTAGAACCTTCTTGCTCCTATATTCAAACCCTCTTCCTTTGAAGGCCTACATGCCATTTGCTTTCTTCACTGCCTGCTGTACCTGAATGCTTATTTCAATGTCTGATGTACAAGGACATCCAGGTCTTGTTGCATCTCCCATTTTCCTAATCTGACACCATTCAGATAATGGTCTGTTTCAGATAATAATCATCAGTCTGAAGAAGGATCTCAACCCAAAACGTCACCCATTCCTTCTCTCTAGAGATGCTGCCTGTCCTGCTGAGTTACTCCAGCATTTTGTGTCTACCATTCAGATTATAATCTGCTTTCTAGTTCTTGCGGTGCCCCACTAGTCACTGCCTGCCATTCTGAAAAAGACCCATTAATTCCTACTCTTTGCTTAAACCAATTCTCTATCCATGCCAATACCCTTTTCCTCCAAGACCATGTGCTCTGATTTTGCACACTAATCTCTTGTGCAGGACCTTGTCAAAGGCTTTTTGAAAGTCCAGATAGCCACATCCACTGGCTCTCCCTTATCCATTCTACTTGTTACATCCTAAAAAAATTCCAGAAGATTAGTCAAGCATGATTTCCCCTTCATAAATCCATGCTGACTTTGACCGATCCTGTCACTGACTTCCAAATGCACTGCTATTTTTAATAATCGATTCAAGCATCTTCCCCACTACTGATGTCAGGCTAACTGGTCTATACTTCCCTTTTCTCTCTCTCCCTCCTTTCTTAAAAAGTGGAGTCCCATTGGCTACCCTCCAGTCAACAGGAACTGATCCACAGTCCACGGAACATTGTAAAATGATCACCAATGCATCCACGATTTCTAGGGCCACCTCCTTGAGTACTCTAGGATGCAGACCATCAGGCCCTGAGGATTTATCTGCCTTCAGTCCCAACAGTTTACCTAACACCATTTCCTAACTAATGTGGATTCCCTTCAGTTCATCCCTGCTGCCAACCCGTTTTATTTCTACGCCAGTAAGTTTCACTTAAATATAATTCATTGAATATCTTTTAGTTGTTTATTACAGTTTCTACTGTGCACTATGTTTATATAACTGTTGTTGTGTTGCTGCAAGTAAGTTCAGTTTCGAGACATATGACAATAAAACACTCTTAACACTTGACTGAAGATGAAGGGAAGTAGAAATTGCCTGTTACGATCAGGTAACTTGTTGCAATGCTGCCTGTTTTCTTTCAATGTCAGCACCTCATTCACTGACCAGACACCATAACAATCTCTGGACTCAACAATAGAACAGAGAAGAACAGTGCAGCACTGGAACAGGCTGTTCGGCTAACAATGTCTGTGCCCAACTTAATGTCAAGACCATAATTTAACTGCCTGCACATAGTCCATATCACTCCATTTCTTGCATATCCATGAGACTTTCTAATCTATCTATCTATCTATCTATCTATCTATCTATCTATCTATCTATCTATCTATCTATCTATCTATCTATCTATCTATCTATCTATCTATCTATCTAATCTTTGCCTCTCACAATTTTATATTCTTCTATCAGGTCTTCCCCTGGAGAAAACAATCCAAGTCTGTCCAAACTCTCCCTGTTGCCAATACCCCCTAATCCACCTTCATTCAAGACAATCAGCCAATTCTTCGCATTTCCAGCAGTTTTTCTTTTCTTTTAATTTTGAATTTTATTCATTTTCTACATCTAAAATGACACCTCCTCCAGAATTATTTTTCATGATGTGCTGATGCACTTATCACCCTCACTCACCTGCAGCTTCATCATCAGTTTGCTCTGTTTTCCAACTATGTTGCAATTGTTTTCCCCTGTACTCTATCTCTCCCCCACTTCCCCTGCCTCCCGCATCTTAAAGCCTGTTCACCCCTTCACTTTTCAAAGCTGATGTAAATCCATCTACATCGCTGGGAATTTCTGCTTTATTTCAGTATGTAGAAACAGGGATCTGCAGATTTCGTTATTTATTTATTTATTTATTTATTAGTTATTTATTTCGGACAGAATAAAAGAATAAAAAGCAAATGTGAAACAGCATACAAAAAACAAAACAAAAATATTTATAAAATGTCATAAACAATATCTATAAATAAATGAAATCATATGTGTCCGAAAAGGAGCAGGAAGAAGCCAAAGCTCATTAATTCCCACCCCTTATTCAACTGCTTGTAATTATCTCATACAAATTTAGCAGCTATATGTACACCATATGTACACCAGCCACTATATGTACACCAAATTATTTACATTTGAACACTAATCAAATATTTACAAAGCCATACAAAAAAGAAAAAAAGAAAAAAGAAAAAACCCGCAAATACTATACAGTATCTTAGTCATATTTACAACCCATCACTCTATAATCACCCTTCCCAATACAATCAGTATAACAAATATCACAATCACCTATCCTCATCCCAATATCCTTTTAAACAAGTGTTTTGTACATCTTTTTAAACTGAATTATGCTTGTGCTAAGTTTTATATACTATTCCAGACCATTCCACAAATTCACAACACAGATTGCTATGCACATACTTTTAAGAGTTGTTCTGACATTGAGTTTTTTTTAATCATGTTCCCCTCTCAAATTATACCCACCCTGTCTTTCCATAAACAGTTTTTGTATATTTCTTGGAAGTAAATTATTTCTTGCTTTGTACATGATTTGCGCAGTCTTAAATTTAACCAGATCAGTGGACTTCAGTGTATGTGACATTAAGAATAATAAATTGGTATGTTCAAGATATCCAACGTTATTGATAATTCTTATTGCTCTTTTTTGTAATGTGCATAACGGCTGTAGGTTGGTTTTGTAGGTGTTACCCCATATCTCCACACAGTAACTCAGATATGGCAATATGAGTGTATTATACAAAGTATGTAATGATTTGTGGTCCAGAATGTGTCTTGATTTTCCCAATATTGCTATAGACTTTGCCAGTTTTGCTTTGACGTGGTTTATATGTGGTTTCCAGCAGATTTTGTGGTCTAAGATCACACCAAGAAATTTATTTTCATATACTCTTTCTATACTTATGTTATCTATTTTCAATTGTACTTGAGGGTTTATTTTATGTTTTCCAAATAGCATAATCTTTGTTTTGCTTAAATTTAGAGACAATTTGTTGACATCAAACCACTGTTTTAATTTATTCATTTCTGATGTGATGACTTCCAAAAGCTGTTTCAAATTTTCACTGGAACAAAACATATTCGTGTCATCGGCAAATATAATCAATTTCAGTATATTTGATACTTTACATATGTCATTAATGTACATTATGAAAAGCTTTGGACCTAACACAGACCATTGAGGTACTCCACAAGTTATGTTCATGTAAGTTGATTTATGTTCACCTATATTTCTACAAATTGTTGCCTGTTTCTTAAATAGCTTCTCACCCAATCCAGTCCAACCCCTCTGATGCCATACTTATCCAGTTTCATGAGTAAAATGTCGTGATTTACAGTATCAAATGCTTTTTTTAAATCTATAAATATTCCCACTGCAAGTTTTTTATTATCTATGCAATTTGTGATTTCCTCAATTAGTTCCATTAGTGCCATAGATGTTGATCTGTCTGTCCGGAATCCATATTGACTGTCGACCAAAAGCTGATGTTTTTCAATGAAAGTGTCAAGTCTTTCTGTAAAATGTTTTTCAAGGATCTTGGAGAATTGGGAGAGTAAAGAAACAGGCCTGTAATTTGTGAAATGGTGTCTATCCCCAGTTTTATATAATGGTATTACTTTAGCTATTTTCATTTTGTTTGGAAATTTACCATATTGAAAAGACAAGTTACAGATATGAGTTAATGGTTCGGCAATTTCTTCAATAACGTTTTTAATTATAATCATGTCAATATCATTCCAATCAGTAGAGGATTTGCTTTTACATTTTCTTACAGTGTCTATGATTTATTTTCCTTCGACTGCTCTAAGGAAGATAGAGCTATTATTTCTATCCCAAAGATCAGTTACCCCATATCTCCACACAGTAACTCAGATATGGCAATATGAGTGTATTATACAAAGTATGTAATGATTTGTGGTCCAGAATGTGTCTTGATTTTCCCAATATTGCTATAGACTTTGCCAGTTTTGCTTTGACGTGGTTTATATGTGGTTTCCAGCAGATTTTGTGGCCTAAGATCACACCAAGAAATTTATTTTCATATACTCTTTCTATACTTATGTTATCTATTTTCAATTGTACTTGAGGGTTTATTTTATGTTTTCCAAATAGCATAATCTTTGTTTTGCTTAAATTTAGAGACAATTTGTTGACATCAAACCACTGTTTTAATTTATTCATTTCTGATGTGATGACTTCCAAAAGCTGCTTCAAATTGTCACCGGAACAAAAAATATTCGTGTCATTGGCAAATATAATCAATTTCAGTATATTTGATACTTTACATATGTCATTAATGTACATTATGAAAAGCTTTAGACCTAACACAGACCCTTGAGGTACTCCACGTTATGTTCATGTAAGTTGATTTATGTTCACCTATTTCTACAAATTGTTGCCTGTTTCTTAAATAGCTTCTCACCCAATCCAGTCCAACCCCTCTGATGCCATACTTATCCAGTTTCATGTGTAAAATGTCGTGATTTACAATATCAAATGCTTTTTTTTAATCTATAAATCTTCCCACTGCAAGTTTTTTATTATCTATGCAATTTGTGATTTCCTCAATTAGTGCCATTAGTGCCATAGATGTTGATCTGTCTGTCCGGAATCCATATTGACTGTCGACCAAAAGCTTATGTTTTTCAATGAAAGTGTCAAGTCTTTCTGTAAAATGTTTTTCAAGGATCTTGGAGAATTGGGAGAGTAAAGAAACAGGCCTGTAATTTGTGAAATGGTGTCTATCCCCAGTTTTATATAATGGTATTACTTTAGCTATTTTAATTTTGTTTGGAAATTTACCATATTGAAAAGACAAGTTACAGATATGAGTTAATGGTTCGGCAATTTCTTCAATAACGTTTTTAATTATAATCATGTCAATATCATTCCAATCAGTAGAGGATTTGCTTTTACATTTTCTTACAGTGTCTATGATTTATTTTCCTTCGACTGCTCTAAGGAAGATAGAGCTATTATTTCTATCCCAAAGGTCAGTATCTGCCACTTCTTTTGTTTCTGGGTCATTAATTTTTTCTGCCAAATCTGGTCCCACATTTACAAAGAATTTGTTAAAACCATTAACCGCATCATCCATATTATTTATTGTCTTTTCATCCTCAATAAAATACTCAGGGTAGCCTGTATTTTTTGATCCATTTCTAATAATACTATTTAGCTCGTTCCATAAACCTTTCATATTGTTTTTATTATTCTCTAACATTTTTATTATAGTATTCTTTCTTACATATCCCCATAATATTGGTTAATTTATTCTTATGTTTTTTATATTTATTTTCTGCTTCTGAAGTTCAATATTTTATGAATTGTCTATATAGTGTGTTTAAAGATACATTGTGGGCACAGGCGCCTTGGCGCACTGAGTTCACTGAGTTCACACCAACCAACAGTCGTCCATACACTAGTTCTACCCTATACACTAGGGACAATTTACAGAGGCCAATTAACCTACAAACCATGCACATCTTTGGAATGTAGGTGGAAACCGGAGCACCCAGAGGAAACCCACGCGGTCACAGGGAGAACGTGCAAACTCAGGACAGACAACACCCATAATAAGGATCAACCCTGGGTCTCTGGCTCTGTAAGGCGGCCGCTGTTATCGGCCTGTACATGATCCAAATCGCTCCATTCCCTGCATATCCATGTGCCCATCCAAAGGTCTCTTAAACACCACTATTAACCTTGCTCCACAAGCACCTCTGTCAATGCGTTCCAGTCACCCAACACTCTCTGTGTAAAAAACTTGCCCCGCACATCTTCATTAAGCTTTGCCCCTCTCATCTTAAAACAATGTCATCTAGCATTTGATATTTTCATCCTGAGAAAATGGTTCCAAACATCTATTCTTAGCGTCTCATAATTTTATATACCTCAACCTTTGGCATTCCAAATTGAGGTCCATCCAACTTCTCCCCCTAACTAATACCCACTAATCCAGGCATAATTCTGGTAAACCTCCTCTGCACATTTTCCCAAGCCTTCACCTCCTTCCTGCAATGAGGGACCAGAGCTGCACGTAATACCCCAAGCAAAGCCCAACCAAAGCCCTATAAAGTACCGGCATTACTTCATGACTCAGTGCTTCAGAGAGCATACCATATGCCTTCTTTACCTCTTTATCCACGTGTTGCCACTTTCAGTGAGATATGGAATTGGACCCCAAGATCCCTCTGTTCATCAATGCTTTTAAGAGCCATGCCATTAATTGTATATTTTCCCCTTACATTCAACCTCCCAAAGTGCAAAATCTCACACCTTCTCAGATTAAACTTAAACTGCCATTTCTCTGCCCATTTCTATTGCTCATATAGACCAGCTACAAAAATGGGCAGAGAAATTATTCAACTAGAACATTACACACCTGCAGTTTGAACATCATCCTCCTACATCCCAAAGACGTGTAGGTTTGTGAGTTAATTGGCCTCTATAAAATGTGTGTAGGGAGTGGTTGCAAAAGTGGCTAACATAGAACTAGTGTAGGTTACACAGAAAAGCTGGAGAAACTCAGCGGGTGCAGCAGCATCTATGGAGCGAAGGAAATAGGCAACGTTTCGGGCCGAAACCCAGTCTGAAGAAGGGTTTCGGCCCGAAACGTTGCCTATTTCCTTCGCTCCATAGATGCTGCTGCACCCGCTGAGTTTCTCCAGCTTTTCTGTGTAACCTTCGATTCTCCAGCATCTGCAGTTCCCTCTTAAACATAGAACTAGTGTAAATGGGTAGACTGGACACAAAGTGCTGGAGTAACTCAACTGGTCAGGTAGCATCTCTGGGGAAAAATGGATGAGTGATGTTTTGAGTCGGGATCCATCTTCAGACTGAAAGTAAAGGGGAAGGAACTGGAGATACGAAAAGGCCAGAATAAAACAGGACCAGCAACAGATTACCAAGGAAGAGTGGAGCCCATAATGGCTTGTTGGTGTGTAGGAAGGAACTGCAGATGCTGGTTTAAACCTAAGATAGACACAAAAGCTAGAGTAAATCAGCAGGACAGGCAGCATGTCTGGAGAAAAGGAATAGGCAACGTATTGGGTCGATACCCTTGGAAGGGTCTTGGCTGAGGAAGAGGTGACAATGAAAGGATACTAGCCTTTTCTTACATCCAGTTCCCTTCCCTCTACTTCTAGTCTGAAGAAGGGTCCCAATCCAAAACGTCACCCATTTTTTTTTCTCCAGATACGCTGCCTGACCCGCTGAGTTACTCCAGCAATTGGTGTCTATAAACCAGCATCTGCAGTTCCTTTCTACTGGTAGTGTGAACAGGTGATTGATGGTCAGGGTAGACTCAGTGGGCCGAAGGAGTTACTCCAGCATTTTGTGATCTACCTTTTCCCATGCTCTATCTTTCAATCTACTCTAACAATATGCTTTAACAAGATAAATTATCTTTCTCTCTCTCTCTCTCTCTCTCTCTCTCTCTCTCTCTCTCTCTCTCTCTCTTTCTCTCTCTCTCTCTCTCGCTCACACACACAAACAGACACACTGCCACATGATGTAAAAAAAATCACTTCTTCTACTTTTGCTTACTCCTACCTAATAGTTGAAAAACTCCCGCACTGAAAACGTTGTATTGAATTTGATGTAGCCACCCGGGGCAATGCAAGAATCCTGAAGAGATCTCTTAATGTTTGTGAATCACAGTGGGAGAAATCATTATAACTGAGCATTTAAGCAGCTCACAAAGGCAATGTGTGCTGCAGACATCTATGATCAAAAAAGAAAATCAAAATCAATGTTTACACTACACTGCAGGCCAAAGTTCTGCTGACAAATGAACATGTCTTTTATTTTTCAGATTTTTACTTTTAACCCTCTTATACAGATTGTCAAACGGAACGTGTGAATCTAAAGCAGCAACCTCACCAACATGTGCACACCCAAAATAACCATCGACTTTTAAATTATGAGGTTTTTTTTTTAAATCACCTCACAATTCCGGTGATAAAATATATATTTTAACAGCATCATTCCTCTAGCCGTTATTAATCTGCTGGTGAGGAGATCGAGAGCCACTTTATCACATAGAAAAACACAGTGACACAAGAAAATATCGGGACCAAAAGATTGTTGGACTTTTAACACTTTCATAGCTTGGTTGGTTTGACAAAAAATATACATATGTTATATTTAATATTAAATATATTCTCCAATTAAAACAATTTCCTTGCATAAAATTAAATTGTTGTATATAACATGGATAATGTATAGTTGATCAAACCATTTACTTCAATAATTGATTTTATATGTAATGTGGTTCAACCAAACTTACACAATATATATATATATATAAATTAAGTATTTAATTTTTTTTTAATTAGATATTCTTACTGTTGTTTGATTTTCACAGAATCACGTTTATACACACACACACACACGCACACACAAATATATATCACCTGTTTTTCTCTCTATATATATATAGACACACACACACACAGAAACAAGTAAATATTTATCCAAGAATATGAATTATTATTTATGTTTATAAATATAATTATGCGAATATATGTAAATATTCACAGAATTATATATAGCCATAAATAATAATATATAATTGTATATGATTCTGTGAATATATATTCGCAGAATTATATATATAAACATGTAATAATAAAAAGCAATTGTATATTGATAATCACCTGTTTCTGTGTGTGTGTACATATATAGAGTGTGTGTGTGTGTGTGTGTGTGTGTGTGTGTGTGTGTGTGTATATATATGTATATTATCTATAGAGAGAAATAGGTGATTTTCTATCTATCTATCTATCTATCTATCTATCTATCTATCTATCTATCTATCTATAATATATTTATATAGATAAATATATATATATATATCTATATATAATTAAACCATTATAATAATTAACAATAGACCATCTATTTTAAACTGAAAATATAACAAAATAACTACAAAATACCAGACAAAAACAGGAGATCCTGTGGATTGATATATGTATATATAACAGGCGATTCTGTTAAAACCAAATCTTTATCATAATTAACAATAAGAATATCTATTTAAAAATGAAAATACAACCAAATTTAAAAAAGTATATTTACGTATTTCTGTAGCGGATTCACAGCATATTGCACACACATATAGCACACACATACACACACAATGTATCTGGTTCGTACACATAATACTATATACAATGTATTGTCAGATGCAGTCCAGCAGTCAGTGGTTTAGAATGGCACACCATGCGTTAAAAGTGCCTTTTCCCCGCTTGGCAGATGATCTTTTTAAACGCTCTCCTGAAGTCCTGGTTGAAGATGGTGTAGATGACAGGGTTGAGAGAACTGTTGCAGTAACCGATCCAGAAGAAGAATTTGAAGAGTGTTTCGGGCACTTGGCAGGACTCCCGGCAGATGCCGTACAGACTGTAGCTGAAAAAGAAGGGGAACCAGCACACAACGAACACCCCGATCACCACGGCCAGGACAAAGGTGAACCGCTTCTCCCTGGCCTGAGAGGCTTTGTTCCTGGACGAGCGACTGCCCCGTCTCCTCCTGCGGGTGGAAAACACTACGAATGACCGGCTGCTCGACCGGGACAGGCGGCTGGAGCGCTGGGAGAAAGAGTCCTTCTTGGCCGCCTGTTTCCGACGTCCTTTCTCCTCCGAGGTGGAACTCTCGTCCACTTCAATGTCCACAGGCTCCTCGTGATGTCCCCAGCTCCCCGGGGCGCAGTGACCGTTCTGCGCCCTGAGAGATGTCCCTCTGCTCGGAGGGTCCTCGGTCTGGGACGAGCCCTCGGGGACGTTCCTCTTCACCGACATGCTCCTGGTCCTGTTTCTGGCCACCTGGTAGATCCGGATGTACACCAGGACCATGATAACGCAAGGGGCGAAGAAAGAAGCCACGCAAGACAGGAGGATGTACCAGGTGTCGTCGTTCAGTTGGCAGGTAGGGTAGGTCTGGTCCTCCTCGATGGCCCTATCCATAGACAACAAGGGTGGGAAGGAGATAAGGGCCGAGATCAGCCACACACTGACTATCGCCCCCTTGATCCTACGAGGAGTCCTCTTGAGGTTATATTCCACCGCCTTGATGATGGACCAGTACCTATCTAGGCTGATAGCGCACAGGTGAACGATGGATGAGGTGCAGAACAAGACGTCCAGAGCCAGGTAGATATCGCACCACACGGTGCCGAAGTACCAGTAGCCCATCAGCTCGTTGGCCAACGAGAAGGGTATGACCAAGGTAGCCACTAGGATGTCGGCGCCGGCCAGGGACACCAAGAACAGGTTCTGGGGAGGGCGCAAGGCTCTGCTGGTGAACACGGCGATGGTCACCAGAACGTTGCCCACCACGGTGAAGAGGATTAGGACGCCCACCAGCGCGGAGAGGCTAGCCACGGCGGCTGGCGAGTACTCGCCAACATGGGAGGGTGGAAAGAGATGGGAAGCGTTGAGATAGCTGGAATTGGCATGACTTTCCATCCTAAGACTTGCGGGGCATCGGGGCCGACGTCAATAACAATAATAAAAATGATGGGTCCTCTGGAAGTTATCAAGTGGGCAATTGGATCAGGTCGGGCTTCCAGCGAGCGGGCATTGTTGGCACTAGTCGGTAGTTCTCGGAGGAGTCAAGCTTCGCTTCTTCCTAGCTCGTCCTGACATGTCCTGAACCAGAGAGGTCCCGTCCCTAGAGGTCATGAGCCAAGATGTCCCAGCCCGAGGTGCCCTCAACCGGGATGCCCCAGCCCGAGATGTCCTCAAACAAAGATAGACACAAAATGCTGGAGTAACTCAGCAGGGCAAGCAGCATCTCTGGAGAAGAGAAATAGGTGACGTTTCGGGTCGAGACCCTTCTTCGGACGGGAGGTCCCGTCCCGAGATGTCCAGTCCGGAGAGGTCCCAGCCCGAGATGTCCAGTCCGGAGAGGTCCCAGCCCGAGATGTTCCTCAAGCTCGTAGTCCCCATTTATGAGACGAGCTCCAACTGGGACGAGGAGGGGGTGGGGTGGGCTGGGAGATGTAAGAGGCTCCCTCTCCGCTCCCACCGCCAGCGTGCAGGAGCGTCGAGTCAAGCTCGCTCTTCTCGCCGCCGCCGCAACCGCTTGCTCCGGCCAGCAGCTCGTCCCGCCTCCCCGCCGCTAACATTGCCCCGAGACCCGCCCAGCGTTGGGAGCTCTTACTCGCGTTGGCCAAGGCACACGTCCGTCTCGGGTAAAGGCGTCCCCTTGTTTGTTTTTCAGGCAGAGGAGATCCAATCGTCCCGCCGCAAATCAGACGCCAAGTGCGGTTCCCCAGACATGTTAAATAGGATTGCATGTAACTTATTGCGCTGCAAATTACAACCGGCCTCTCTTTTCATGTTCATCTGCAAAAGATAACCCTTGAAGTCACTTGGAGCAGAGCCCACTGCAGTACAGGGCTGAGTAGCTTACAACCCAGCGATATGAATATTGATTTCGTTTAGTTTAGAGATACAGCATGGCTTACAACCCAGCGGTATGATTTATTGATTTGATTGATTTAAATGAAATATTGATTTATATTATTGATTTAGTTTAGTCTGAAGAAGGGTCTCGACCCAAAACGTCACCCATTCCTTCTCTCCAGAGAAGCTGCCTGCCCCACTGAGTTACTCCAGCATTTTGTGTCGACCATTGATTTAGTTTAGTTTGGTTTAGAGATACAGCAGGGAAACGGCCCCTCGGCCCATTGAGTCCATGCCGACCAGCGATCACCCCGTGCACTAGCACTAACTTACGCACTAGGGACAATTTACAATTACCAAAGCCAAATTAATCTGCAAACCTGTACCTCTTTGGATTGTGGGAGGAAACCGAAGCACCCGGTGAAACCCACGCAGGTCAGGGGGAGAACGTCCATACAGACAGCACCCGTGGTCAGGATCGAACCCGGTCTCTGGTGCTTGACGGTAGCAACTCTACTGCTGTGTATTGATTGTATTGATTTCAAGTAACCCTTGCATCCGCTCTCCATCCCTTAGCCCACCCTAGTCATTGTACTAGTTTCACTGTCGCCCTGTCACTATCTGTATAACTTGTTATCACCAACCCCACAGCCAACAACAGACCATTGTGGGCTCCATATTTCCTTGATCATCGCTGATTTTTGCATATCTCTCATTCATTTGTCTTATGCACCTTCTATGTCTCGGTTCTCATTCTGCTGACTCTCAATCTGAAGAAGGGCCTTGACCCAAAATGTCACCTATTCCTTTCGCCAGAGATGCTGCCTGTCCCGCTGAGTTGCACCAGTTTTTTGTGTGTCTCTTTGCAATACAGGGACATCTCAGTCCACTGGAGGGCAGATTTTTGTGCTTTGCAAAGAAGTAGGGAGAGAGAGAACACTTAGAGGTGCACAGTGCCTGAATCCGTAATTTAAACACAAAGAGCTGGAGTAACTCAGCGGGGTCAGGCAGCATCTCTTGAGAAAAAAGGATAGGTGATGTTTCGGGTTGGGACCCTTCTTCAGCATCATGTTTGGTGTCACAGAGCCATACAGCATGGAAACAAGCCCTTCAGCATGACTTCCCACACCCATCACCATCTACACTAGTCCCACCTGCCCGGGTTTGGCCCATATCGCTCTAAACCTATCCTATCCATATAACTATCCAAATGTTGCCTCAATTGCCTCCTCTGGCAGTTTGTTCAGAAACACATCTGCGCCTTCCTCCCTCGGAACATGGACCCGTTGCAGTTCGCATACCGTCCGAACAGATCCACGGACGATGCGGTCTCCCAGGTCTTGCACACCACTCTCTCCCATCTGGACAGCCAGAAGGGGGGCTACGTGAGGATGCTGTTCATAGACTACAGTTCAGCCTTCAACACGATAGTCCCCACCAGACTGGCCGGGAAGCTAATGGAATTGGGGCTCAACACCTCCCTGTGTGCCTGGGTCCTGGACTTTCTCACCGCCAGGCCCCAGATAGTCAAGATGGGAGGGAATACATCGGAGTCCCTCACCCTGAACACAGGATCGCCCCAGGGTTGCATCCTCAGCCCCCTATTGTACTCCCTGTACACACATGACTGTGTGGCTAGGTTCAGCTCCAACTCAATAATTAAGTTTGCTGATGACACTGTGGTGGTGGGCCTGATCTCAGACAATGACGAGAAGGCCTACCGGGAGGAGGTGGCTGGTCTAGCACTCTGGTGCCAGGATAACAGACTCCTCTTGAACATCAAAAAAACGAAGTTGATCATGGACTTTAGGAGGGCACATCATCCGAGGACGTACACTCCATTGAGGATAAATGGGGATCCTGTGGATAGGGTGAACTGTTTTAAATATCTGGGAGTCCACATCTCCGAGGATATGACATGGGCATCACACGCCTCAGCACTGTGAGTAAGGCAAGGCAGCGCCTTTACCACCTCAGGCAATTGAGGAAATTCAGAGTGTCTCCGAGGATCCTCCAGTGCTTCTACGCAGCGGCGGTGGAAAGCATCTTGTCTGGGAACATTACCATCTGGTTTCGGAATTGCTCTGCCAAGGACAAGAAGGCTCTGCAGAGAGTAGTGCGTTCGGCCGAACGCACTATGGGAACTTCACTTGCCCCCCTGCAGGAACTATACATCAGGAGGTGCAACTCCAGAGCCAACAATATCATGAGAGACCTCTTCCACCCCTGCAATGGACTGTTCCAGCTGCTACGGTCAGGCAAACGTCTCCATTGCCATGCGGTGAGAACGGAGAGAGGTTGAGAAGGAGTTTCTTCCCAGAGGCCATTCGGACTGTAAACGCCTATCTCACCAGGGACTAACTCTACTGAACGTTTTTCCTTCCATTATTTATTATGTAAAAGAATATGTGCGTTATGATTGTGTTCATAGTTTGTTTGGTTGTTTGTCTTTTGCACAAAAGTCCGCGAGCATTGCCACTTTCATTTCACTGCACATCTCGTATGTGTATGTGATGAATAAACTTGACTTGACTCCTTCGCTCCACAGATACTGCCTCACCCGCTGAGTTTCTCCAGCATTTTTAATCTACCTTCGCATTTTCCAGCATCTGCAGTTCCTTCTTAAACAATGCTACAAAGCTGCATGTCTTTGGAGTGGGGGAGGAAACTGGAACACCCGGCGGAAACCCGCGCGGTCATAGGGAGAATGTACAAACTCTATCTGGACAGCGCCCATAGTCAGTTTCATAGTCAGGGTCTCTGGCGCTGTGAGGTAGCAACTAGCTTTAGAATCTATTTCTTTCTTATTGTGGGAAGAGAGGTGAAGGTAGAGACTCTCACAACATTTATGAAGTATCTAGATCAGCATTCAACATCCAAGACAAAGCCTTTCACTGTAGCTTGCTGCGGGTGACAATAACAGGCCCAACCCCAAACAAGAAGCCTAAATCTAATATTAGTGTAGCATGGGTGAACCCAGCATGGACAAGGTGGGCCGCAGGGCCCGTTTCTGTGCTATAAGACTCGGGCATGGTGACGCAGTGGTAGTGTTCCTGCCTCACAGCGAATGCAGCGCCAGAGATTCGGGTTCAGCCCTGACTACGGGTGCTGTCTGTACGGAGTTTTACGTTCTCCCCATGACCTGTGTGGGTTTTCTCCGAGATCTTCGGTTTCTTCCCACGCTCCAAAGACGTGCAGGTTTGTAGGTTAATTGGCTTGGTAAATGTAAAAATTGTCCCTAGTGGATATAGGATGGTGTTAATGTGTGGGGATCACTGGTCATCGCGGACGCAGACTCGATAACCACCTTCACGATCTACAATACCACCCACTTTAGAGTCATTGGCAAACGTACTAATTATGCCTTGTATATTCTCATCCAAATTGTTAACATAAACTACAAACAGCAATGGGTAGGTAGGAATTGCAGCTGCTGGTTTGCAATGACACAAAATGCTGGAGTAACTCAGTGGGACAGGCAGCATCACGGGAGAGAAGGAATGGATGGCGTTTCTGATCCAGAAGCAATGAGCCCAGCATAAATGCCTGAGGCACAGCACAAGTCATAGGCCTCCAGTCCAAAATACAGTAATCAATAATACAATATGACCATAATAGTGCAAAGCTAAAGTCCATAGTACAAACAATACAAAGCCCATGATGGGTAATAGTTGCTGAGGCAGGGTTGTGGTTAGGGTTGTGCAGTGTTTAAGAGGCTGATGGCTGTTGGGATGAAGATGTTCTCAAACCTGGAGTTCTATTTCTCAGTTATATTGCAAACTCGTGGATTGGAAGGTTAAATGCCATTGTTTGACAGCACAAGCAGCTGAAGCAAGTAGTTAGGAAAGCAAATGACATTCTGTGTAGGAAGTAACTGCAGATGCTGGTTTACATCGAGGATAGACACAAAATGTTGGAGTAACTCAGCGGGACAGGCAGCATTTCTGGATAGAAGGTGTGGGTGATGTTTCGGGTCGAGACTCTTCTTCAGTGTGAGCGTCAGGGGAGAAGGAGTTGCGAAGATAAGGAAGTGTAAGAAATCAAAAGAGATGCAGATCGTAGAAATAGAATCGATCATTGTTAGTTAGGAGAAGGTGACAACAAAGCAAACAGAGATACAATGTAATCGGAGGGACAGTCAGACTGGTCGGAGAACTGGCAAGGGGGAGGCATGGAGAGGGAGGGAAAGCAAGGGTTACTTGAAGTTAGAGAAGTCAATGTTTATACCGCTGGGGTGTAAGCTGCCCAAGCAACATATGAGCTTCATCCAATTTGCGCAGGGCCTTATTCTGACAATGGAGGAGGCTCAGGACAGAAAGATTTTTTTTGAAAAGGGTTTGAATAGGGAAATTTTGTAATTTAGTTTTTTAGTTTAGAGATGCAGAATGGACATGGGTCTTTCTGTCCACCATGTCTACGCTGACCATCGATCACCCCTACACACTAGTTCTATGTTATCCACTTTTACATCCACTCTCTACCCACCAGGGGCAATTTTTCAGAGGCCAATTGTACAACAGGAGCTGATGAGGTCACAATTGTAGTATGGAGCCCAGATTTGCTCCTTCCATTTGCTCCTGCCTGTTTCAATACTGTATCTTCCAAAGCAATCCATCAGTCTGAAGAAGGGTCTCAACCTGAAACATTGCCTGTCCACATTCCCCAGAGATGCTGGCTGAACTGCTGAATTACACCAGTAATTTGTGTCCTTTTGCATACTTCAGTATCTGCGTATCCTTGTTCCTACAATCTAATTAATCTTGGCTGTGGCAAGTTAGGCAGGTTGAATTAGACTTAATACTTCAGACGGATGAGCATGCACCAGAATTCAAGTATATCTTTGAACACTTGCATTTGCAAGGCATGGGTGGCTACCCAGCAAGTACTGGTGGATGGGTTTGGATGGGTAGTATAGATGGGTGTTCGATGGCTATGGTGATCTCAAGGGCCATTTTGTGCTCCGTTTTCCGCGAGAACACATCTCATGTGAGTGAGCCGGGGAGGAGGCTTGTGGTGGAAACACACACAAAGAATGTTCCAAATCTCCATGAGAAAATACACCGGTTTCCATAGTAACGTCATAAAATTTGAGGATATGAACAGTCAGAGGAGAAGGCGGCATTGCCTCCCTCTCTTGGGGGAGTCCAATGGTTCAATGTGTAGAAAGGAACTGCGGATGCTGGTTTATACTGAAAATAGACACAAAATGCTGGTCAGGCAGCATCTCTGGAGAAAAAGGATGGATGATGTTTCGGGTCGGAGCCCTTCTTCAGACTGCTAGAATGTCAACCTGCAGTTTGAAGAAGGGTCCCGACCTGAAACGCCTCCTATTCGTTTTGGCCAGAGATGCTGCCTGATCCGCTGAGTTGCCCCAGCACTTTGTGTCGTTCAATGGTTCAATGTTTCAGTGTTAAATGGTTCAATGGCAATGGTACTTTATTGTCACATGTACCAAAATACAGTGAAATTCATTTTTGTATACATTTCTGTATGTATCACTATGCATAAGCACTTAGATACATCTTAGATCAGCATTTCCGATACAGTACAAGTGTGTAGCAATATTACACTGTCGTAGTAGACACTATATAGTATCACCTGATTTTATGTCATTTTCAAGTCCCAGTTGTTGTAAGTGCAGAGTACTTGACTTGACCATGAAGGCTCGATGTCCTAGTGGTGTTGTGGGGTCGACCTGGCCAAGCGTAGCCGTGGTGTCCTCCGCTACTGCACCACCACTGTCTGGTCCACGTGGACCAGCCGAGCCCCAAGCTGCTGCAGGGTCCCCAGTGGCCCACTCCACCGTTCGAGGCACTGCATTCCCTCCCGCCGCTGTGGTGCTTACTGCCCTCCTCCGCCTGACTCCCCTCACTCTGGGCGGGTGAGCCAGGCAAACCATGAGGCAGTTTCGGAATAAGAGGTTGCACACCTATGACCAAAATAATGAAATTCTCTTTGTACACTCAGAGTGCAGTTTTTATTTTGTGTTGATACTGCACACCAGTACTCCCTAACATGCCGCCTTTGTTTATTAATCTTGCTTTGCTAATGGATAACTTTAGTGAATGAAGTTGAACATTTATTTCATGCAAATCACAACGTTCTGGAGAAACTCAGCAGTGTCAAGCAGCATCTGACTGTGTATGATTATGATAGGACAGATGGGGTAGACAGTCCAATCCTTTCTCCCCAGATGGAAAAAAAACAAATACTAGGGTGAGAGGAGTAATATTTAAAGGAAATGTGTGGGGCAACTACTTTTGCACAGAGAGTGGTGAGTGCCTCGGGTTGGTGGTTGAGGCAGATACGATAATGGCATTTAAGAGACTTTTGGACAGGCGTATGGATATGCTGGGAATGGAGGTATATGGATTATGTACAGGTGGATAACAGTTAGTCGTGTTCGGCACAGACATTGTGGATTGAAGGGCTATTTATCTATCTATCTATCTATCTATCTATCTATCTATCTATCTATCTATCTATCTATCTATCTATCTATCTATCTATCTATCTATCTATCTATCTATCTATCTATCTATCTATCTATCTATCTAGCAGGCAATGTTTCAGATCGGAGCCCTGCTTCAGAACATTTATTTGTTCAGGCTTAGAGTTCATTTATTATATTTCTGTTGTCCTGGGAATGGGTATATTGTTAGAAAAAAAGTTGTTGATAAATGCAGCTTAATTTTTAATTGATATGCATACTGGCATTGCTTTGTCTACAAACAAAGCTCTAGCTGTGACCTTTGCAATTCCCTGCTCCACTGAGCTGTGGAGGCTAAGTCATTCAACAATAAGATTGACAATTACTTTGATCATTGGGGAATCAAGGCATGGCAGGAAAGCAGAGTTAGATCATAGATATAGAACATAGAACATAGATCATAGATCACAGAAAATAGATCATAAAACATAGATCATAGAACATGGAACACAGAACATAGAACATAGAAAAGGGTTTGATCTCTACTACGCGCCATGGTATGATAACTACTACGGGTGCTGTCTGTACGGAGTTTGTTCATTCTCCCCGTGACCGCGTGGGTTTTATCCGAGATCTTCGGTTTCCTCCCATTCTCCAAAGACGTACAGGTTTGTAGGTTAATGGGCTTGGTGTAAGTGTAAATTATCCCTAGTGTGTGTTGGGTAGTGGAAATGTGTGGGGATTGCTGGTCGCTGCTGACTTGGTGCTGTACCTCTAAATCTAAAGTAAAAAACTAAACAAAGAACATAGATAGACAATGGACGATAGGTGCAGGAGTAGGCCATTTGGCCTTTCGAGCCAGCACCACCATGCACTGTGATCATGGCTGATCATCCAAAATCAGTACCCCGTTCCTACCTACTACCCATATCCCCTGACTCTGCTATCTTTAAGATCTCTATCTAACTCTCTCTTGAAAGCAACCAGATAATTGGCCTCCACTGCCTTCTGAGGCAGAGAATTCCACCTATTCACAACACTCTGTATGAAAAAGTTTTTCCTCATCTCCGTTCTGAATGGCTTACCCCTTATTCTTAAACTGTGGCCCTTGGTTCTGCTCCCCTACATCGGGAACATGTTTCCTCTCACACATATACTCTTCTTTTTTAATCCCACCTCCCTCCACCATTCCCTGTTACCCTGTTTTGTTCTCCTCCCCCTCTCACTCCATAGATTCATCACCAACACAGTCCACTCACTGACACCCTTCTTCCCCACTGTTCCCATCTGCCCACCCCCACCACACCTCCAATATTTGGTTCCACACTTCACCTTCCTTTCCAGATCATTCCAGAATCTGCAGCCCTTATGTTGCCTCCACTTATCACCTCCCAACCTCTGCCTGTATCTCCATCTTTGCCAGTTCCTGCCCCACCAGTCCCCTTACCTCAAATACTGGCTCAAATCATGGTTGATCTAGTTTTTCCGCTCAGCCCTATTGTCCCGCCTTCTCCCCATAACCCGTGACACCCGTACTAATCAAGAATCTATCAATCTCCAACTTAAAAAATACCCATTGAAGGCCTCCACAGCCGTCTGTGGAAATACATTCCACAGATTCACCACCCTATGACTAGAGAAATTCTTCCTCATCTCCTTTCAAGAAGGTTCAAGAAGCTGTTCTCAAAGCAGGTGGTCATGGTGTTCAGGTTCTACCTCTCAGGTTCTGATCCAATTTTCTCCTGAAGCTCTGATCGATCAACTTTCCACCATCCCAACACACAGTTCCTGTTTGTTAACACTGTCTTACATCATGCCACCCTCCAACCTCCATCATGCTGTCTTGAGAAAGCAGCCAACAGAATCAAAGACATCCCATCCCGGTCATTCCACCTACTTCCCTCTGCCACCTGGCAGAAGATACACAAGATTGAAAGTGCGCACAACCAGACTCAGGAACAGCTTCTTCCCCTCTGTTATCAGGCTTCTGAATGGTCCTTCCATAAGCTCCGGTACTGTTTGATTCTTCCCTACCCCATTGTGGACACTGGACTTTGTCTCTGGAACTGATGTGCTCCAATACTGAGAACTATATTCTGCACTCTATATCTTCCCCTTTGCTCTACCTATTGTACTTGAATTTGACTTGATTGTATTTATGTGCAGTATTATCTGATATGTTTGGATAGTTTAGTTTAGTTTATCATTGTAACGTGAACGGAGGTACAGTGAAAAGCTTTTTTGTTGCGTGCTATCCACTCAGTGGAAAGACTATACATGATTATAATTAAACCATCCACAGATACAGGATAAAGGGAATAACTGTTGGTGCAAGATAAAGTCCATTTGAAGGTAGTTCAAAGGTCTCCAATGAGGTAGATGGGAGGTCAGGACTGCTCTCTAATTGGTGATAGGTGGTTTAGTTGCCTGGGAAGAAACTGTCCCTGAATCTGGAGGTGTGCATTTTCACACTTCTGTACCTCTTGCCTGATGGGAAAGAGGAGAAGAGAGAGTGACCGAGGTGAGACTGGTCCTTGATTATGCTGGTGGCCTTGTCTAGCCACCAAATAACCTATAAATCTGCACGTCTTTGGAGCGTGGGAGGAAACTGGCGTACCTGAAGGAAACCAGGTTCACGAAACAATAACAAATCTAAACCTAATCCTAGCCCCTTGTGACGTTTGCAGTACAGACCAAGTAAACTTCCCAACAAATAATGAACTGGAAGATTACTCAACTTTGTCAGAACAGCAATTTTGTAAAATGAATTCAGCACTGCTATAAATCTAAGGGAAAAAATGATTGTATAATATTAAAATGTCATCTGACTTCCTGATGAGTTTGTAGAGTCTCTATCAGGGATAATGCAAACAGAATTAGTTTAGCGGCTTGACTTCCTGTGGAAATAGAGAAGCTGAGTGTTATCATAGATAATCCCATGTATATATGAAGAAGCATTATTTTACACACCCATTTTAAGGATGAATGCAATGAACAAAAATCGAAGTACTGAGGGAATTCAGTGGGTCAGGTAGCATCTACAGAGGGATTGGACAGGTGACGTTTCGCGTCGAGACCGTTCTCTAGACTGATGGAGTAGTGTGGAGAAAGCTAAAAAGAGAGGTAGGAGAGAGATGGTAGTGGGCAAAGGCTGGTGAGTGATAGGTGGATACAGGTGAGAGGTGAAGCACCCACATTTGGCCCATTACTATCTAAACCTTTCCCATCCACATATGTCCAAATGTCTTTTAAAAGTTGTAATTGTATCCACTTCTATAGCTTCTTCTGGCAGCTCATTCCAGATACAGACTACCTTCCAAAAGAAAATTTAAATCTCTCCCCTCTCAATTTAAGCCTGTGCACTCTAGTTTTAGAACCCTCTATACTGGGAAAAAGACTGTGAGTGTTCACCTTATCCATGCCACTCATGATTCTGTGCATCTCAGTATCAACCCTCATCCTCCCATGCTCCAAAGAAATAAAACCCAGCCAATCTAACCTCTCCTTGTAACTGAAGCCCTCAAGCCCTAGTAACATCCTGGTGAATCTCTTCTGCACCTTTTCCAACTTGAATAGCATTGAAGAAGGTGCAGAGCAGATTTACAGTGATGTTGACAGGGATGAGAACATTTTAGCTGTGAGGAAAAATGAGATTGCCTGGAGTTGATTTCATTGGGACAGGGGCTGGAGAATAACAGCATAAGGGACTGGGAGAAGGTAAATAGAACAGCAGTGAAAAGTGAAGGGGGCATATGTATACAAAAAAGAAAAGGATTGAAGGGAAGATAAGAAAATAAAATGCACTCAGGTGATCAGAATCTGAAATTTCCGAAGCACACAGAAATATTTGTCACATCTACCAGGACTGATTTAGCATTCTCTTACTGACCTTTCTGTCCTGGGCAAATTGGAGGAACAACACCTCATATTTCGCTTGGGCAGCTGACAACCCAGCAGTATGAATATTGATTTCTCTAAATTCAAGTAACCCTTGCATCCCCTCTCTCGCCATTCCTCCCACACCCTAGCTCTCCGACTAGTTCTACTGCCGTTTAATAAATATTACTGATGTGTAGGATGGAACTGCAGATGCTGGTTTAAACCAAAGATTGACGCAAAAAGCTGGAGTAACTCAGCGGGGCAGGCAGCATCTCTGGAGAGAAGGAATGGGTGACATTTCAGGTCGAGACCCTTCTTCAGACTGGTTGTATGCTGATTGTATGCCTTGTTGTCACCTTCCCCTCAGCTACAAGGAACTACTCTACATTTCCTTACCAGCATCTGAAGAAGGGTTTCAGACCGAAAAGTTGCCTATTTCCTTCGCTCCACAGATGCTGCTGCACCTCGTTCAAGTTCAAGTGAGTTTATTGTCATGTGTCCCTGTATAGGACAATGAAATTCTTGCTTTTCTTAAGCACACAGAAAATAGTAGGCATTTACTACAAAACAGATAAATGTGTCCATATACCATGATATAAATATATACACACATGAATAAATAAACTGGTAAAGTGCAAATAACAGAAAGTGGTTATTAATAATCAGAGTTTTTTCCGAGCCAGGTTTAATAGCCTGAAGGCTGTGGGGAAGTAGCTATTCCTGAACCTGGTTGTTGCAGTCTTCAGGCTCCTGTACCTTCTACCTGAAGGTAGCAGGAAGATGAGTGTGTGGCCAGGATGGTATGGGTCTTTGATGATGTTGCCAGCCTTTTTGAGGCAGCGACTGCGATAAATCCCCTCGATGGAAGGAAGGTCAGAGCCGATGATGGACTGGGCAGTGTTTACTACTTTTTGTAGTCTTTTCCTCTCCAGGGCGCTCAAATTGCCGAACCAAGCCACGATGCAACCGGTCAACATGCTCTCTACTATGCACCTGTAGAAGTTAGAGAGAGTCTTCCATGACAATCCGACTCTCCGTAATCTTCTCAGGAAGTAGAGGCACTGATGAGCTTTTTTGATAATTGCGTTAGTGTTCTCGGACCAGGAAAGAACTTCAGAGATGTGCACGCCCAGGAATTTGAAGTTCTTGACCCTTTCAACCATCGACCCATTGATATAAATGGGGCTGTGGGTCCCCCTCCTACTCCTTCCAAAATCCACAATCAGTTCCTTGGTTTTGCTGGTGTTGGGGGCCAGGTTATTGCGCTGGCACCATATAGACAGTTGCTCGATCTCTCTTCTATATTCTGACTCACCCCATCAGTGATACGCCCCACAACTGGTGTCATCAGCGAACTTGATGATGGAGTTCGCACTGTGGTTCGCTATGCAATCATGGGTATAGAGTGAGTACAGCAGAGGGCTGAGCACGCAGCCTTGAGGTGCTCCTGTGCTGATTGTTATCGAGGCTGACACATTTCCACCAATACGAACAGACTGTGGTCTGTGGATGAGGAAGTCGAGGATCCAGTTGCAGAGGGATGCGCAGAGACCCAGTTCTGCAAGTTTGGTAACCAGTTTGGAGGGGATGATTGTGTTAAATGCCGAGCTGTAATCAATGAATAACAGCCTGACATATGAGTTTGTGTTGTCCAAGTGGTCCAGTGCGGAGTGGAGGGCCAGCGAGATCGCATCCACCGTTGATCTGTTGTGGCGGTACGCGAACTGCAGTGGGTCCAGGTTTTTGTCGAGGTAGGAGTTGACTTGCTCCATGGACCTGCTGAGTTTCTCCAGCATTTTTGTGTACCTTCGATTTCCCAGCATCTGCAGCTCCGTCTTAAACACCGCTCTGATCTGTTGTTTTTACAACCTACCCTTACTTGTCTCTACACCCCCCCCCCCCCCCCCCCCTCCCCTGACTCTCAGTCTGAAGAAGGGTCTCGACCCAAAAAGTCATCGTTTCCTTCCCTTAAGAAATGCTACCTGTCCCGCTGATGTACTCCAGCATTTTGAGTCTATCTTCGGTGTAAACCAGCATCTGCAGCTCCTTCCTACTGATTTAGCTACTGAAGCATCATGATATGCTGGAACGCAGTCTTGGTCTGGAATGTGGGAATGGAAGAGGCTACAAAAAGTGGTGGACACTGCCCGGTCCATCACAAATACTGACCTCCCCACCATCAAAGGATGCCAAGATTGTCAAAGACTCATACCCATCCTGACCACACTCTCATCTCACTGCTACATCAGGAAGAAGGTACAGGAGCCTGAGAACTGTGACCTCCAGATTTAAGAACTGTACTGTTCTATGTTCTAATATTTAGCAAGAACAGGGCAGACAACATCCTACCAACAACTAGAGGGCGTTTTAGGATGGCGCCCAACTCAGGGGACTCATAGTGTGCTATTTACAGAAGTGGATCTGCAATCGCACATTACATTCGCTCCACTCTATTAAATCTCAATTCTAACAGCAGCTTTAATTCAGATTATTCCTTGTATCATGGATCTGTACACTATGGACGGCTCGATTGTAATTATGTATTGTCTTTCCGCTGACTGGTTGGCACGCATAAAAAGCTGTTCACTGTACCTCGGTAAGTGCGTGACAATAAACTAAACTAAACAAAGTGGAGGTGATGTTTGTATTAATCAGAGGCGGAATGCATCACATAAACCTCAAAATAATTGGTGGAGCTGCCAGCAAAGCTTAATGGTTTTAGTTTTTGTTCGAGCCTGTAACTCCACTGGGAGAAGATCGCAGAGCAATGGAATGAAACTTGAGGAAGGCATGCCGGCTAATTAGAGAAATGTTCAGAGATAATGAACCATCCAAAGAGGTGGCTTACCTGCCAATAATCTGTAGTAGGATTAATGTATGTGGGAAAGACGGTGACAGTGTCTCACTGTTTTTCACAGAGCATTTGCATTTTTGGTCTAACAAGTGAGATCTAGTTCCAGACAATTAAATTCGGCAGGTACACAAAAATGCTGGAGAAACTCAGCGGGTGCAGCAGCATCTATGCAGCAAAGGAAATAGGCGATGTTTCGGGCCGAAACCCTTCTTCAGACTGATGGGGGGTGGGGGGGGAGAAGGAAGGAAAAAGGGAGGAGGAGGCGCCCGAGGGCGGGGGATGGGAGGAGACAGCTCGAGGGTTAAGGAAGGGGAGGAGACAGCAAGGGCTAGCAAAATTGGGAGAATTCAATGTTCATGCCATCCGGACGCAAGCAACCCAGGCGGAATATGAGGTGCTGTTCCTCCAATTTCCGGTGTTGCTCACTCTGGCAATGGAAGAGACCCAGGACAGAGAGGTCGGATTGGGAATGGGAGGGGGAATTGAAGTGCTGAGCCACCGGGAGTTCAGGTACGTTATTGCGGACTGAGCGGAGGTGTTCGGCGAAACGATCGCCCAACCTCCGCCTAGTCTCACCGATGTAAATCAGCTGACATCTAGAGCAGCGGATGCAGTAGATGAGGTTGGAGGAGATACAGGTGAACCTTTGTCGCACCTGGAATGACTGCTTGGGTCCTTGAATGGAGTCGAGGGGGGAGGTGAAGGGACAGGTGTTGCATTTCTTGCGGTTGCAACGGAAAGTGCCCGGGGAGGGGTTGGTACGGGAGGGAAGGGATGAATTGACAAGGGAGTTGCGGAGGGAGCGGACTTTGCGGAAGGCAGACATGGGGGAGATGGGAAGATGTGGCGAGTGGTGGGGTCACGTTGGAGGTAGCGGAAATGGCGGAAGATTATTTGTTGTATTTGCCGGCTGGTGGGGTGAAAGGTGAGGACCAGGGGGACTCTGCCCTTGTTGCGAGTGCGGGGATGGGGAGAGAGAGCAGTGTTGCGGGGTATGGATGAGACCCTGGTGCGAGCCTCATCTATGGTGGCGGAGGGGAATCCCCGTTCCCTGAAGAACGAGGACATTTCCGATGCCCTGGTGTGGAACGTCTCATCCTGGGAACAGATGCGGCGTAGGCGGAGGAATTGGGAGTAGGGGATGCAGTCGTTACAGGGGGCAGGGTGGAAAGACGTGTAGTCCAGATAGCCATGTGCGTCAGTTGGTTTGTAGTGTATGTCGGTCAGAAGTCTGTCCCCTGCGATGGAGATGGTGAGGTCAAGGAATGGTAGGGAAGTGTCGAAAATGGTCCAGGTGTATTGGAGTGCCGGATGGAACAGCACCTCATATTCCGCCTGGGTTGCTTGCATTCGGCTGGCATGAACGTTGAATTCTCCCAATTTTGCTAGCCCTTGCTGTCTCCTCCCATCCCCCCGCCCTCGGGCTCCTCCTCCTCCCTATTTCCTTCCTTCTCCCCCCCACCCCCCATTAGACTGAAGAAGGGTTTTGGCCCGAAACGTCGCCTATTTCCTTCGCTGCATAGATGCTGTTGCACCCGCTGAGTTTCTCCAGCATTTTTGTGTACCTTCGATCTTCCAGCATCTGCAGTTCCTTCTTGAACAATTAAACTCGGCACATCGGTGATAAACTCAGCAGGACCGGTGGGCAGTGGTCTGTAGGGGGAGCCCACTGTACCCTGAGAGGAGGATGGAGAGAGCCGGTGACGGTGGACGCGAGAACAAGGGTCAGTAAAGAGATTGAACCGAGGCCTTACCTCCCGCGCACTCAAGGTCAGCTGCAGGAGGTGTCCTCAGGGCATATGGTTGAAGGTGGCTGGGGTGGGTGAGGAGAGGGACAATGGTTCAGTCGGAGGCCCTGCAGCAGCCTGGATCAAGCGCCTTCCCAGTGGACTGTTTCTATGCACTTTGTACAATTGGGAATTGTGCTCAGGTCTGGCATTACTTCACTGAACTGTATGCAAAAAAATAGAATTTCACGATATGCCTGTTGAGGTGATGATAGAGGACCATTGAAACATTAAACCACTAACGAGAGTTTTTAGGATCTGCTTGTTGTGATCTACCCCAAAATGGGAGGGAGAGTGTCAGATAACAGATTGGATGAAGGAAATGCAGGGACAGCAAAGAAGATAGCTGGGAAGGAAGACACAGTAGGGATTGTGGAAATGCGGCAATTGGAATGCATGTATAAGACATTCTCACAAGAAGTAACAAGAGGGTACAAGACTTTAGAGAGCAAAACTTAAGATTTGTGTTATTCCTGACGTTTCCTGGTTCACTGAGTTCCTCCACCACATTGTTTTTTACTCAAGATTCCAGGATCTGCAGTCCCTTGTTTTAGTTTTTAGTTTTATAGATACAGTGTGGAAACAGGCTCTTCGGCCCAACACGTCCACGCCGACCAATGATCATCCACACATTAAATCTACCATACACACTAGGGACAATTTTTATAGAAGTCAATTAACCTACAAACCTGCACGTTATTAATCTATATTAGTTTAGTTTTGAGATAGAGCATGGAAACAGACCCTTTGGCCCACCAAGTCCGTGCTGACCAACGATCACCCCGTACACTAGCACTATCCTACGCACAAAGGACAATTTACAGAAGCCGATTAACCTACAAACCTGCATGTCTTTGGAGTGTGGGAGGAAACCAGGGCACCCGGAGAAAACCCATGCAGTCACAGGGAGAACGTACAAGCTCCTTACAGACAGCACCTACAATCAAACCCTGGTGCCACTGGGCTTTGTTTAGTCTGTGGAAAGAGAACAGATGAAAATCAATCTTCCAGCATTTATTCACCCACTGGATCACAAAAATATTATCTCAGTGTAAATCTGGCTGCAATGAAATGGGTCCTTGATCAATTGTGATCTGCTTAAGGGGGATGAATGCCATGGTTTCATTTACACTTTTCATGTTTCAGTCAGAAGTGATTTGCCTCAGAGAAATGATGCATATTCAACAATAATCTCACTAGGGTTCAGAATGCTAATTTCCGCTTCAGTCACATCAGCCATTTCAGTCGTACATAACGGGATGTTATTCATTTTTAAACATTCACAGGATGTAGGCATCACTGGCAGTGCCAACATTTATTACTCACCCCATAATTATGTCCTGAAATGTTCGCCCAAACTAATTGTCCAAGTCAAAATGCAAAGTGCTGGTGGAACTCAGCGGGTCAACTAACATCTGTGAGTGGGAGGGAAAGGACAGGTGGCGTTTTGAGTTGGGACTACTTTTTCAGACTGTAAAATTCATTTAACAGAATGCCTCATCACCAGAACAGTGGAGCAACAGCAGAGAACACCAATGGCTATGCTAGCTTAGGTCAACTCTGCAACGCCACCATGACAATGGGCCTTCATGGCCAGGTTAAGAACTCTACACCTATAACAACTGGAACTTGGAATTGGCGCCAAATCTGGCGACTCTGTATCATGTGTACCATTACCCATTACAATTTGCCTACTGCCACAACAGGTCAACGGAGGATGCAATCTTCGCATCCTCAAAATGCACTGGATCTCAATGACAATTAAAATTTAATCTGAATCTGAATCTCACTGGATCTCCACTCTGCACTGGACCACTTGGACAATAAAAACACATACGTCAGGCTGTTGTTTATAGACACTAAATGCTGGAGTAACTCAGCGGGACAGGCAGCATCTCTGGAGAGAAGGAATGGGTGACATATCGGGTCGAGACCATTCTTCAGACCACAGTTTATGGACCACAGCTCAGCGTTCAATACCATCGTACCCCTCCAAGCTGGTTACCAAGCTCACAGAACTGGGTCTCTGCGCATCACTCAGCAACTGGATCCTCAACTTCCTCATCAACCAACCATAGTCTGGTGGAATTGGCAGCAGCACTTCTTCCTCAATAACAATTAGTGCGGGAACACCCCAAGGCTGTGTGCTCAGCCCCCTGCTCTACTCACTCTATACTCATGACTGTGTAGCCGGACATAGTGCGAACTCATTCGTCAAGTTCGCTGATGACACCACCGTTGTTGGATGAATTACAGGTGATGAGTCAGAGTATAGAAGTGAGATCAATTGACTGGCCAAATGGTGCCAGCACAACAACCTGGTGCTCAATATCAGTACGATCAAGGAACCGATTGTGGACCTTGGAAGAGGAAGGATGAGGACACATAAACCTGTCTGTATCGACGGGACGATGTTGGAGAGTCAAAAGCTTCAAATTCCTGGGCATGACTATTTCTGAACCCAGGACCCAGCACACTGATACAATTATAAACGCTGAACTATTATTCGTGTGACCTATATATATGATTTCTGTTTACCCTTACAAATAGCACACAGGCACTTAAGAATTCTTCTTTCTTTAGTAAAATTTATTTCATTGTCACGTGTACCAAGGTACAGTGAAAAGTTTTTGTTGCGTGCTAACCAGCCAGTGGAGAGACAATCCATGATTACAATTGACCTGTCCACAGTGTACAGATACATGATGAAGGAGTAAAGTTTAGTGCAAGATAAGCCCAGTGAAGTCTGATCAAAGATAGTCTGAGGGTCACCAATGAGGTAGATAGTAGTTCAGGACTGCTCTCTAGTTGTGGTCGGCAATCAGAAGAGCACGCAGTACTCCAGATGCAGTCTAACCAAAGTCCTCTGAAGCTGCATCATAACATCCTGACTCTCATACTCAATGCCATGACCAGGGAACATAATCCTTCTTTACCACTCTATCTAATTGTGTTACCACTTTCAAGCAGTTATGAATTTTGACCAGTATGGATGGTACAGAGTGGTTAACATGGACATGATGGGTTGAAGGACCTGTTTTTATGGAGAAAAGGAATGTGACATTTCGAGTCGGAACCCTTCTTGTAGCAGTCGGAAGACAGGTACCGACCTGAAATGTCACCTATTCCTTTTCTCCAGAGATGCTGCCTGACTCGCTGAGTTATTCCAGCACTTTGTGTCTACCTATGATTATAGCAAACCTTTCACCTCGTCTCCATCTTCCTGTACTTTGCCTGCATCCCTTGATTCCCTTAATATCCAAAAACCTATTGATGTCTATCTTCTGTATAAACCAGCCTCTGCAGTTCCTTCCTAGCCTTTTTTTATGCCACATGTTTCAATGAATCCAAGATTTCAAACACATTCACATTGAACAACGCCTGTCTGTGCTTTGCAAGCATCCCCAAAGTTTGTTACTACCTCTCTTAACCTTGGTGTCTCCAGATTATTACAGTGATACAAATTACTTATGCCTCAGAAGAATTGAAATTAATACTAAACAGAAAGATACACGTTCCACATTGTACACTGTGTCCTTTTGCAATTTCACATTGACATTAAACTGAGGACGGTACGCTGCATACACATAATTAATCTGTACAGCCATAAAAATATGCATCAACCTTGTGGCTACCTTACAATAAAATGATATGACTCAAAAGTGCCCAAATGTCCATTAATATTAAATTCCAACGCTCAGGAAAGAAGGAGGCAGAAGAAAGTGGTGAACACTACCCAGTCCATCACGGGTACTCACCTCCCCACCATCGAAGGGATCTACAGGAGGCGCTGGCTCAGAAAGGCAGCCAGCATCATCAGAGCACCCACACCACCCTGGTCACACTCTCATTTCACTCCTGCCATTGGGAAGAAGGTACAGGAGCCTGAAAACTGTAACATCCGGGTTCAGGAGGAGCTTCTTCCAAACAACCATTAAACTATTAAACACTACAACCTCAAAATAAGCTCCATACTACACAGACTTTCGTGGCACTGTTTTTATCTTTACACTATTATTGGTATTTATATAGAAGGGTCTCGACCTGAAACGTCACCCATTCCTTCTATCCAACGATGCCGTCTGTCCTGCTGAGTTATTCCAGCATTTTGTGTTTCATAAATATATATATATAAGATAGACACAAAATGCTGGAGTAACTCAATGGGACAGGCAGCATCTCTGGTTAGAAGGAATGGGTGATGTTTCAGGTCAAGACCCTTCTTCACAAGGTGTTTGTTGTTGATAATCATGTTTACAGAGTAGTATGTTTACCTCAAGAATGCTGCTGATATCATCAAAGACCCACATCTCCCTGGACATGCTCTCATCTCGCTACTACCAGCGAGAAGAAGATACAGGAGTCTGACAACTGTGACCTCCAGCTTCAAGAACAGCTTATTCCCACAAAATCATCAGGTTCTTGTACCACTCTGAACAACCCTAAAACCACAACCCTACCCCACCACCCAACTACTACAGACTTTGCAACACTATTGTCACACTAGAGACAGACACAAAGTGCTGGAGTAATTCAGCAGGTCAGGCAGCTTCTCTGGAGAAAATGAATAGGTGACGTTTTGGGTCAGAATCTTTCTTCAGGCTGAAAATCGAGGTGTGGGCGCAGGCGAGAAAAAGGCCAGCAGAAATCAGGGTCAGCAACAGCTCAGGAAGGGTGGAGCCCACAATGGCTCATTGTTGGCTGGGGAAGGTATGATAACGAGAGGAATACAAGGATGTGAACAGTGGAACAGGTTGGACGGCTAGTGTAGGGGAGAGGGGGAGGGAGAGAGGGGATGGGAAGGAATGTAGGAGTTACTTGAAATTAGGGAAATCAATATCATGCCACTTGCCCACCGGAGAACGGGGACTCACCTGCCATGGACGGAGGACCCACGTCGCAGAATAGAACCTGTCCAAACTTTCCCGGTAGCCCAGGAACTCAGGTCCTGGTGACATCCTCACAAATTGTCTCTGCACTCTTTCCAGCTTAATTACATCCTTCCGATATCAGGGTGACCAAAACTGTACACAATACTCCAAATGAAGCCTCATCAACGTTTTGTACAACACTCCAACCATGTTTCCAATGGGGCCTCGCCAATGTCATGTTCAATACTCCAACATCTTGTACAGTGCTCCCAATGCTGCCTCACCAATGTCTCGTACAATATTCCAACATCTTGTACAGTGCTCCCAATGCTGCCTCACCAATGTCTTGTACAATATTCCACCATCATACTCCAAACATGGCCTATATGCATCTGGCACTTACAGGAAAGGAGCAGATACCTTAAGAGAGCAAACGAGATTGACATAGATAGGCGTTCTGTTGACATGGACATAATGGGTGGTGAGTGCCCATTTCGGTACGGTATATTTTAGACAACCTTTTCATTTTAATGACAATAATGTCATTATCCTGTTGTTGTTCAATGCAAACAATGTTCATGTGATGCACACTTTCACAAACGCACGTGAGTCCGATGTCAGTCCAGTAGCAATCAGTATATTTTGCACAATATATTACTAATGTAGGCGAATGGTAGATTGCAAACATATCATCCCACATCCAGCAAACTGACACAGGAAACAAGATGGTAAAGCTGTTGCCTCACAGCTCTAGAGACCTGGGTTTCATCCGGACCTCAGGTGCTGTCTGTGTGGAGTTTACACGTAGTCTTTGTGATAGCGTGGGATTTCTCTCCCCCACATCCAAAGGCGTGCAGGTTTGCAGGTTAATTGGCCCTCTGTAAATTGCCCCCTAGTGTGTAGGGAGTGAATGAGGAAGCGGGACAACACAGAACTGGTGTGAATGGGTGATCGGCGGTTGGCACGGACTCGGCGGGTCGAAGGGCCTGTTTCCATGCTGTGTCTCTAAACTAATTGTCACATTAACTGGAAACAAAACAATGAAGTTCTTACTCACTTCATCTTTACAGGCACTTTAATGCAACAACACACCTGAACCCTACTCCCTCAATCCCTACTCAATCATACTTACTCTTAAAGTTAATTGTTCATATTTTAACGTGCTTTTAATTCTTTTTTCAAAATCATTTCTTCTCATGGAATAGTTTTAAAATGCTTCTGGCATTGACACTTTAAAATGATTAAAATTGTTTAACAATAGGAATCTATTGGGAGATAAACCATGATGATGCCTGTTGAAGCAAAGCAAGAATTTCATTGTCCTATCTGGGACACATGACAATAAACTCTCTTGAATCTTGAATCTTGAACATGATGCCAAGTTAAACTAATTTCCTCTGCCTGCACGTGATCCATATCCCTCCATTCCCTGCATATCCATGTGCCTATCTAAAAGCCTCTTAAATGCCACAACTACTAGAGTCCACCACCACCACCACACCTGGCAGCGTGTTCCAGGCACAGTGTGTAGGAAGAAACTGCAGATGCTGGTTTACTCCAAAGATAGACGCAGAATGCAGGAGTAACTCAACGGGACAGGCAGCGTATCTTGAGAAAAGGGAATAGGTGATGTTTCGGGTTGAAAGCCTTCTTCAAACTGAGAGTCAGGGGGCGGGAAACAGGAGGTATGAAAAGGTTCAGAACAAATCAAAGTCGGCACCGATGACCAAGGAAAGGTGGAGCCCACAATGGTCCATTGTTGGCTGTGGAAGAGGTGATGACGAAGGGATACATGGATCCGAACAGTAGAACTAGCAGGAGAACTAGTGTGGGGAAGGGGTGGAGAGAGAGAAAATGCAAGGGTTATTTAAAATGAGAAAAAAATCAATATTCATATCACTGTGTTGTAAGCTGCCCAAGCAAAATAAGAGGTACTGTTCCTCCAATTTGCATATGGCCTCACTCCTTCCCCAGCATTCACCACTCTCTGTGTAATCAATGAAGCTCATTGATGAAGCAGTACATTGGTAAAACTGCTGATACAGGACCAGAGACCCAGGTTCAATCCTGACGAAGGGTGCTGACCTGCTGACCTGCTGCCCTGTGACTGCGTGGGTTTTCTCCGGGTGCTCCAGATTCCTCCCACGTTTCCTCCCGCATTCCAAAATTGTTCAGGTCTGTAGGTTAATAGGCCCTCTGTAAGTTGCCCCTTGAGTGTAGGTTGGGATAGCGTAGAACTAGTATACGGGTGATTGATGGTCTGTGTGGGCCGAAGGGCCTGTTTTCTTTCTGTATCTCTAAACTATCTTTAATAGGACTTTACTGTACTTTATTTTGCACTAAATGTTATTCCCTTATCATGTATCTGTACACTGTGGATGGTGCGATTGTAATCATGTACTGACTTTCCGCTGACTGTTTAGCATGCAACAAAAGCTTGTCACTGTACCTCAGTAAACATGACCATAAACTAAACTAAACTAAACTAAACAAACCATCTTCTTTAAACTTTTCCCCTCTCACCTTAATGTTATGCCCTACAGTCTCTGACATGTCCATCCTCGGTAAAAGGTTCTGACTGTCAACCCTATCTGTGCCTCATAATTTGCAGATGCTGGTTAAAACCGAAGATAGACGCAAAAAGCTGGAGTAACTCAATGGGACAGGCAACATTTCTGGAGAGAATGAATGGGTGACGTTTTGGTTTGAGACCCTTCTCCAGAAGGAGAGGGAAATATATAGATAAGGTGTGGAAATAGGATAAAGGGAATGGAGATCAAGGAAAATGGAGATAAGATCATTGTTAGATGGGAGAAGGTAACAACAAAGCAGAGATGCTGCCTACACTGAGCTACTCCAGCTTTTTGTATCTCTCACGATCAGTGGCAGATAGGGAAATATCTTCACGTTAGAGAACCATGGACATCCATGGGGTATCTGAGACCTGCAACCCTCTTGGCAAGCGCCATCCTGTTGATCAGCCTGATTTGGAAAGACTCTCCTGCCCAGTGCAAGCAGACAGATGGGTGAGAAGGTGCATTTACTGCCCGATTTGCTTTTCTCCCCCACCAAAGTATAAGATGGAGCGTATGTTTAATTCATGATTCGTGGAAAGGAAAGACATTGGTTTCCCCTTTACAGATGGTTTTGAGAGCTGTTGCCTGCTTGGAGACTCTAGCCTGCGATCGCCCTTGCTAATGGAAAGACTGTGCCAGATATTAGTGTGGCTCTACAAACGCATTCATCATATTGCAAGCTTCATAACACACAAAATAGGAACATCCGACTTGAAGTACAGACAAGGCCAGAGAACTGAGTTTGATCCTGACTATGGTGCTGTCTATACGGAGTTTGTACGTTCTCCCCGTTATCACCCGGGGTTTCTCCGGGTGCTCTGGTTTCCTCCCACATTTCAAAGATGTGTGAGTTTGTAGGTTAATTGGCTTCTGTAAATTGTCCCTGGTGTGTAGGATAGAACTGGTGTATGGGTGATCGTTGGTTGGTGCAGACTCGGTGGGCTGAAGGGCCTGTTACTGTGGAAGCTGCAGTCTAGCAAGGGTTAAAATGGCATGCAGCTTGTTATAGCTTCAGTGAACACAAAGACCCTGGGGAAGTCTTTGTCTCAGGCTTCACAGAACAGTGTTACAGTCTCCCTGTCCTATCGGGACAACATATCATGGGAGTCACTCTCTGTACTCAGCGCTGTAGAATTGTGGCCTTGACAGTGCCATTGCTCCAAACTGCCCCCCTTCCCCTGAGTGGAGTGAGTGTAACTGGCCCCCTCCGTCCTGGCTTAACGGAATAATATGGCATGTAGTTCTGTTGGTTACTAATACTTATCAGTACTGATTAGGAATGATTATTAACATATAACATATATCTTTTATTGGTCACTAATACCTATCAGAATATACTACGATTAGTTATTAATTTAGTTTAGTTTAACTTAGAGATACAATGCGGAAACAGGCCCTTCAGCTCACCCTATCTGCAACGACCAGCGATCCCCGCACACTAATGCTATACTACACACAGTATAAGGACAAATTTCCTTCCTGCCAAGCCAATTACCTTCCTACAAACCCGTACATCTTTGGAGTGTGGGAGGATGCCAAAGATCTTGGAGAAAACGTGCACTGGTCACGGGGAGAATGTACAGACTGCGTGCAGACAAGCACGTGTAGTCAGGATCGAACCCGGGTCTCTGGCGCTGTAAGGCAGTAGCTCTACCACTATGCCACCCTGCCCCGCCGATTAGAATCTAAGATGGGTACTAATACAAGAATATATAATGTTTCCATTGACTATTAACACTATCAGAATGTGCTTAGATTGGTAATTCCATATGTCAATTAGAAAGTAGGTAGCGCCCAATATTCCAAATGATTAAATATCAGTATAAAAGTTGACATTCTGCTCATTGAGGGCTGAACAGTGTGGTATTTGTGACATGCTGTTCACCTCATGCACAAGTAAATACAGAGTGGCTGGAAAAGAGTGCATGTTGTCAGAGCACTATATTATTCTGCGACAACATTACCACGCTGCATGTCTAAACTAAACTAAACAAGACAACATGAGCAGGAGCAGACCTCTCGAACCAGCCTCGCCATCCAATAATGGTCATGGCCGAACAAGCCCCAGAACTCATCTCCCCTACCAGTTCCTTGTAACTTTCAATTCCTCAATCTTTCAAGGAATTTCATTGAGCTGGAGAAGAGTGCAAAGAAGATTTGCAAGGGTGATGCCAGGACTCGAAGACCTGAGCTACAGGGAGAGGATGTGTAAGCTAGGACCATTCATTGGATGCGGAGGATGGAATGTACAAAATCTTGAGGGAATAGACAGGGAGGACTGTCTTTTACCCAGAGTAGGAGAATCAAGTACCAGAGGACATAGGTATGTGAGAAGGAATTGCAAATGCTGGTTTACACTGAAGATAGACACAAAATGCTGGAGTAATTCAGCGGGTCAGGTAGCATCTCTGGAAAAAATAGGTAACGTTTCAGGTCAAAATCCCTTTTCAGCCTCACGTGTCGTTTTGACCCAAAACATCATCCATTCCTTTTCTCCAGAGATGGCCCCTGACTTATTGAGTTATTCCAGCATTTTGTGTCTGTCTTCAGAGGATATTGACCTGAAGGGCAACTTTTTCATTCAGAGGGTAAATGGAACGAGCTGCCAGAGGAGATAGTTGGGGCAGGCACTATACCAACATTTAACATCACTTTGACAGGGGCACGGCGGGTAAGAAAGGATTGGAGGAATATGGGCCAAACACAGACAAATGGGACTGACTTAGATAGGGCATCTTTGTCAGCATGATAAATTGGGCATCTTTGTCAGCATGATAAATTGGGCATCTTTGTCAGCATGAAGGGTCGGTTTCCATGCTGTGTGACTCTAATTCAACAGATGCATCATAGCAAACATCCTTTCAGGATGTATCACAGCTTGGATTGGAAACTGCTCTGCCTAAGACCGCAGGATATTGCAGAGAGTTGTGGATGTAGCCCAATCCATGACACAGGCTAGACTCACTTCCATCAACTCCATCTACACTTCAGTCTGCCTCGGGAAAGCAGCCAACATAATCAAGGACTATTTACACCCTGGTTATTCCTTCTTACATCGGGCAGGAGATACAAAAACTTGAAAGGACGTACCATCAGATTCAGGGACAGCTTCATCCCTGCTGTTATCGGACTACTCATGAGAGGAATAGATCAGGTAGACGCACAAAGTCTCTTGCCCAGAGTAGGGGAATCGAGAACCAGAGGACATGGATTTCAGGTGAGGGGGGAATAATTTAATAGGAACCTGAGGGGAACTTATGGTGTGTGTGTGTGGAATGAGCTGCCGGAGGAGGTAGTATCACAATGTTTATGAAACATTTAGACAGGTGAATATGTAGTGGCCATTTGGCTTGTTTTGTGTGTCAATAACTATGCCACGTGTCTTTAAATTTTAGACTGCCCATTATTATGTGGGTGGGATTTATGATATATTCTAGGGCGTGTGTTGTGCCAGCTCTGTACAGGTTTGTAGGTTAATTGGCTTCGTTAAAATTGTAAATTGTCCCTAGTGTGTAGGATAGTGTTAGTGTGCAGGGATTGCTGGTCGGCAAGGGCTCGATGGGCCGAAGGCCCTGTTTCTGCGCTGTATCTCTAAACTAAATGAATCAAAAGGTTCCCTGAGAAAGGTATATAGAAGGTGAATGGTATGCTTGCCTTCATCGCTAAGGACATTGAGTCAGGAAGTCATGATGCAGCTCCAGAAGACTATAGCTCGGTTGTATATGGAGTATCATGTGCAGTTCTGGCCACCCTTTTACAGAAAGGATGTGATGACGTTGGAGAGGGTGCAGAGGAGTTTTACCAGAATAAGGGAATGAGGGAGTATTAGCCACAATAGGGCGGACAGACTTAGATTGTTTTCTGTGGAGTGCCGTAGGTTGAAGGGAGACCCAATAGAAACATCTAAAGTTAAGAGAGATATAGATAGGGTAGACAGTTAGAACCTTTTTTTCCCAGGGTGAAAATATCAAGGTGAGAGAGGAAAAACATTTCAAGGGGGTGTGCGTGGCAAATTGTTTTTACACATGGGGTGGTAGGTGCCTGGAAAATGTTGTCAGAGCTGATGGTGGAGGCAGATACGATAGTGACATTTAAGAAGCTTTTTATGGCAGAGATTGATAGATTCTTGATTAGTACGGGTGTCAGGGGTTATGGGGAAAAGGCTGAAGAATGGGGATTAGGAGGGAGATATAGATCAGCCATGATTGAATGGCAGAGTAGACTTGATGGGCCGAATGGCCTAATTCTGCTCCTATTACTTATGACCTTATGACCTTATAGGCACATGATATGCAGGGAATGGTGGAATATGGATCACGTTAATGTTAAGAAGCATTTAAACAGATGTATGAATAGGTTAGGTATAGAGGGATATGGGCCAAATGCAGGCAGGTGGGACTAGTGTAGCTGCGACATGTTGGTCGGTGTGGGCAAGTTGGGCCAAAGGGCCTGTTTCCACGCTGTAACACTCTATGACTTTACGCGCAGGCAGTGAGATTAGTTTAGCTTGGCATCATGTTCGGCACAGACATTATGGGCCGAAGGGCCTGTTTCTGTGCTGCACTGTTCACTCACCCCAGAGGAGCTGTTGGACTAAGCCTGGGTGAGTCACCATAGAACAATTTGTGTATGATACCCACCGCTGTCGGTGTTAGTGGTGAATAGGGTTTTACAGACACCAGTCATGCTGGCTCCTGGTCACGGACGATGTCCAGCTTCTCAGGTGTTGCTCACCTGTTTTCGAGAATTGGTCCTGCAAAAGAATAAAATTGTGAAAAGGAGGTCAAAAGGTAACGAGACATCGTCTAGCTGCCTCGGGCTTGGTTTTGTAAGAAAACCCCGAGAATGCGGATGTGTTTGTCAGAAGTACATTTATAGCTGTTGGTAGAGTGTTCTGAAGAAGAGGAATGCTGGAGTGCCTGTGTGCAATCTGTTACATTTAATAATTTACTGAACTTTACTTTACTTTACTTTACTTTACTTTACTTTACTTTACTTTACTTTAGAGAAATAGTGTGGAAACAGGCACTTCGTACAAACTCTGTATAGACAGCAGCCGCAGTCAAGAACGAACCCGGGTCTCTGGCGCAGTAAGGCAGCAACTCAACCGCTGCACCACCATGCCGCCCAATGGAACTATGCAGTTGGCTTTTTATATTAGAAACATAGAAACATAGAAATTAGGTGCAGGAGTAGGCCATTCGACCCTTCGAGCCAGCACCGCCATTCAATATGATCATGGCTGATCATCCAACTCAGTATCCCGTACCTGCCTTCTCTCCATACCCTCTGATCCCCTTGGCCACAAGGGCATCATCTAACTCCCTCTTAAATATAGCCAATGAACTGGCCTCAACTACCCTCTGTGGCAGAGAGTTCCAGAGATTCACCACTCTCTGTGTGAAAAAAGTTCTCCTCATCTCGGTTTTAAAGGATTTCCCCCTTATCCTTAAGCTGTGACCCCTTGTCCTGGACTTCCCCAACATCGGGAACAATCTTCCTGCATCTAGCCTGTAACCCCTTAAGAGTTTTGTAAAGTTCAATCATGCCCGATATGCTGGTGCCTTTTCCAAATTCCAGCAGGGTCAATCATCAATGCGGCTCTTGCGATGTTCAGGCAATAAAGTAATTATAAATGTCACTTTGTTCTGATTGCTTCTTCCTCGGTGCTGTTATTGTGAGCGGGCTGGCATTTCACTGTGTGGGAAGGTGAGTTGGAAATGTCACATCAAATACACCATTAAATGTATAGGTCCGAACTTTGCCACCAGACTTGAGAACTACTCTGCAAGTGATCTCCTGCAGTGTACAGTGGAGAGCTTATTGACTGGTTGCATCACGGCTGGTTCAGCAACTCGAACGCCTAGGTACAGTGAAAAACTTTTTTGGTGCATGCTAACCAGTCAGCAAAAATACTATACATAATTACAATCAAGCCACCTGCAGTGTGCAGATACAGGGTATCAACGTGCATACGGGTATCAAAAGTGCATAACGTTTAGTGCAAGATAACGTCCAGTAAAGTCTGATTAAAGATAGTTCAAAGATCTTTAATGAGATCGATGGGAGGTAGCTGGGAGGTCAGGACCACTCTCTAGTTGATGATTTTTGTCTCGTTTCTATGTAGTTTTTATTATTGCTTTTTGTCGGGGTATGTGTGTGGGGGGGTGGGAGTGGTGGGGTGGGGGTAACTTTAAAATCTTTCCCCTGCACGGGAGACCCGACCTTTTCTTGTCGGGTCTCCGTTGTCGTTGGGGCTGCAACGTTGAGCAGCCTCCAACAGGAACGACCTGGGGCTCAGGTTGCGGAGCTGCGGTCCTACTCACCGTCGCGGCGCTGGCCGAGTCCGGAGCGGGTGAAACTGTGGTGGAGCGCTGCTGCGACCCGACCCCCGGAGATTCGGAAGCTACAACTGCGGGTCTGGCGGACGGCAACACCGGAAGTCCGCGGGTCCCTGGTGGGAGACCGCTTTTCGGGGCTTCCGCAGCGGCGACTTCTCCCGCCCGAGTTGTGGGGTTGAAGAGCACCTGGAGCGGGTACTTACCATCGCCCCGCGTGGCTTGGAATGGCCGCTGGACTTTGCGAGCGCCCGCCGTGGCTCTAACACCAAGACCCGGTGTGCGACCTTGCATCACCCGCCGTGGCTTTAATGGCCGCGGGACAATCGCCATCGCCCGCCGGGGGCTTTGACTTTGACTCTGACATCTGGGGGGGGGGGGGGGTGCTGGGGGGAGTTAAGTTTTTTTGCTTTCCCTCACAGCGTTGTGATGGTTGTTTATGTAAATTGTGTTGTGTCTCGGGTCTTTTTCGTTTTGTAATGTGTGGCTGCAGAAACGACATTTCGTTTGGACCTCAACGGGGTCCAAATGACAAATAAATTGTATTGTATTGTATTGTATAGGATGATTCACTTGACTGACAACAGTTTGGAAGACATTGGCCCTGAACCTGGAGATGTGCGTTTTCACACTTCTGTACCTCATGCAGGATGGGAGAGGGGGGGAGGGTGTGTGCGGGGGGAGACTGGTATTTGATTAGCCTGGTAGCAATACCAAGGCAGTGTAGATGGAGTCATTGGAAGGGAGGTTGTTTTGCGTGATGGTCTGGGTTATGTCCACAATTCTCCACAGAAGAATTGTAGCCTGAGAATTGTAACATCCATGTTGAGGAGCAGCTTCTTCCCAACAAATATCTAGCTATTGCACATCATGTACTCCAAATAAACTCCCAACTGCAAACTGACTTGATTGCACTTGGAATTTGGTGTTTGTCTTTGTATTATATTGTCTGTTTACTTTTATATATTGAACTGCTTGTTGTTTATTATAGTGTCTACTGAGTACTATATTTACATATCTGTTGTGCCACTGCAAGTAAGAATTTAATTGTTCTATGACAATAAAACACTCTTGACTCTTGAATCGAAAGTCTGATCAGGAGATGCAGCATGCTCATCTTCATGGGAACTGTAGGGGGCAGCACTGGCCACTGTGCACAGCCATTTTTCATCCTCAATAAATCCTGTGTCTTCGTTAACTGAGATGTATCTCCTCAAATTCAGTTGCCCACAAAAATCTTTTATCTGTAAACTTTATTTTAAAAAGTCTCCATTTTATATTTGATCCATTTGATCCATGAAGGGCATGTTCCTTATCAATGAGTCTTCACAGGGCCAATCTCGATGAAGGTCAGAGTCAAATAAAGTTGCATTGAGTAAGAAGGAACTGCAGATGCTGGTTTAAACCAAAGATAGACACAAAGAGCTGGGGGTAACTCAGCGGGACAGGCAGCATCTCTGGAAAGAAGGAATGGGTGACATTTGGGGTCGAGACCCTTCTTCAGACTGGTTAGGGATCAGGGAAACAAGAGAATTAGATGGTGATGTGGAGAGATAATGAACACTGAATGAAAGCTATGCTAAGGTGACTGCCAATCACCACCCCCCCCCCCCCCCCCCCCCCCCCCCCCCCCCCCCCCCCCCCCCCCCCCGGACACTTATTATTTTTTATTCAAATCGTTTGCTATGTCGCTCTTCAAGGGAGATGCTAAATGCATTTCGTTGTCTCTGTACTGTACACTGACAATGACAATTAAAATTGAATCTGAATCTGAATCTGAAAAAGTAACGATGATAAAGGAGATAAGCTGTTTGTAGGGAGAAAATGAGAAACTAATACGACTTGGGTGGGGGAGGGATAGAGAGAGTGGGAATGCCTGGGCTAGCTGAAGTGAGAGAAATCATAGAAAACATAGAAAATAGGTGCAGGAGTAGGCCATTTGGCCGTTTGAGCCAGCACCGCCATACAATATGATCATGGCTGATCATCCAAAACCAGTACCCGTTCTGGCTTTTTCCCCTGTCCCTTGAGTCCCTTAGCCCTAAAAGCTAAATCTAACTCTCTCTTGAAAACATCTAGTGAATTGGCCTCCACTGCCTTCTGTGGCAGAGAATTCCACTGCTTAACTCTTTGGGTGAAAAAGTTTTTCCTCATCTCAATCCTAAATGACCTACCCCTTATTATTAAACTGTGACCCCTGGTTCTGGACTCCCCCAACATCGGGAACATTTTGCCTGCATCTACCCTGTCCAATCCTCTAAAAATATTGTATGTTTCTATAGGATCCCCTCTCAACCTTCTGAATTCCAGTGAATACAAGCCTATCTACCCATTCTTTCATCATACGTCAGTCCCGCCATCCCGGGAATTAACCTGGTGAACCTACGCTGCACTCCCTCAATAGCAATAATGTCCTTCCTCAAATTAGGAGACCAAAATTGCACACAATACGCCAGGTGCGGTCTCACCAGGGCCCTGTACAACTGCAGTAGGACCTCCTTGCTCCTAAACACAAATCCACTCACAATGAAGGTCAACATGCCATTGGCTTTCTTCACTGTCTGCTGTACCTTGATGTGTCGCACAGATGTTCTGGGACTCTTGAATGGCCAAGGTCAGCGATCACTCGAAACCAAGTATGATTGTCCTCCTGGTGGGTCCTTTCCATGGATCTTGCGATGCCGAAGAAACACAGACTTTTTCCAAGAGTCCCGAAGATGGAGTCCAACCTGAAACGTCGCCTATCCATATTCTCCAGAGATGCTGCCTGACATGCTGAGTTACTCCAGCACTTTGTGTCTTAATGTAGAAACTAAGAACTGTAGATGCTGGTTAACACACAAAAAGACACAAAGTTCTGGAGTAACTCAACGGGTCAGGCAACATCTCTGTAAAATATGATGAGATGATGTTTCAGGTCGAGACCCTTCTTCAGAATGATTGTAGGGGGGGAAGATGAAAGCTGGAAAAGCTTTCCCTCTGAACCTATCCTATCCATGTACTAAATGTTTCTTAGCATTGTGATAGTACCAGCCTCAACTACCTCCTCCGGCAAACCCACCACCCTTGAAGTGTGATGGTGTGAGATAGGTTTGAAGAGTTGCAGGTTGTAATGACAAAGGGAGGATATTGGCAGGAGAAGGGAGAGGGGTTTTGGGGAGAGGGGGTGAGTGGAAGTGACCCTATGACTCTCTGACTCGGTGGGCTGATGAGCCTGCTTCCATGTTGCATCTTTCAATCAACAAAAACCAAGCACCATCATCTCATCTCTGTGTGAACACGACATGGTTTGTCTTTGGGAGTGATGTCTGGGTACATCACAGCTTTGTTTGACAACAGCTCTGCACGCGAGTCATAGATTCCTAGTCATCCAACACGGAAACAGTCCTTTTGGCCAAACTTGCCCAAGCGACCAAGTTCCCCATCTAAATGTTGTTACTATACCTGCCTCAACTCCTCTCCTCTGGCAGCTCATTCCATATACCCAACACCCTCTGTGTGAAAAGGTTATTCCTCAGTTTCCTATTAAATCTTACAACTCTCAGCTTAAACCTGTGCCTCCTGGCTCTTGATTCCCCTACTCTCTCTGGGTGCATTCACCCTATCTATTCCCCTCATGCTCTTGTTAATCTTAGTAAGATCAACTCTCATCCTTCTGCGCTCCATGAAATTGCAGAGAGTTGCAAATGTAGCCCAGACCAGACTTCCCACCATTGACTCCATCTACACTTTACGCTGTCTCGTACAAGCAGCCAACATAATCAAAGACTTATCCCACCCCCGTCATTCCCTTTACTGCTTATGGGCCTGTCTCACTTAGGCAATTTTGCAGGCTTCTGCGAGCCACTGTCAAGTTGCCGGCAGTCGCCTGAAAAACCGGCAGCTGGAACGGTGACTGTCAGAGTGGAACACACAAACAAACACATCGCAAAGGCGGGGGACAGGGCAAACAGGGGGAGCGCTGTCTGAAATTTGCATGGTGATACAGACACACACCGCGATGAACGCAAAGGTTGGCGCTGTAATTAAGGCGGCTAAAGCACTGTGTACGGTAAGTCCTTTAAAAGAGAGGGGGTTGGGGGAGAAGGCGTGGAGCCAACTTTTAAGAAGCCAGAGATACACAGCTGTGAAGTTCGGCAGACATTTAACATTACCGGTCGGTTATCCTTGTTTCTGAAAACTACTGCTTACGTTTATTTTCCCCAATGAGCCAATGAAATTCACCAGTCAGCACCGGTGACAACCTACGAGAACCTAAGAGAACCTTCGACCTCTTGGCGACCCACTAGGACCTCCTGGCGACCCACCTATGGCTCGAGGATTCGTGCTACTCTCCATTGTGACTTCATTCTAGTTGCCGCTAATTTTTCAACATGTTGAAACATTCACGGCGACCATAATGAGGCCCAGACTAGTTCCCAGAACGTGGGAACTACTCACGACCATGAAGGCGACTCCCTGGCAACCACCTGCGAACATGTGGCAACCATGTGGCGACTGCCTAGTCTCCTGCAGTCGTCTAAAAAGTCACCTAGGTGGGACAGGCTCATTACACTCAATGCAGCAGATACAGGAGGTTGACAACGCGCACCACCAGACTCAGGACAGCTTCTCTCCCTCTGTTATCAGGCTTCTGAACAGTCCATCCATAAGCGAGAGTACTGTCCGATTCCCCTCTATCCCATTGTGGACATTGGATTCTGTCTCTGGAACTGGTGCGCTACAATGCTGAGAAACATATTCTGCTCTCTGCATCTTCCCCCTTTGCTCTACCTATTGTACCTGAATTTGACTTGATTGTATTTATGTGTGGTATTTTCTGATTTGTTTGGACAGCATGCAAAACAAAGCTTCTTACAGTATCTCGGTACACGTGTCAATAACAGACCTAAACCTAAACCAACTTCCTGCTTCCCCATCAGCCTTGCCCACCCTAAGAGTGTGCACCAAGTTCCCACTTAAATGATTCTCAGTTAGATTTTGAGGATAATTGGCAACATTAAAATCTGTTTGAATATCAAAGCATTGTGTGTAATGGGGGAAGGATCAAAGCAACAATTATCTATATTAATATGTAAATTTTTCCATTGCTAATATAAAACCATGTTAATGATTCTCTGCCTTCCTGTTTCAAAGCCCTGTTCATCTTAGTCTCTAATGGACTAATTTGTCATATTATATCATATATCCTTACGACATCGAGTCCTTGCCAACTTTTAGATCTATTCCGTCATTTAATTCCACTACCTATTTCCTTGATATCGGAAATCCCAGGAATTGTAAGAAAATTGGGTGTTTGTCATAAGGTTAACCCGAGGGCATACATACTGGAGGAGGATGATGGGAAAAGAGGCCAACGTTGTGAAGGGAATTTAGAGCTCATGATAGGAGAGGCAACAAAATAGATTTAGGAGGTGTTTAGATTACAAGGTGTAGCCAGCTGGCATAAAGATACACATAGGAGGTTGTAAACCAGACGCAAAGTGTTGGAGTAATTCAGCGGGTCAGCCAGTATCTCTGAAGAACATTGATAGGCAACATTATGGGTTGGTTCTGAGACCTCTTGTAGAAGGGTCCAAACATGCTGCTTTACCCAACGAGTCACTCCAGCACTTTGTAGTTCCTGCATCTGCAGTTCCTTGGGTCTAGATTGTAAACCAGGCTCAGTGCAATAAAACCGATCATAAGGTAAAAGGTCACTTTTTGACACCAATTAGTAAGACAAATGGAAGAATGGTTTTCCAATTTAAAGGGATCAGAAAGGTGAACGTTGATAACTGCTGAATAATTGCAACTGTAAAATCTGCAAGTAGTTATTGTGTTAGAGACTATAAAAAGGCTGTGAGTTATGTGAATATTTGAAACACTTTGGGTTTTCTCAGACTGTTTCCCAATATCTACTGCTAAGAACTTTAATAAACCAACGATTGATAAACTCACAACTGCTGTACGAGATTTTGTTTGTGAGCTGTCCTGATCTGAGCCATATTCAAGAGGGTGACCGGGCCCCATGTGAGAGCCAGATTAATGAACAGCACAGTGGCGCAGCAGTAAAGTTGCTGCCTCACAGCGCTAAAGACCAGGGTTCAATCCTGCCCTTGGCTGCTATCTGTATGGAGTTTCTCCCTATGACTGCATGGGTTTTCACCAGGTTCTCCAGTTTCTTCCCACACTTCAAAGATGTACAGGTTTGTAAGATAATTGGCCTCTGTAAATTGTCCCAAGAGTGTAGGATAGTGCTAGCGTAAAGGGTGATCGCTGTTTGGCGTGGTCTTACCTAGAAATAGGCGAAGGGCCTGTTTCCACGCTGTATCTCTAAAGTCTTAAGTAAAGTCCAAAGTCTAAAGATTCACGGTACACACAATTTCCTCCAATAAATATATATATCCCATCTCTCATGGCCATCAATGGTGCTTCCAAATCTCCTCCCTCCCACCTACACTAATTCACAGTGGCCAATCTGCCCGCTTGACTGGAGCGTAAGAGTTTTCAGCTAAAATGGATTTGGCTTCCATGCAATGTCATGCTATGTCATGCAAGCAGGCTCACTTAGTAAAACAAACAGGTGCCTTGAAGGATAACATTACTCACACGGAAGAACAGGTCCTCAAATCAATATATAAAATGTGGAAGCCCAACTGGCCCTAATTGTTAGGGCGTTACATTGGCGCAGAGGTAGAGCTGGAAACGGGCCCTTCTGCCTACCGAGTCCATGCTGAATATTTTTTCTTTAAATCTGCATTTTCTCTGCAGCTTTTCTTTAGACTTTTAGAGATACAGGGCAGAAACAGGCCCTTCAGCCCACCGAGTCCGCACCGACCATCACCCTGAATATTAACATATTCCACACACTCTTGGGACAATTTAAAGTTTTACCAAAGCCAATTAACCTACAAGCCTGTACATCATCGGAGTGTGTGGGAGGAAACCAGAGCACCCGGAGAAAGCCCACACGGTCACAAGGCGAACATACAAACTCTGTACAGACAGCACCCATAGTCAGGATCGAACCGGGGTCTCTGGCGCTGTAAGGTAGCAACTCTACCGCTGCACCACTGTGCCATCCCAAACTTGTAGGAACATATACCGTAGTAAAGCTGTAACTTTATATTCTGCACTGTGTTTATTATCTATTTGCAACACCTGACTGCACCCGTGTATTATATAATTTGCCTGCATTTCACGCAAACAAAGCTTTTCATTGTACCTCGAGAAGTGAGAATAGTAAACCAATTCAACAACATTCATTTTTTGTCAACTGCCAGTTGGTCACATTGGAGTTTAGAGTCACAAATGAGCATGTTTCGGGGGAACATTTCCTCGTCTAAAGAAAAATAGTCAAGTACTTGCGTCTTTCTGGAAATCTGGCAGCTTCACGGACATCATTACAGCTAATCACTTTTCATTCCACGTTCATTGAACTCAATCCAAACTTCCCAGCTGTTGTGTTGAGATCTGACCATGTTTCTCCAGATCATTAGGCCAAAAGCTGAAACACTATATTCTGCACTCTGAAATGTTTCTCTTTGCACGACCTGTTGTACTTGTGTTTGGTTTGATTGTGCTTCCTCAGAAGGCTTAGGATGTTTGGCATGTCCCCAACAACCCTCGCCAACTTCTGCGGATGCTCCAATGAAAGCATTTTATTGGAATGCACCACAGCATGGTTCGGGAACAGCTCCGTCCAAGACCGTAAGAAATTGCAGAGTGTTGTGGACGTAGCATAGACTATCATGCGATCTAACCTCCCTTCCATTGACTCCATCTACACAGCACGCAGCTTCAGCAAGGCCACCAGCGTAATCAACAACCAGTCTCACCCCGGTCACTCCCTCTTCTCCCCTCTCCCATCAGGCAAGAGATACAGAAGTGTGAAAACGCACCCCTCCAGATTCAGGGACAGATTCTTCCCAGCTGTTATCAGGCAACTGACCATCCTATCACCAACTAGAGAGCAGTACTGACCTACCATCAATACTGTGTACTGTATCTGTACTCATTTGATGACTTGATTGTAATCGTATAGTCTTGCCGCTGACTGGATAGCATGCAACATGGGGAATCTATGACCAGAGGCCACAGCCTCAGAATAAAAGGACGTTCCTCACTCCTCGGTGGCCCACCTTGCATTCTGACGGCCCACCTCACTCTCAGTAGTTGCTCGTGGGTCCCTCCATGCTGTCACTGAGGTGCCCCATCAATGTCCACAGTGGGCGAGCCGGGCTTACTGGGGGGCTTTTTGTGTCTCAGATTCAGCATCATCTGTGCAGAGAAATTTCATCACAAGGGCAGTACAGTGGCACAGCCGCGCCAGAAACTCAGATTCGATCCTGACCTTGGATGACGTCTGTGTGGAGTTTGCACGTTCTCCCTATGACCGCGTGGGTTTTCACCCAGGAGATTCGGTTTCCTCCCACATCCCAAAGACGTGCAGGTTTATAGATTAACTGGACTCTGTATATTGCCCCTAGTGTGTAGGGAGTGGATATGAAAGTGGGGTAACATAGAACTAGTGTGAATGGGTCGCCGTGGTTTTGGTTGGCCAAAGGGCCTGTTTTAATGCTGCAACCATACTGAAACCAATCGATTAAAAATAGGTATAGGCAAGAGAAGTCCGGAGAATCTGACGATAGAGTGGGGATTGTAAAGAAACTTTAGGAGATTTGTGGGAAATATTTTTCAGATGACAAGAGGTTTAAGATCTGGAGCACACTGTCTGAATGGTTGGTGGAATTCATTTTAAACATAACATTCAAGAAATAATTTGATAAACATTTGAAAGGAAGAACAAAGCTTGCAAGGGATAGAGCCAGGGAGTGGGACTGACTGGATTGTTTTACATCTGTCTGGGATGGACTCGATGGGCCAAATGGCCTCCCTCTGTACTGCAACAACTCTATGATTCCATAGTCCTCTACGTTGTTTACTTAAGATTCAGGGTGAACAGATCCCTGGAACTAGAATTCGCAATTCCAATCACTTCCTTTCATGTCTGTGGGGCGGCACGGTGGCGCAGTGGTAGATTTGCTGCTTCACAGCTCCGGCGATCCTGGGTCAATCCTGTCCATGGGAAAGGTGCTGTCTGTGGACGCAGCTGACATTTTGGAGCACCTTGGTCAGCCTGAAGGGTTCTGTAGGCAAGACAGTAATGCTTGGGAGAAACTTTTCGGCCCATCTTTCTCTCAGTTAAGCCGAACAACTGTTTAAACCATCCTCACTAATCCACCACTGGTTGCTCAAGACGTGTTAATCTACCCTGCATTGACCTACCATCTGACAAACATCATTGGTACATAATTATCTGACCAATTAAGACTATCTTCAATCGGACTAGGGCTGCAAACTGGACTTTATTCCGAAAGTGATCCAAACCCGGAATACCAAGCAGGTCAACATATGAGTCGTTCCCAGAGTGTTAGCTTTGTAGCCAAGCACTGAGCTTTGCTACAGAACTCACTAGAGGTTTACTGAGGGAAGGATGAGGGGGAAATTGGATCATTGAAACTTCCAAACAAATAAGATTGCGCACGCCCACAGATAGTAATGGATATGAGAGGAGTTTTTTGATAGTGGGAGAGTCTTGGACTGTGGGGGAGGGCACAGCCTCAGAATTACCATGCTAAGCTCAAATGTTAGATAATGAACTCCTTGATGGCTCACCAATTGACCTGTCTGATGGCCCATCATGGCTATCCGAGCACCAATATTCATCGTGTGGATCCTCCTCACTCTTGCTGCAGCGGTCCCAATCGACGTCCATAGGTTTATTTTGGACTAGCCTAAAAGGCCTACTGGAGGTCGTTTAGGCTTGGGGGTGGGGGGAAAGGGGAAACCGTTTTTTTCACAAGGAAGCAATGTTGGGTTCATCTCAAAGAAAACCAATGGATATGTGGCAGTTGATTTTTTAATTTTCTTTGCTCAATAATTCTCAGTTGCAAAGGAGCACAAACTGTCACAGCTGTTTTCTATAAGAAAGTAGTACATAGAATATAATACAAGGAAGCGGCCGAGGGAGTGGACCTTCAGCCCACAGGCCTGTCTGTGCCAACATGATGCTAAGCAAACTAAGCTCATCTGCCTGTCCATGGTAACGTCAAATTTCACTGCAACCAATTGGTGTATGTGACAATAAATTCCTTGGACCTTGGATGACATGCCCATACCAGAGTGTGTCCGTTGGCACATGCCCTTCCCTACACATATCCCTCATGCCTAACGAAAAGCCTCATGGTAACTCAAATCAATGCACACTATCATATCTACCTCCAGGTATCATCCACCCTCCGTGTTGAAAAACCTGCTCCACTTACCTCCTTTAAACTTTTCACCTTCAGTTTGTCCACTAATTTGGGATATTTCCAAAAGGATTCTGAGTGTCTGGCCTATCTGTGCCTCTCATCATTTTATTTCTTCTAGAAGGTCTCCCCTTAACCTCCAAAGTTCCAAAAAAAAGTAATCCGAGTTTAGAGATATAGCATGGAAGCAAGCCCTTCGGCCCACTGAGTCTGCACCGACCAGCGATCCCCGTACATTAACACTATCCTACACACTAAGTACAATTTGCCATTTACAGAAGCCAATTAACCTACAAACTTGTACGTCTTTGGTGTGTAGGAAGAAACTGAAGCACACGGAGAAAACTCATACAGTCACAGGGAGAACATACAAATTCCACACAGACAGCGCCCGTAGTCAGGATCAAACCTGGGTCCCTAGTGCGGCAAGGCAGCAACTCCACTGCTGTGCCACTGTGCCGCCCTTCAGAATGAAGCAGGGTCCTGACCTGAAATGTCAACCTGTACATGTACTCCAGGGATGCTGCCTGACCCATTGAGTTACTCTGCGGGTGAGGTAGCATCAATGGAGCGAAGGAATAGGTGATGTTTCGGGTCGAGAACCAGCATCTGCAGTTTCTTTTTATTACTTTCCTTATAGCTAATGCCCTCTAATCCAGCAGCATTGTTGTAGTCCTCTCCTGCACCCTCTCCGAAACCTCCTCCAGAGAAGTCAAGCATATCGAAGAGATAAACTGAAAGAACTGCCTGCAGAGTAACAATTATCTCACCGATTCCATTGCAAGCAATTTAAAATATTTCCACATAACTAGGCACCAAGATGATGAAAGGTCTGTTCCACAATTACTGGTGAAATTCAATAATGTCACTAAAGTTGAAAGCATTTTGCAAATAAATTAATTGCAAAATATAAAATGATCTCCTTACAAATTATAATATTAATACACTGGAGCAGAATCAACCATTTTATGACCATTTAGCAAATTCAGTATGGACCATAAACCAATTTGATGAGAAAAGTGGAGATGGGAATGGAAGTGGGAAGCAGATGGTGGCACAGAATGTTACTGCAGTCAAAGAGGCAGGAACTGATAATCATAGTCACACAGCATGGAAACAGCCCCTGAGACCCAACTTGCCCAGGCCGACCAAGAAGTCCCATCTATACTAGCCCCACTTGCCTGCGCTTGGCCCAAAACCCTCTAGATTCAGATTCAACTTTAATTGTCATTGTCAGTGTACAGTACAGAGACAACGAAATTCATTTAGCATCTCCCTTGAAGAGCGACATAGCAAACGATTTGAATAAAAAAAATAATACGTGTCCGGGGGGGGGGGGGGGGGTGGTGATTGGCAGTCATCGAGGTACGTTGTTTAGTAGAGTGACAGCCGCCGGAAAGAAGCTGTTCCTCGACCTGCTGGTTCGGCAACGGAGAGACCTGTAGCGCCTCCCGGATGGTAGGAGGGTAAACAGTCCATGGTTGGGGTGAGAGCAGTCCTTGGCGATGCTGAGCGCCCTCCGCAGACAGCGCTTTCTTTGGACAGACTCAATGGAGGGGAGCGTGGAACCGGTGATGCGTTGGGCAATTTTCACCACCCTCTGCAATGCCTTCCGGTCGGAGACAGAGCAGTTGCCATACCATACTGTGATGCAGTTGGTAAGGATGCTCTCGATGGTGCAGCGGTAGAAGTTCACCAGGATCTGAGGAGACAGATGGACCTTCTTCAGTCTCCTCAGGAAGAAGAGACGCTGATGAGCCTTCTTGATCAGAGTAGAGGTATTGTGGGTCCAAGAGAGGTCATCGGAGATGTTGACTCCCAGGAACCTGAAGCTAGAAACACGTTCCACCTCCGTCCCGTTAATGTGGATGGGGGTGTGCGTGCCGCCTCTGGACTTCCTGAAGTCTACAATGAGCTCCTTGGTCTTCTTGGAGTTAAGGGCCAGGTTGTTGTCAGCGCACCATGCTGCTAAGTGCTGGACCTCCTCCCTGTAGGCCAGCTCATCGTTGTTGCTGATGAGGCCAATCACCGTTGTATCATCTGCATACTTGATGATGGTGTTAGTACCATGTACAGGTGTGCAGTCATAGGTGAAGAGGGAGTAGAGGAGGGGGCTCAGCACACAGCCCTGAGGAACGCCGGTGTTCAGGGTGAGGGTTGAAGAGGTGTGCTTGTCTAACCTCACAGACTGGGGTCTGTTGGTTAGAAAGTCCAGTATCCAGTTGCAGAGGGAGGGGTCGATGCCCAGGTTACCGAGTTTGGTGATCAGTTTTGATGGAATAATGGTGTTGAATGCTGAGCTGTAATCGATGAACAGCATTCTTACATAAGTGTCTCTGCTGTCAAGGTGGGAGAGGGCGGAGTGAAGTGCCGTTGAGATGGCATCCTCCGTACTCCTGTTCTTGCGGTAGGCAAACTGATATGGATCCAGTGTGGGGGGTAGGCAGCTTTTGAGGTGTGCCAGGACCAGCCTCTCGAAGCACTTGGTGATGATGGGGGTAAGTGCAACTGGGCGGAAGTCGTTGAGGCTTGCCGCAGTGGAGTGTTTTGGCACTGGCACGATGGAGGTGGCTTTAAGGCAAGTGGGGACAACTGCTTGGGCAAGTGACAGGTTGAAGATGTCAGTCCAGACGTCTGTCAGCTGCGCAGCACAGGCACTGAGCACACGCCCGGGGATGCCGTCAGGGCCAGCAGCCTTACGTGCATTAGTCCTACTCAGTGCCACGTACACGTCGTAGGGGGTGAGTGTGAGGGGTTGGTGATCGGCAGGTAGCACAGCCTTGATGGCTGTCTCTAGATTGTCCCTGTCGAAGCGGCCATAGAAGTGATTAAGCTCCTCAAGGAAGGAGGCGTCGCTGGATGTGGGGGTGATGTTGGAGGGTCTGTAGTCCGTGATGGCCTGGATGCCTTGCCACATGCGTCGGGGGTCGGAGTTGTTGTTGAAGTGCTCCTCAATCCTGAGCTTATGGCAGTGCTTGGCCTTCCTGATGCCCCTCTTCAGGTTAGCCCTGGACCTTCCGTATTCATGTACCTGCCCCAATGTTTCTTAAACATTGCGATAGTACCTGTCTCAACTACCTCCTCCAGCAGCTTGTTTCATACACCCTCCATCCTTTGTATGAAAAACAAGATAAACTTTCTGATGGACTTTCCTGATCCAGGATTAGTTAACACAAGTGAAGAAATTATTTTAGTTAGAGATACAGCGTGCAAACAGTCCCTCGGCCCACCGAGTCCACCCCGACCATCGATCACTTGTTCAACTAGTTCTATGTTATCCCACTTTCACATCCACTCCTTGCACACTAGTCGGCAATTTTACAAAAGCCAATTAACCTACATACTCACACTACTTTGGGATGTGTGTGAAAACCAGAGCACCCGGAGGAAACCCACGTGGTCACAGGGAGAACACGCAAACTCTACACAGACAGCACCTGTGGTCAGGATCGAACCCGTGTCTCCGGTGTTATGAGAGAACAGTTCTACAGCTAGAGGTGACACAGTAGAGTTGCTGCCTTACAGCACCAGAGATCTGGGTTCAACCCTGACTACGTGTGCTGTCTGTATGATAGTTTGCATGTTCTCCCCATGACCACGTGGGTTTCCTCCGATGCTCCAGTTTCTTCCCACACTCCAAAGATGTACATGTTTGTACGTTTACTTAGCTTCAGTAATTTGTCCCTAGTGTGTTAGATAGAACTAGATCACTGGTCAGCAAGGACTCGGTGGGCCAAAGCACCTGTTTCCACCCTGTATCTCCAAACTAAACTAAACCAAAGAGAGGATCGGCACCATTAGATAGGTACAGCAGAAAAAATGCATATTACAACTTGGAGTACTAAGGAAAAAAACTGTAGCTGAGACTTTAGAGAGCTTCCAGTGGGGTATGTGTGCACATTTGGTCTCTCTATTGAATGCCGTTTGGCCTGGGAAAAGAGATTGTTCGAAACTCACTGAAGTCCAAAAGCAAGCGTTGATCCCACTTCTGAGAGGGGTGAGCATTGTTAGAATATTCTGTGAGAGATGATGATGTTGGAACATTTGGGGAGAGATGGGGAGTTTTGGGACAGTCTGAGAGAGATGGACAATGTTGGGACATTTAGGGAAAGATGGGGAGTGTTTGGACTTTCTAGGAGAGATGGGAATGTCGGTGCTCAGAAGCTGGAGGGAATTTGACAGACAACATTTCAGGTCTGAAGAATGGTCCTGACCCAAAATATCATCTGTCCATTTCCGTCCACAGATGCTGCCTGGCCCGCTGAGTTCCTCCAGCATTTTGTTTTATGCTCAAGTAATTTCACCTTCTGTTCTGACTCAGAGTTCCTAAATATAGAAATATCATAACTACATACATCAGAGGTTTGCTTCCCGTAAGATATAAATCAAACTATGAAGGTAAGAGGCATGAAGATAACTTTCGTTCATGTTAATGGATGGTACATTAAATTGCCGTTAGCTAACAAAGTAGTGATTGTGAGAGATTTCAACTTTCCACACATAGACTGGGAAACACATTCGGTAAATGGGCTGGATGGTTTGGAGTTTGTAAAACGTGTGCAGGATAGTTTTTTGCAGCAATACATAGAGGTACCTACTAGAGGAGGGGCAGTGTTGGACCTCCTGTTAGGAAATGAGACGGGACAGGTGGCGGAGGTATGCGTTGGGGAGCGCTTCGGGTCCAGTGATCACAATACCATTAGTTTCAATATAATTATGGAGAGGGTCAGAACTGGACCTAGGGTTGAGATTTTTGATTGGAGAAAGGCTAACTGTGATGAGATGAGAAATGATTTAAAAGGAGTGAACTGGGACATTTTGTTTTATGGGAAGGATGTAGAAGAGAAATGGAGGACATTTAAAGGGGAAATTTTAAGAGTACAGAATCTTTATGTTCCTGTTAGGTTGAAAGGAAACAGTAAAAAGTGGAAAGAGCCCTGGTTTTCAAGGGAAATTGGACATCTTGTTCGGAAAAAGAGGGAGATCTACAATAATTATAGGCAGCATGAAGTAAATGAGGTGCTTGAGGAGTATAAGGAATGTAAAAAGAATCTTAAGAAAGAAATTAGAAAAGCTAAAAGAAGACATGAGGTTGCTTTGGCAAGTAAGGTGAAAGTTAATCCAAAGGGTTTCTACAGCTATATTAATAGCAAAAGGATAACGAGGGATAAAATTGGTCAATTGGAGAGACAGAGTGGACAGCTATCTTCAGAGCCAAAAGAGATGGGGGAGATATTGAACAATTTCTTTTCGTCGGTATTCACCAAGGAGAGGGATATTGAATTATGTGAGGTAATGGACACTAGTAGAGTAGCTATGGATACTATGAGTTTCAAAGTAAAAGAAGTACTGACACTTTTGAAAAATATAAAAGTGGATAAGTCTCCAGGTCCTGACAGGATATTCCCTAGGACATTGAGGGAAGTTAGTGTAGAAATACCTGGGGCTATGACAGAAATATTTCAAATGTCATTAGAAACGGGAATAGTCCCCGAGGATTGGCGTACTGCGCATGTTGTTCCATTGTTTAAAAAGGGTTCTAAGAGTAAACCTAGCAATTAGGCAGGTGACTAGTGGGGTGCCTCAGGGATCGGTGTTGGGTCCTTTGTTGTTTGTCATGTACATCAATGATCTGGATGAAGGTGTGGTAAATTGGATTAGTAAGTATGCAGATGATACCAAGATAGGGGGTGTTGTGGATAATGAAGAGGATTTCCAAAGTCTACAGAGTGATTTAGGCCATTTGGAAGAATGGGCTGAAAGATGGTAGATGGAGTTTAATGCTGATAAATGTGGGGTGCTACACCTTGGCAGGACAAATCAAAATAGGACGTACATGGTAAATGGAAGGGAATTGAAGAATACAGTTGAACAGAGGGATCTGGGAATAACCGTGCATAGTTCCTTGAAGGTGGAATCTCATATAGATAGGGTGGTAAAGAAAGCTTTTGGTATGCAAGGGTTATGGTATGAGTGCAGGCAGGTGGGACTAAGGGAATAAAGTTGTTCGGCATGGACTTGTAGGGCCGAGATGGCCTGTTTCCGTGCTGTAATTGTTATATGGTTATATGGTTATATGATTCAATAAATTTGTTGAACACCAAGAGAATCATGAGTATGGGTCCAGTGCAGAAAGGTGTCCCAGTTTAAAAGATCAGGCATGTTTAGTGATGTTATTCCTTGGCAGGTGGATGAGGGATGATCTAACATAGATTGTGTGTGTACCTGTCCTAATGTATTTTAAATGTTGTTGTAGTACCTGCCTCAGCTACCTCCTCTGGAAGCTCGTACCATACACCCACCAGCCTCTGTGTGAAAATGTTGCCCCTCAGGTTCCTATTAAAGGGAAATTGACAGACAACGTTTCAGTTCTGAAGAATGGGTCCTATCCTGCATGTAGGGAATAGTTAGGGTGAATGCACACAACGTAGAGGAATCAAGAACCAGAGGACATTGTTTTAAGGGGAAAGAGAAAAGATTTAATAGGAACCTAAGGGGGCAACGTTTTCACATAGAGGGTGCTGGGTATATGGAATGAGCTGCTGGAGGAGGTAGTTGAGGAACGTACTATAACACCGTTTAAAAGACATTTGCTCAGGTACATGGATAGGAAAGGTTTAGAGGGATGTGGATCAAACACGGGCAAATGGGAATAACAGAGAAGGAGTATCTTGGTTGGCATGGGCGAGTTGGGCTGAAGAGTCTGTTTCCGTGCTGTATGACTATGAATCTACAATTTTAGATTAGATTAGATTAGATCCTTTATTTGTCATTCATAACCTTTCGGTCTGAACGAAATGTCGTTGCCTGCAACCATACATATAATAATAAACAACAAAACACACGATAAACACAAATTAACATCCACCACAGTGAGTTCACCAGGCACCTCCTCACTGTGATGGAGGCAAAATCTTAAAGTTACTGTCTCTTCCTTCCTCATTCTCCCGCTGCGCTGAGGCGATACCCCACCGGGCGATGGTAGTCAGTCCCATGGCTCAACCGAGCTCCGCGAACGGGCCGGTTCAAGCACCGCGACCCGGGGTGGTCGAAGCTGCCGCCCTCCAGTCCAGCGGACGCAGCTGTTGCCGTGGGAGCTCCGGAAAACAGGCACCAGTTCCCGCCGATGTCGTCCACTGACCCGCGGCTGAGCCCCGGATTCAGGTCGCCGTCGGTACACCGCCTCAGCCACCGGAGCACCGTCTCAGCCCCGCGCCAGTTATCTCACTGAAGTTTGCTGCGTGTAAATTCAGTACGTTGCTCCACGATAGCGCTCCAGCGCTGTGCCGCCAACGAAGCTGAGGTGCTGGGCGGTCCCCGCCAGGAAACGGCGCTCCACGCCCGCTGGTAGGCCACGAGGACGGGTCGGCGGGCAGCCCGGAGAAAAAGCTGCCTCACCGACCAGGTGGGGACCTAGAAGTAAGATTACCTCCTTCCCCCCACATTAAGAAGTCCATTTCTCCTACAAACGAAAAACAAGACTTACTAAAAACTGGAAAGAAAATTTGATTAAACGGACGGCTGCTGGTTAGCAGCTGTTCCCCAAGATGGCTCCTCCTCCAGCAGTGAGTTAATCACACCCTGGCCACTCCCTCTTCTCCCGTCAGACAAAAGGCATGGAAGTGAGAAAACTCACACCATCAGATTCAGTGTTTAAGAAGGAACTGCAGATGCTGGAAAATCGAAGGTAGACAAAAATGCTGGAGAAACTCAACGGGTGAGGCAGCATCTATGGAGCGAGGGAAATAGGCGACGTCTCAGGTCGAGACCCTTCTTGAGACCAGATCCTTCGCTCCATAGATGTTGCCTCACCCGCTGAGTTTCTCCAGCATTTTTGTCCACCAGATTCAGGAAGGTTTCTTCCCAGCTGTTATCAGGCAACGGAACCATCCTACCAACAACTAGAGAGCAGTCCTGAACTGCTATCTACCTCCTGGGTGACCCTCGGACTATCTTTGATCAGACTTTAATGGCTTTAGCTTGCACTAATCATTATTCCCTTGTCTTGTATCTACACTGTTAATGGTTCAAATGTAATCATGTATTGTCTTTCCGCTGACTGGTTAGCACACAGCAAAAGCTTTTCACTGTACCTCGGTACACGTGACAATAAACTAAACTAAACTAAACTAAACTAAACTAAACTGGAACATATAGGAAATGTTGAGAGGTTTGAAAGATTATTATTAGGTTCCTCTCTGACTGCACACTGTGCCCATCCTAAGAGAACTGGCAAACCCAAGTATGGTTGTGTCAATATTGTCCACCTGCTGTATAAACAATTCACCAATCCATCTTTGTGTTTGTCTGTCATTTTTACATGCAACTCAAGAAACAAAACATAATGCTGTTGTTTTACTTATTCATGAGTAAATTGGATTCCCATCGCCAGCAATGAAATTTGCTAAATCAATTAATCATCTGGAACTTCACCAAAGAGCTCTGTGCGAGTTCTTTCAAATTCCGAGCAAAAGAGCAGCACAGTAGCATAGCTGGTGGAGCTGCTGCCTCACAGCACCAGTGACCTGGGTTTGATCCAGATCTCAGGTGCTGATTGTGTGTGGAGTTTGCACGTTCTCCCCTGGGTTTCCTCCAGGTGCTCCGCTTTCCTCCCACATCCCAAACTCGTGATCGTTTATGAGTCAATTGGCCCTCTGCAAATTGTCGCCCGTGTGCAGGGAGTGGATGCGAAAGTGGGATAAAGTACAACTAGTGTGAATGGGTGAATGATGGGCGGCGTGGACACGGTGGACCGAAGGGCCCGTTTCCATGCTGTAACTTTCAATCAATTCAATCAATCAATCAATCAATTACTATCCAAATGATGTACTGAATGAGTTATGTTTCCTGTTGCAGTATTTGGAATACAACACATCCTCAACAAACTCCTGTAGAAATTAACACAAAGCTATAAACTTTCTACTTCTGCACACTAGCTGTGGTCCACAGAGGCTTTTAGTTTTCCTTAACAAGTCAAGCCTCACCCTACAATTCCCAATCATTCAATTTCTTCAACTCATTAAACCTTTCTGCTGCATGTTGTCTGTCTAACCTTCCCGGGCAGAATATATTCAATATTTTCAGAAGGGGAGTGTAATCAGTCAAAGTCTCAGATCAATAATTTTGCTCATGGGTCCTTTGCAGTGGAGGAAGCGCCTGCGGTGTTCGCCTGTGGTAACCATGATGACACATTTTAGCGGGAATCACATTGGTGGCAAAGAACTCTTGGCACCATCCTTGGGTGTGAAAGGATGGTGCCAAGACATCAATTCTTTCATTCTCTCATTCGGCTTGTATTTTTTGGCCACCTCCCCATCTGCATCACAGTTGAACTTCCTTGGATCTATAGTCTGCAGTTTTAGTCTTAGAGAAATAGCGTGGAAACAGACAGTTCGACCCATCGAGTCCACGCCAACCATTGATCACCCGTTCACACTTCTTCCATCATACACACTAGGAGCTATTTACTGAAGCCAATTCACCTTCAAACATAAATGGGATCAACATAGAACCAGTGTGAACAGGTGTTCGATGGTCAGCAAAGGACCTGTTTCCACACTGTGTCTTTAAGTACTAGGTACTAACTTCTCCTCCTCACTCTGACCAGAGATGCTGCCTGACCCATTGAGTTACTCCAACGCTATCTCTTTGTATATCTCTTTGTAAGCCTGCTGTCAGGATTTTCCTACCTCACTGTGTGATCTCCTCAAGGTATGCCTAGTTTGTAGAAGTTCTCCTCCTCCCCTAGACAGTCTGAAGAAGGGCCATGACCCAAAACATCACGTATCAATGGTTTCCAGATATGCAGCCTGAGCTGTTGAATTCCTTCAACACTTTGTGTCTATCTTTGTAAACCAGCATCTGCAGTTCCTTGTGTCTCTGTCTCACCAAGGTCACCCACTTAGCACTGATTTTAGTTAATAACAACATAATGAAGAAGAATATGTGTGTAAGATCATGAGAGGGCTAGAAAGGATAAATGCAAATTGTTCCTGGTGTGTAGGATAGTGTGAGTGTACAGGGATTGATTGTACAGGGAGCGTACAGGGAGTGTACAGGCAAATGATTCTTAAAGGGTTGACGGTGGATATGCAATAGAAGGCATTTAAAAACTGCATGGATGAACTACAACAATTGTCCATCCCAGTTTGGCAAAATAATAAATCAAGGAAGGTAGTGCATCCGTGTATAACAAGGGAAATCAGGGATAGTATCAAAAGAAAAGATGAAACGTACAAATTAGAAAAAGCAGCCTACCAGAGGACTGGGAGAAATTCAGAGTCCAGCAGAGGAGGACAAAAGGCTTAATTAGGAAAGGGAAAATAGATTATCAAAGAAAACTGGCAGGGAACATAAAAACTGACTGCAAAAGGTTTTATAGATATGTGAAGAGGAAAAGATTAGTTAAAATAAATGTATGTCCCTTGTAGTCAGAAACAGGCGAATTGATCATGGGGAACAAGGACATGGCAGACCAATTGAATAACTACTTTGGTTCTGTCTTCACTAAGGAAGACATAAGTAATCTGCCAGAAATAGCAAGGGACCGGGGGTTAAATGAGATGCAGGAACTGAGTGAAATCCAGGTTAGCTGGGAAGTGGTGTTAGGTAAATTGAATGGATTAAAGGCCGATAAATCCTCAGGGCCAGATAGGCTGCATCCCAGAGTACTTAAGGAAGTCGCTCCAGAAATAGTGGATGCATTAGTGATAATTTTTCAAAACTCTTTAGATTCTGGAGTAGTTCCTGAGGACTGGAGGGTAGCTAATGTAACCCCACTTTTTAAAAAGGGAGGGAGACAGAAAACGGGGAATTACAGACCAGTTAGTCTAACATCGGTGGTGGGGAAAATTCTGGAGTCAGTTATTAAAGATGAGATAGCAGCACATTTGGAAAGTGGTGAATTCATTGGACACAGTCAGCATGGATTTATGAAAGGTAAATCATGTCTGACGAATCTTATAGAATTTTTCGAGGATGTAACTAGTAGAGTGGATAAGGGAGAACCAGTGGATGTGTTATATCTGGACTTTCAGAAGGCTTTCGACAAGGTCCCACATAAGAGATTAATATACAAATTTAAAGCACACGGTATTGGGGGTTCAGTATTGATGTAGATAGAGAACTGGCTGGCAGACAGGAAGCAAAGAGTAGGTGTAAACGGGTCAATTTCACAATGGCAGGCAGTGACTAGTGGGGTACCGCAAGGCTCAGTGCTGGGACCCCAGCTATTTACAATGCATATTAATGATCTGGATGAGGGAATTGAATGCAACATCCCCAAGTTTGCGGATGACACAAAGCTGGGGGGCAGTGTTAGCTGTGAGGAGGATGCTAGGAGGCTGCAAGGTGACTTGGATAGGTTGGGTGAGTGGGCAAATGCATGGCAGATGCAATATAATGTGGATAAATGTGAGGTTATCCACTTTGGTGGCAAAAACACTAAAGTAGACTATTATCTGAATGGTGGTTGATTAGGAAAAGGGGAGATGCAACGAGACCTGGGTGGCATGGTACACCAGTCATTGAAAGTAGGAATGCAGGTGCAGCAGGCAGTGAAGAAAGCAAATGGTATGTTAGCATTCATAGCAAAAGGATTTGAGTATAAGAGCAGGGAGGTTCTATTGCAGTTGTACAGGGTCTTGGTGAGACCACACCTGGAGTATTGCGTACAGTTTTGGTCTCTTAATCTGAGGAAAGACATTCTTGCCATAGTGGGAGTACAGAGAAGGTTCACCAGACTGATTCCTGGGATGGCAGGACTTTCATATGAAGAAAGACTGGATAGAGTTGGCTTGTACACGCTAGAATTTAGAAGATTGAGGGGGGATCTTATAGAAACATACAACATTCTTAAGGGGTTGGACAGGCTAGATGCAGGAAGATTATTCCCGATGTTGGGAAAGTCCAGAACTAGGGGTTACAGTTTAAGGATAAGAGGGAAGTCTTTTAGGATCAAGATGAGAAAATCATTTTTTACACTGAGAGTAGTGAATCTGTGGAATTCTCTGCCACAGAAGGTAGTTGAGGCCAGTTCATTTGCTATATTTAAGAGGGAGTTAGATGTGGCCCTTGTGGCTAAAGGGATCAGAGGGTATGGAGAGAAGGCAGGGATGGGATACTGAGTTGGATGATCAGCCATGATCATGTCGAATGGCGGTGCATGCTCGAAGGGCCGAATGGCCTACTCCTGCACCTATTTTTCTATTTTTTTGTGATTACTGGTCCGTACAGACTCAGTGGGCCAAAGGGCCTGTTTCCAAGCTGTATCGTAAATTAAACCAGAGGGATAACACAGGCAGGTGGGATTAGTTAGATGGAGCATGTTGGTCGGCATAGGCATATTGGGCCGAAGGGCCTGTTTCCAAGCTGTATGACTACATCTCTAAGATGACCTTGCTGCTCTGAAAAACTGTGATTGGTTTATTGAAAATTTTAGTTGTGACAATACTCCAGCAATGGAATAAATGACTTCTATCTGAAGTAAAGTGATAGTCTCAGGAGAGACACAGTCTAGCTGATCAAGGCCATGATAGAGAGACAACACCATCAAGAGTGTTTGATTGTTATATGTATCGACGACGGAACAATGAAATTCTTGCTTGTAGCAGCATAATGCACATTGATAATATATAGCAACAAAAAATCAATAATTTAATAACTCTGACACTAATTTAGTTTAATGTGTAGGAAGAACTGCAGATGCTGGTTTACACTGAAGATAGACACAAAATGCTGGAGTTACTCAGTAACTGAGTAAGGTGGCATCTCTGTAGAGAAAGAATGGGCGATGTTTCAGGTCGAGACACTCCTTCAAACTAGATTATTGGCATTTAGGTTATTATCGACACATGTAACAGGGTATAGTGAAAAGCTGTTTGGTTGCGTGCTATTCAGTCAGTGAAAAGTGTATATGATTATAATCAACAGGATGAAAAGAAAAAGGTTTAGTCCAGTAAAGTCCGATATAAAATCATCCGAGAGTGTCCAATGAGGTAGATAATAGCTCAGGACTGCTGCCTATTTGATGATGGGATGATTCAGCTACCTGATAATAGCTGGAAAGAAACAGTCCCTGAATCTGGAGGTATGCACTTTCACACTTCTGTACCCCTCCCCATTGGGAGAGGGGAGAAGAGGGAGTGACCGGGAGTGATGGTCAGCGCAGACTCACTCAGGAAGAAAGATACTAAGGGGAGTAAGAGGCAACCGCGGCTGAAAAGGGAAGTCAAGGACAGTCTAAAACTAAAAGAGAAGACGTATAACATAGCAAAGATGAGCGGGAAGCCAGAGGATTGGGGAACTTTTAAAGAACAACAGAAGGTAACACAAAAGGCAATATGGGGAGAAAAGATGAAGTACGAAGGTAAGCTAGCCAGGAATATAAAGGAGGATAGTAAAAGCTTCTTTAGGTATGTGAAGTGGAAAAGATTAGTTAAGACAAATGTGGATTCCATGAAGACAGAAACAGGTGAATTTATTATGGGAACAAGGAAATGGCAGACGAGTTGAACAGGTACTTTGGTTCTGTCTTCACTAAGGATGGCACAAATAATCTCACCGAGGTGCTAGGGGACAGAGGATCCAGGGTGATGGAGGAACTGATGGAAATTCACATTAGTCAGGAAATGGTGTTGGATAGACTGATGGGACTGAAGGCTGAAAAATCCCTGGTGCCTGATGGTCTGCATCCCAGAGTGCTCAAGGAGGCGGATCTAGAAATTGTGGACGCATTAATGACCATTTTCCAATGTTCTATAGATTCTGGATCAGTTCCTGTGGATTGAAAGTGAGGGAGAGAGAAAACAGGGAATTATCGACCAGTTAGCCTGACATCAGTGGTGGAGAAGATGCTGGAGTCAATTATTAAAGATGCAATAGCGGCAGATTTGGAAAGCAGTGACAGGATCAGTCCAAGTCAGCATGGATTTATGAAGGGGAAATCTTGCTTGACTAATATTCTGGAATTTTTTGAGGATGTAACAAGTAAAGTGGATAAGGGAGAGCAAATAGTGTATCTGGACTTTCAAAAAGCCTTTGATACAGTCCCTTACAGGAGATTAGTGGGCAAAATTAGAATACATGGTATTGGGGGTAGGGTATTGACATGGATGGAAAATTGGTTAGCAGCCATTAAGTTGCACAGTCTTCAGAGTTATTATATCAATACTTCTGTCGACTTAGCACTTTCGCTTATTGTGATCGATACTTTTGAAACATGGCAGTGAATTTAATCTAACCAGTCCACTTAAATCCGTTCTTTTGTGTGCTTGGGTTTATAAATGAGGTGTTCATCTCTGCAAATCAAGAATCTCAAATGATTTATTTGATCATCTGTGAATCAACTCAGATAAATCTCAGGGGCGGCAGGGTGGCGCAGCATTAAGGGCCTGTCCCACTTGCATGCGATTGCGTGCGTTTGGCGCGGCCAAACGGAAGCAGAGTTCACACGAAGTTTACTAAGTACTAAGTACCCGCTAAGTTCGTGTGTGACGTCATTTGCGTCATGCTTACCAATCAGCTGGGCAGGAGGCGGGTCGACTGAATTTGGGTGTCGCAAGGCATCGGGCGGTGACGTCATCACGTAATGCCACTCCGGCTGGTGGCGTCATCGCGCAACACCACGCGCTAGGCGTATGCCATCAAGACGCTGCATACGCCATCAAGACGCTGTGTGTGACGTCAAGACGCTGCGTACGACCGCAATGCGCCTGCGTGCCGACAGGCCATGGGCGGGCAAAGATTTCGGCCACTGTCAGAATTTCGGAGCCCTGCGCGATGTCGGGACCAGCCCCGTACAACTCCTGCGCTTCTAAGTGGGACCGGCCCCGCACAGCCATACGGTGCCCGTAATCCTCAAGCGACCACGAGGTCGCGTAATTTGCAAGCCAAGGTCACAAGGCCCTTTAGAGTTGCAGCCTCACAGCACCTGACACCCGGGTTCAATCCTGATTACAGGTGCTACCTGTGGAATTTGAACGTTCTCCCAGTGTCCGTGTGGGTTTTCTCAGTGTGGGTTCCTTCCCACATTCCAAAACATGCAGGTTTGTAGGTTAATTGTCTTCTGTAAATTGCCCCCAGTGTGCAGGATAGAACTAGTGTACGGGTGATCAATGGTCGGTGTGGACTCAGTGGGCCCACGTTTTGTGTGAAATGGGACAAATGTGGGCAAATGGGCCTGTTTCCATGCTGTATCTCTAAACTAAACTAAATGCAAACTAAAAACACAAGGGGATACAAAGTATTGGAGAAACTCATTGGGTCAGGCAGCATATGTGGAGGGAATAGACAGGCAATGTTTCTGTAAAGGTCTCGACCTTTCTTCAGACTGATGTAGTGGAGTGGGAAGAAAGCTGGGAAAAGGTGGGGATCAGATCTTGTACCTTGTACCTTCCAAGAGTCCACCAGGACTATACTGGAAGTTGGACAATTTTATACTGGATAATTTTTTTTTAACATTTATCAAGTCAATTAATCAAGCCTGTACGTCTTTGGAATGTGGGAGGAAACCAAAGATCTCGGAGAAAACACACGCAGGTCACGGGGAGAAGGCACAAACTCCGTCCAGACAGTGCCCGTAGTGGGGATCGAACCCGCGTCTCCGGCGCTGCATTTTGCAGCAACTCTACCGCTGCGCCACCGTGACCGGCTGGCAAGCAATAGATGGATATAGGTATGGGGGGGAGGGAGGTAGGGAGGGGTTGTTTGTAGTTATTGACAAAGGCTAGAGGTGAAAAGAAGACAAAGGGGCGTCAGACACGGAGTGGAGAGGAGGAGTGAAATGTATACGGAACGAGCCATCAAAGGAGGTAGTTAAGGCAGGAACAATAACAACATTTAAACTTTGGACAGGGACATGGATAGGAATGTTTTATGGGATATGAGCCAAATGTGAGCAAATGGATTCAGATGGGGCATCTTGGTCGGCATGGACAAGTTGGGCCGAAGGGCCTGTTTCCGTGCTGTGTGGCTCTATTAATTTATATCGGGGAAAAATACAAAGGGCAGCCACAGAGTCACAGTCAAAGCCTGCACTCCCTCAATAGCAAAAATGTCCTTCCTCAAATTAGGAGACCAAAACTGCACAAAATACTATGTGGTCTCACCGGGAGTACAACTGTGTACAACTGGAGTAGGACCTCCCTGCTCCTATACTCAAATCCTCTCGCTATGAAGGCCAATATGCCATTTGTTTTCTTCACTGCCTGCTGTACCTGCATGCTTACTTTCAGTGACTGATGTACAAGCTCACCCAGGTCTTGTTGCACCCCCATCCCCTTTTCCTAATCTGACATCATTCAGATAATAATCTGCCTTCCTGTTCTTGCCACCAAAGTGGATAACTTCACATTTATCCACATTAAACGGCATCTGCCCACTGACCCAACCTATCCAAGTCACCCTGCATTCATAGCATCCTCATCGCAGCTCATACTGCCACCCAGCTTTGTGTCATTCGCATCTTCCTACATTTAATTCCTTAGTCTAAATTGTTAATATATATTGTAAATAACTGGGGTCCCAGCACTATCCCCCAATACCATGCACTCTCATTTTGCACACTAATCACTTGTGTGAGACCTTGCCAATTAAGGCTTTTTGAAAGTCCAGATACACCACATCCACTGGCTCTTATATAATTCTACTTGTTACACCCTCAACAAATTCCAGAAGATTAGTCAAGCATCCCCTTCATAAATCCATGCTGACTTTGATCAATCCTGTTACTGCTTTCCAAATGCGCTGCTATTACATCTTTAATAATCGACTCGGGCATCTTCCCCACTGCTGATGTCAGGCTAACTGGTCTACTGTATAATACCCTCCAGTCCACAGGAACTGATCCAAAGTCTATAGAACATTGGAAAATGATCACCAATGCATCCACGATTTCTAGGGCCACCTTCTTGAGTACTCTGGGATACAGACCATCAGTCCCTGGGAATTTATCTGCATTCAGTCCCAACAATTTACCTAATGCCATTTCCTGACTAATGTGGATTTCCTTCAGTTCCTCCCTCCCACTAGATCCTAAAGACAGAACCAAAGTACTAATTTAATTGTTTTGCCATTTCCTTGTTTCCCATTATAAATTCACCGGTTTCTGACTGTAAGGGACCTACATTTGGCTTCAATAATCTTTTCAATAGACAATAGACAATAGGTGCAGGAGTAGGCCATTTGGCCCTTCGAGCCAGCACCGCCATTCAATGTGATCATGGCTGATCATCCCCAATCTGTACCCCGTTCATGCCTTCTCCCCATATCCCCTGACTGCACTATTTTTAAGAGCCCTATCTAGCTCACTCTTGAAAGCTCGTCACATATCTTGTCACATATCTGTAAAAGCTTTTACAGTCAGTTTTTATATTCCCCGCAAGCTTTCTTTCATGCCATATCCCCCCCCCCCCCCCCCCCCCCCCCCCCCATTAATTAACCCCTGTGTCCTCCTGTTGAATACATTTCTCTCAGTCCTCCAGTTTGCTGCTTCCTCTGGCCAATTTATATGCCTCTTCCTTGGATTTAACACTATCCATCATTTCCCTTGTTAGCCACGGTTGGGCAGTCTTCCCAGTTTTATTTTTACGTAAGACAGGGATGAACAATTGTAATTCATCCATGCAATCTTTAAATCTTTGCCATTGCACCGTCAATCCTTTAAGTGTCATTTGCCAGACAATCCTAGCCAATCCCCATTCCATGGCATCAAAGTTACCTTTTGTTAAGTTCAGGACCCTTGTCTCTGAATTAACTGTGTCACTCCATCTTAATGCAAAATTCTACCATATTAGTCAAGCTGTTGCCCAAGGGGCATTGCACAACAAGATTGTGAACTAATCCTTCCTCATTACACAATACCCAGTCTAGGATGGCCTGCCCTCTAGTTGGTTCCTCTACATATTATGGCTTAGAAAACCATCCTGTATACACTCCAGGAAATCCTTCTCCTCAGTGTTGTTACCAATTTGGTTAGCCCAATCTACAGTATATGTAGATTAAAGTCACCCATGATAACTGCTGTACCTTTGCTACACATGCATCACCAACTTCCTGTTTGATGCTATCCCCAACCTCACTACTGCTGTACTGTACACTTGTACTGTATCTGAGATGTTTATCTAAGATGTACCTCAGTGCTTATGGATAGTGATACTTGTACTGAACTGTATACATAAATGAATTTCATTGTACCTCGGTACATGTGACAATAAACTAACTAACTAACTAACTAACTATGGGTGCTGTCTATATGGAGTGTGTACGCTCTCCCTGTGACTGCGTGGGTTTTCTCCGAGTGCTCCAGTTTCCACACAATAAAAGGGAGAATGTACAAACTCCATACAGTCAGCACCTGTAGTTAGTTTAGTTTATTGTTACGTGGACAGTGAAAGGCATTTTGTTCAGGATCGAACCTAGGTATCTGGTGCTGTAAGGCTGCCACTCTACCACTGTGCCACTGTGCCGCTCTTCAGGTCTTCCAGTAGATTATTCCACCATTCTGGAAGCTGTTTCTGTTTTGTGTCTTTTATTGCCGTATAATTGGGATTGCACGGAGCATGGTAAGAGGAATAAAGTATTTATCTGTGACTAACGGGTTCCATGTCACCCCAGACAAATAGCTCAGCACATTCATCAGCACTTAATGGTAGAGACGAAATGAAGATTTGTTTCTATAGTGGCTTTAAGATTTCTATTAAGGCACCTCAAAGCACTTTACAGCCAGTTAAATACAGATGATGATATTGGTTTCAGTTCATTATTGTCATGATTCAAGAATCGCTAGACTCAGGAGTGATTCCAGATGATTGGAAAATTTCAAATATTGCTCCTCTGTTCAAAAAGGGAGCAAAGCAGAAGAGTGGAAACTATAGGTTGGTTAGCCATTGGTTGGTAAGATTTTAATGTCCATTATAATGGATGAGGTTACAGAGTACTTAGAAGCACATGATAAAATAGGGCAAAGGCTGCATGGTTTTGCTTGTTGAACCTGTTGGAATTCTTTGAGGAAGTAAATAGCAGGATAGACAAAGGAGTCAGTGGGTGTTGTTTACTGAGATTTTTCAGAAGGCCTTTGATAAGGTGCCACTAGTGAGGCTGCTGAATAAGATGGGAGCCCATGGTATCAAAGCGCATATACCACCATGGATAGCAGGGTGGCTGGATGGCAGAAGGCAAAGTGTGGCAATAAAGGTGTCTTTTTCTGGTTGGCTGCCAGTGACTAGCGGAGTTCCGCGGGGGTCGGTGCTGGGGCCGCTACTCTTCACGTTTTATATTAATGATCTGAACAAGGGAGTTCAAGCCTATGTGAGTAAGGAGGAACCTCATTGAAACTTACTGAACAGTGAAAGGCTTGGATAGAGTGGATGTGCAGAGGATATATCCACCAGCGGGAGAGTCACTAGTGGACCAGAAGTCACAGCTTCAGAATAAAAGGACGTACTTCTAGCAAGGAGATGAGGAGGAATTTCTTTAGTCAGAGGGTGGTGAATCCATGGCATTCATTGCCACAGAAGGCTGTAAAGGCCGTCAATATATATTTTTAAGGCAGAGGTTGATAGATTCTTGATTAGTAAGGGTGTCAGGGGTTATGGAGAGAAGGCAGGAGAATGGGGTTGAGAGGGGAAGATAGATCAGCCAGGATTGAATGGCGGAGTAGACTTGATGGGCCAAATAAGGCAGCAAATAGGGCGGCATGGTGGCGCAGCGGTAGAGTTGCTGCCTTACAGCGCTTGCAGCGCCAGAGACCCTGGTTCGATCCCGACTATGGGTGTTGTCTGTACGGAGTTTTTATGTTCTTCCCGTGACCACATGGGTTTTTTCTGAGATCTTCAGTTTACTCCCACACTCCAAGACCTACAGGTAAGTAGGTTAATTGGCTTGATGTATGTGTAAAAAATTGGCCCTAGTGTGTGTAGGATAGTGCTAATGTGCAGGGATCACAGGTCAGCACGGGCTCGGTGAGCCAAAGGGCCTGTTTCCGCGCTGTATCGCTAAACTGGATCTCTAAACTAAATGGTCTAATTCTGCTCCTATCACTTTTGAACTTATGAACTTATGAGTATCGAGATACAGTGACAAGCTTTGTTAGCTTGCTATGCAGTCAAATCATACTATTCATGAGTGCATTTTAGCCATGCACAAGTTTTACAGGAATAGATAGGATAGATACACAGAGTCTTTTACCCTGAATAGGTGAATCAACAACCAGAGGACAGAGGTTTAAGGTGAGAGGGGAAGGATTTAATAAGAGTATGAGGGGCAAGTTTTTCACACAGAGGGTGGTGAATATATATGGAATGAGCTGCTAGAGGGGGTAGTTGAGGCAGAAACTATAATAATATTTATAAGACATTTTGACCTTTTTTAGGAAAGGTTATGTTATAAGAGGGATATAATGCAAACACGGGCAGGTGGGGCCAAAGTAAATGAGGCCATTTGGTCAATATGTGCAAGCTGGGCCGAATAGTCTTCTTACATGTTGTATATCCACTATGCGGTAGATTGGCGTGTGAGAGGTCTGTTCAAAAGTGTAATAACAGGAGCTGTTTTTGAATTTGCTGCTTTTAAGCTTTTGTACCTTCTGTCTGATGGAAAATCCAAAATAGGCTGGGGCATCACAAAGGCAGCTGGTTCCATATACCTGCCACCCTCTGTGTGAATAAGTGTTCCTATTAGTTCTTCTCGCCTCCAGTTCTCGATCCCCCCACCCATGGGTTGTGTGTGATTTGTCTCTTCCCATTAGACAGTCAGAATCTTTTTCTCAGGTCAGGGTGGAACTGTCCAATACCAGGGGACATAGCTATAATGAATCAATGAATGAATCAATCAATTAATTAATTAATTATGTTTATTGGCCAAGTATGTGCACATACAAGGAATTTGCCTTGGTGCTCCTCTCGCAAGTAACAACACGACATACAGTAAACCATTAAGAATAAAACATAAAACATTTAATCATTAAGAATAAAACATTATAATTTAAACATGTGAATGAAATAAAATACCAGAGAGAAAGAAGGCCACAGACTTTTGGTTATTGAGTAGAGCTACTGCTCATGGAAAAAAGCTGTTTTTATGTCTGGCTGTGACAGCTTTGACAGTCCGGAGTCGCCTTCCAGGGGGAAGTGATTCAAAGAGTTTGTGGCCAAGGTGAGAGGGGTCAAAGATGATCTTACCCGCTCGGTTCCTGACCCTTGTGGACAGATGTGTGGGACAAGCTTTTTAAATAGCGATATTAAATAGTGGTGGGGGCCTGGATCACATTGCCAAGGGGTGGTGGTGGAAGCAGATATGATAATGGCATTTAAGAGGCTTTTAGATAGGCACATGGAAGTGCAGGGCAGAGAGGTACAAGGATCATATACAGGCACGTGAGATCAGTTTCACTTGGCATCATGAAAGGACACAAAGTGCAGGAGTAACTCAATGGGTCAGGCAGCATCTCCAGAGAAGATGGATAGGTGACATTTCAGGTTGTGATCCTTCTTCCTATCCATGTTCTCCAGAGATGCTGCCTGACCTGCTGTGTTACTCCTGCACTTTGCATCCTTTTGTGTATTACAGTAACTACCAACTTAGTTTAGTTTAGAGATACAGTCTGTAAACAGTCCTTTTGGCCCACCGAGGCCATGCTAACCAACAATCACCCGTACACTAGTTTTATCCTACACTCTAGGGACAATTTTCAGAGGCCAATTAACCTACAAACACACATGTCTTTGGACTGTGGGACGAAACCAGAGCACCCGGAGAAAACCCACGGGGTGAAGAGTCGAGTCAAGTCACTTATTGTCCCATTTCCTGAAACGGAACAATTAACTTTCTTGCAGCAGCACAACAGATATGTAAAGATAGGGAATCACAAAGAGTACATACAAATTCCGGATAGTCACCCATAGTCAGGATCAAACCCGGATCTTTGGTGCGGTGAGGCAGCAGCTCTACTGCTGCACCGCCGTGCCACCCCGATCTGCAGCTCTTTGATTCTGCATTCAGTTTGGCATCATGTTCGGCACAAACATGGTGAGCCTGTGCCATCCTGTGCTGTACTGTCGTATGTTCTACCCCGGAGGTGTCCCTGAATCCTTCTTTCAGGAAACAGAAGGGGGAGCGTTAGTCAGCTCTGTCTGCACGCAGTGTCAAACGTCTCACTGTTGCTGACAGATGAGACCGTGGAGATGAACTGCCGCTGATTCACAGGAGCGAAGTCCGACTTCATCTCAATCTAGTCTCCGCGCTTGCTGCCAACTGCCTGGCACCCCCGCCGGGCAACCTGTTGCTGTTCAGCATAATTAGAGGAATGTTGCATCACTTCCCGAGAGAACACTCTGTGAATAATGCCTGTTCAAATGTAGAGCAGTGCAGCACTGCAACAGGCCTTTAGGCCCACTATGTCTGTGCTGGACTTGAGGCCAAGTCAAACTAGTCAAGAGTGTTTTATTGTCATGTGTCCCAGATAGAACAATTAAATTCATGCTTGCAGCAGCACAACGTGGTACGCTGTAAACAATATAATAAATGAGAAAAAAAGGTTCAGTGTGTATACACATATATATACACACATATACACATATATATACACACACATACATACACATAAAAACAAACAAACAATGATGGTGCAGACAATAAAAGTGCACAAAGACTCTCAAGTCCTCAATGCCCTCAAGTCTATGTAGTTCTGAGCTTATTTGGAGGTTGTCGTGTTTAATAGCCTGATGGTTACAGGGAAGAAACGGTACCTGAACCTGGACGTTTCAGTTTTCAGGCTCCTGAACTTGCTTCCCAGTGGCAGGCGTGAAATGAGAGTGGTGTGGTTCTCTGATGATGCTGACTGCCTCTTTGAGGCAGCGACACCTGTAAATCCCCTAGATGGTGGGGAGAACCTGTGATGGACTGGACAGTGTTCACCATTTTTTGCAGTATTCTTCGCTCCACTGCCCGCAACAACACAGATACCAGTTGGGCGGAAGATTCAAACTCCCCGCCACTAACTTCATCCAAACTTCGAGTTGCCTCGGAAGGGCAGCCAACATAATCAAAGACTCGTCCAAACCCCGGTCATTCCTTTCTTCTCCCCGCTCCCATCCTGCAGAAGGTACGGAAGCTTGAAAGTGCACACCACCAGACTCAGGAATGGTTTCTGCACCCCTGTTATCAGGCTTGTGAAGGATCCTTCCAATAAGCTGCTGAAGCTTTTCTGGACCTTCCCCAAAGCCTGCACATCCTTCCTATACTGTGGCAATCAGAACTGCATGCAATATTCTAAGTGCATTCTAACCAGTGTTTGGTAAAGTTGCAACCTAATGTCCTAACTTTTATATTCTGTGCTGTAACATTTGAAGGCAAGCATGCCATATATCTTCTTCACCACCCTGTCTACCTGTGTTTCTCCCTTTGGACTTCAGACTTTAGATAAATTTTGCTAACCCCCCCTAATCATGCATTTCGTTGTCTCTGTACTGTACACTGACAATGACAATTAAATTGAATCTGAATCTAATCCAGGCATCATTCCGGTAAACCTACTCTAGATATAAGACTTTAGACTTTAGAGATACAGCATGGAAACAGTCTCTTCTGCCCACCAAGTCTACATTGACCAGCAATCACCCTGTACACTAGCACAATCCTACACACTAGGGACATTTTTTTTACACTGTACAGAAGTAAGTTAATTGGCTTCAGTAATATTGTAAATTGTCCGCAGTGTGTAGGGTATTGCTAGTGTCGGAGGGCCAAAGGAGCTGTTTCCACGCTGTTCCACTAAACTAAACTAAGCCAATTAAGCTACAACCTGTACATCTTTGGAGTGTGGGGGGAAACTGGAGAAAACCATGCGGTCACATACGTACATACTCCCAACAGAGAGCACCCATAGTCAGGATCGAACCCAGGTCTCTGGCGCCATGAGGCAGCAACTCTACCACTGTACCACCGTGCCTCTCAACAGTTTCTTAGAAGATTAAAGAGATTCAGCCCATCATTGAACATTCTAACCAGCGTCTACAGATGTGCAGTAACACGTGTCCTGACTGGTTGCATCGTGCCCTGGTAGAGCAATTACAATGTACAGGAACGCAAGAGGCTGCAGAGAGTGGTGGGCTCAGCCCAGTTCATGACAGGCACAGTCAGCGTTGACTCGGTAGGTAGAAGGGCCTGTTTCCATGCTGTATCTCCAAAACTAAAAACTAAAACAAGCTATGGAACAAAAGACAAACAACAGTGGACTTCCCTGTACATGTAGATAACATCTACCACATGCCCTCATCAATCATTCCGATCACCTCTTCAAACAACTCAATCAAATTCATCAGCCATGATTTCCCACAAACAAAGCCTATGCTGATTCTCCCTAATCAATCCCAAGCCTTTCCCAAACGAGTCAATTTATCTCAACCACGGTTCTTTATCCTTCAGGGCTCACACCTGTCTTTTCATCGCTCGCCTTTGACCAAATCCAACCTTCTGCGTGACAAATGACCCGCTCACCTGAGTTCACCTACTGCAGGCCATGATCTGTCCTTACCCTCCTCTCTTCCAGCTTTCTTTCCCACCTGCCCTGCAATCAGACTGAGGAAGTGTCCCAACCTGAAACGTCACCTATCCATGTTCTCCTGAGATGCTGCCTGACCTGCTGAGTTACTCCAGCAATTTGTGTATTTCTTTGGTAAACCAACATCTGAAGTCTCTTGTTTCTACACTTTATCAGTTTCTCTGTATGGAATTAGGCACAGAGGGGGAAAAAATGCTCTGTGTTTTTTTCTCTCTAAGACCCTTGATTGTTTAGTGAGATTAGTGTGAAGTTTGTCACGTTGTCAGTTTAACTTGGCTCTCCTCCCGTACCCAAGAGAGATACTCTGACAGTAACAAAACTGTCTTGCATTCTGCTGCTGCAACTCAATTAAGTTGATGGAAGTGGATTCAGAGAGAAAGAGCATTGTCTCACTGCAGTGGGGACTGTGTGATGATATTGAATGTCATGAATTGCTTCATTAATCTCGTAGGGCACAAAAGTGTGAAAACACAGATTCAGAGGCAGTTTCGTTTCAGCAGCCAAGCCATCCTATCACCAACTAGAGAGCAGTTCTGGGATGCCATTGACCTCACTGGAGACGCTCGGACTAGAAGTATAAAAGTGTAAAAATGCACTTCCATATTCAGGGACAGTTTCTTCCCAGCTGTTATCAGGCAACTGAACCATTATATCACAACTACAGAGCAGTCCTGAACTACTATCAACCTCATGGGTAACACTTGGACAATCTTTGATCAGACTTTACTGGCTTTATCTTGCACTAAACATTATTCCATGTATCCTGTATCTGTACACTGTGGATGGCTCGATTGTAATCATGTATAGTCTTTCTGTTGACTGGTTAGCATTCAACAAAAGCTTTTCACTGAACCTCAGTACACGTAATAAATTAACTAACTAAACTAAACTAAACTAAATTAAATTAAACTAAACTAAACTAAACTAACTAGGGAATCGTTTTTAGACCATGAATGGAACTCTGGTATTAGTGCTATAACAAGAAAGCAGAGAGAGCCAGGATGTGAGTTAGTCATAGAGTCAAACAGCATGGGAACAGGCCCTTCGGTCCAACTTGCCCATGCCAACCCAAGTGCCCTATCTACATTAGTCCCATCTCCCCACTTTTGGCGCATATCCCTCAGTTGGCTTGTTCCAGATAATCAAGTAGATTGAACTAAACGACAAGGGTCTAGATGCAATATAACCTCGATCACCCATCATCCGACCTCATGGTGACCAATAGCTCAGCTTCCGGCTCACCAGCCCACATTTTCCCCAATCCTTTCTGACTCACCCTGCTTCTTGTGCTCCCTTCAGACTCTCTGAGGTCCTAGTTCACGCCTGCCCTGTAAATTCCCTCAGAATAAAAGGACGTCCATTTTGAAAGGAGATGAGGAGGAATTTCTTTAGTCAGAGGGGTGGTGAACCTGCAGGATTCATTGCTACGGGCAGCTGTGCACTCGGGGTTTGCGAGTGTGTAAGTGGATACGTGAGCCTGTGTGCCTTGATTGGAAGTATAATAAAATACCTTGCTATACAAACCCTGTTGTCTGTTACCAAACACAACACCAAGTCATTGGGTATATATGTGGCAGTGATTGACAGATTCTTGATTAGTATGGGTGTCAAGGGTTATGGGGAGAAGGCAGGAGAATGGGGCTGAGAGGGAAAGATTAGCCATGATTGAATGGTAGAGTAGACTTGATGGGCTGAATGGACTAATTCAGCTCCTATGACTTGATCACATGAAATTTACAGAGTTCACCAGGAATTTTGTTTTGTCACAGTGTAAAAATAATTTAAAATAATGGGCATAATATCCAATCGTCCGATTGTCTGAAATATCTGCCGATCTGGTACCACCAAAGTCCCATGTGTTCCGGATTAACGGAATATCGGGAAAAATTGTGCTCGCGTCTCTGGTGTTGTGAAGGTTGAAAGAAGCACCAGGGTTAGATGGTTCAATGTTACTTTATTATCACATGTACCAAAGTACAATTAAATACACTTTTGTATACATTTCACTAAAAGTATCTTTTATTAGATACCTCTGAGATAAGCATGTCATATACAGTGTAAGTGAATAGTTTGCACATTCTCCCTGTGACCCCGTGGGTTTTCACTGGGTACTCCGGTTTCCTCCCACACTCCAAAGACGTGCATATATATTTATGTATATATATATATATATATACTGTGCATATATATATATATATATATATACACTGTATATACATACACTACTTTCATTTATTATATTGTTAAAATTATAATGTTTACAGTGTACTATGTTTACACATTCTGCTGTGGTGCTGCACGTAAGGATTTCATTGTTCTCTTTGGGACATATGACAATAAAACACTTTTTGACTCTTGACTTCGACTCGCTTGAGAGTTTTGACTCTAAATTCAATACAACACCATAGAAGTTTGCGATATATATTGCAAAAAACTAAAACAGCCGAAGAATCAAAACCTAGAAACCAATTTCTCAGAATACAATCAAAGCGGAAAGAAGTGTATGTTCTTTGGATTCCAATTGTGTTAAGTCTGTTCCTAATGCACAGTTTATTCAGAGCATCTGGCATTTTTCACACCTGCTATGAAAAAAAGTCTCACTATGAGTCTTTTATTAACTGTTTCTTCCGGATAACAATCAGAAAGTTTCACACACTCTCCTGGGGGCATAGAAGCAAGGTTGTGCTTCTCAGGCAATCATTGGACTTTAGCAGAATAAAGCAGTGGTTCAAGAAGGTCATTCCTCAATCCCACCTTCCCAAGGGCAGTTAGAGATGGGCAATAAATGCTGGCCTTCATATGATGCCCATTTTCTGAAATATAATCCCAATCCCAACCTGCAATATATCTAAGGTTACAACAAAATTCCTAACTTGCTGGATCTCCCAGTTGCTAACCATTCTTGCTGCCTTTCCCATTCCCATGCTAACCTTTCGGTCCTAGGCCTCCTCCATTGCTAGAGGAGGCAGCACAGTTGCGCAGCTGGTAGAGGTGCTGCCTCATGGCTCCAGAGATGATGACGGATGCTGTCCGTAAGGAGTTTGCACGTTCTCTCTGTGACCGCATGGGTTTCCTCCAGATGCTCCAGTTTTCTCCCACATCCCAAGGACATGCGGGTTTGTTGGTTAATTGGCTTCTGCAAAATTGCCCCTAGTGTTTAGAACATGGAACTAATGTATGGGTGATGGATGGCCGGCGCGGACCCAGAGGTCTGAGGGGCCCATTCCCACTCTGAGTCTCTGTACTAAACTAAACATACAAACTGGAGGAACAGCACCTCATAGGCTGCTTGGGTAGCTCACAACTCAATGGTATGAACATTGAATTCTCCAATTATAGGTAACTAACCAACAACAAACATTTCCTCTTCACCCGTCTCCTTCCACCTCTGGTGTGACATTTCACGCCTCCACTCTCCTTATTTCCTCATCTCACAGCCTTTTGTCTTCTTCCCATATCTGGCTTTTGACCATCCATCTGCCAACAACCTCCCCTCCCCCCTGCCCCCGCTTTCCTCACCTGTATCCACCTATCACTTGTGCAGGAAGGACCGGCAGATGCTGGTTTACACCGAATATAGGCATAAATTGCCAGAGCAACTCAGCGGGTCAGGCAGCATCTCCAGAAAAAAGGAATAGGTGATGTTTCAGGTTTAAGACTCGTCTTCAAACTGAGAGTCAGGGGAGAGGGAAACTAAAGATATGAAAAGGTGCAAAGAACAAAAGAATGAAAAGCAATAAAAGATCAAATCAAAGCCAGCACCAATAATCAAGGAAAAGTGAAGCCCACAATGGTCCATTGTTGGCTGTGGAATAGGCGATAATGAACAATGAAACTAAGCAGGATGACAGCGAAACTAGTAGGACAACTAGGGTGTGGGAGAGACGGAGAGTGAAGGGATGCAAGGGTTACATGAAATTAGACAAACTATACTCATACCACTTGATTATAAACTGCCCAAGTGAAATATGAGGTGCTGTTCCCCAAATTTGTATTTAGACTCAGTCTGACAGAGGAGGAGGTCCAGGACAGAAAGGTCAGTGTGGGAAATGTAATTAATTTAATTTATTAGCAAAGTATGTAAACATACAAGGAATTTGATTTGCCAACAGTCATACAATAAAGCAACAAGATACACAACCACATAAAAATTAAATATAGATTTAAACAGCCACCACAACGGCGTGTGGGAATCCCCAGGGCACAGAGCATACGCGGAGACCCGCAGCTATCAGTTCAATGTCCAGGCCACACACACGCTCCTTCACCGTGACGTGACCAGAGTTGTACTGAGCGCTATCACACTCTCTGCAATCCCTGTCTGCCCGAACAGTCAGAAAGCCGTCCACACTCGCACCAGACTCCGGGATGTCCTCATGGAGCCATGTCCAAAATCACTGCACACACTGCATTCCTTCCGAGTCCTCCCCAGTGCAGGCAGGACGTCCATCTTGTTTTTTCGGCGACCTTACATTCCCCACTGTGATGGAAGGCAAATAGCTTATACCTTCTTTCCACTTTTTCTCCCACGGTCGGGGCAATCGAAACTCCCGCAGTCGGGGCGGTCGAAGCTCCTGCAGTTGGAGCTCCCGCAGTCGATCCCTAACAAAGGGACTGCCAGCTCCACGATGTTAAAGCCGCAGGGCAGACAGAGATACGATGAAAAAGTCACATCTTTGCCAAGGAAAAGGTAAAAAAAGGTTCCCCCACCCCCCCCCCCCCCCATAAAATACAAAAACTAAAGGTACACTAAAAACTTACAAGTAAACACAGACCAAAAGAGCAAAAGAAGAAAAAGAGGAGACAGGCTGTTGGCATGGCTGCCATGCACAATGGGAAGGGGGAGTAAAGTGTTTGGCAACTGGGAGATCACGTTGGTCAAGGCATACTGTGATTTGCCAGGTTTTGCCCCACCTCCACCTCTCTCTTCCAGTTTTTTTCTCCCCTTCCTAAAATCAGTCTGAAGGGTCCCAACCTGAAACATTGCCCGTTCATGTTTTCTGGAGATGTTGCCTGACCCCTTGAATTGCTCCAGCACTTTGTGTCTTTACTTATGACCCAGCATCTGCAGTTCCTTGTAAGTCTGCCCATCACTTGCCGGGCTTCGTCCTGCCCTCACCTCTCTCTAGTTTTCTCCCACCTACTACAATCAGTCTGAAGAAGGGTCCTGACAAAAACCCTATCCACAAACTCCAGAGATGTTGCCTGACCCTTTGCGTTACTCCAGCACTTTGTGTCTTTTTTTTATAAAGCAGCTTCTACATTTCCTTGTGCCTAGCAATATCATAACATCCTTTTGAAATGTTTGTGTAGTTCCAGCTTTTCTTTTCAATGAGAAGGTTCTTGATCCGGTAAATATGACTATCCACGTTCTCCAGAGATGCTGCCTGACCCGCTCTGATTCACTCCAGCACTTTGTGTGCATTTCAATGAGATGTCGATGCACTGTGAGAACGGGGATCAAAGGAAACCTCAGGCAGACTTCAGAAATGATCGATTACCCTGGCTGCCTGCCTGAACAATCATTGTCCTTTATTCTACTGTCCCAGTAAAAGTTAACTGATGGATGAATACAAGGGTCTATTGCTTGGTATTAAATATCCCATCGATCTGCAGATTTATTCTCTCCCTCTGCTTCCACTCATGTCCATCACATTGTAACCCAGTGGCTGCCTTTGCAGAATGTGCTCGCCATTTCAAATGAGATAACTTGACATAGATTGGATAGGTGATGTTCCAACCCGAGACGTCACCTATCCTTTTTCTCCAGAGATGCTGCCTGACCCGCTGAGTTGCTCCAGCACTTTGTGTTTAAGAAGGAACTGCAGATGCTGGAAAATCAAAGGTAGACAAAAATAGTGGAGAAACTCAACGGGTGAGGCAGCATCTATGGAGCGAAGGAAATAGGCAACGTTTCGGGTCAAGAACCTGAAGAAGGGTCTCGAACCGAAACGTTGCCTATTTCTTTTGCTCCATAGATGCTGCCTCACCCGCTGAGTTTCTCCAGCATTTTTGTCTACCAGCACTTTGTGTCTATCTTTGGTATAAACCAGCATCTGCAGTTTCCAGTCTCTACGAGAAAACTTGATATCTGTGCCGATGTTGCCTCTCTGCGCCAGAGACCCGGGTTCGATCCTGACCTTGGATGGTGTCTGCGTGGAGTCTGCATGTTCGTTCTGAAACTGCATGTGTTTCTTCCAGGTGCTCCGGGCTCCCCCCCCCATTTCCCAAAGAAGTGCTGGGTTGTAGGTTAATTGCCCCCAGTGTGTAGAGAGTGGATGTGAAAGTGGGATAACATACAAGTAGTGCGAAAGGGTGATCGATGGTCAGCATGGACTTGGTGAGCCGAAGGGCCGGTTTCCAAGCTGTATCTTTCAATCAATCTGTACAGAATTGAAGTGATTGGTTGATAACCTGTCAAGGAGCCAAATCATCACCATTCCATTCTCTCCACAGATGTCACCTGACCCATGAGCTACTCCAGCACAGTGTGTTTTACACAGCTGCAAGTGACTGAGATCAATGCCACATACATTGTTTATGTAAATTAAGTCTCTCGAGACTTGGATTTGACCCTGACCTTGGTCGCTATCTGTGGAGTTTGTGCATTCTTCCTGTGACTGTGTGCTCCGGTTTCCTCTCATTGACACGACGGACCAATTGGCCTACTTCCAATAGTATATTTCCTAGGAGACTATCATTCTCTTTCTCTCTTTAAATTGACAATTCCACCAAATGTGAACCCGAGATGAATCGGACAGTACCCAAACTTAGTGAAGTGGATTGAAGTGTATTGACTATAAGGAGAGGTTGGACCAAAGCTTTATCTCACAACCCTGCAGATTACATTTCATTTATCAACCTATCTCAAAAATTGCAGCAGGATCTTGATCTGTTGGCAAAGTGTCTGATGAATGCTTGATGGAATTTAACGAGTCTAACATGGGCAAGACCTACACAGTAGGCTGCAGGGAGTGTTGTAGAGTAGAAGAGCTGGGAGTGCAGCTACATAGTTCCTTGAAGGTGACGTCTCAGGTAGATGGGGTGATCAAAAAGGCTTTTAGCACATTCATCAGTCAGAGTATTGGGCATGAAGTTGGGAGGCCATTTGAGACATTGGTGAGGCTACATTTAGAGTATTGTGTTCAGTTCTGAGCACCACGTTATAGGAAAGATGTTATCAAATTGGAAAGGTACAGAGAAGATTTACGTGAATGTTGCCAGGACTTGAGGGTCTGAACTATAGGGTGAGGTTGAGTAGACTGGGACACTATTCCTTGGAGTGCAGGAAGATGAGGGGTGATCTTATAGATGTGTACAAGGAGATTGCAGCAAGTCCTGGCCCTAAACTTTCTAGGATTTAATGAAAAGAAGACAGAGGTGATATTGTTTGGTCCCAATGGCTGCCGTGAACCTCCCCCTGTTGACTTCGGTCCCCTGGCACAGTACGTGAAGCCAACAGTTTTGGACCTGGGTTTTAGGATGGACAGTGATTTTAAATTAGATAATCAGATAGGCGCGGTGGTAAAGTCCAGCTTCTTTCACCTAAGGCAGCTGGCAAAGGTGAAGCCCATTCTCGAGCGGCAGCATTTTGAGACAGTAATCCATGCCTTTATAACATCTAGGCTGGATTACTGTAACGCACTCTATTTTGGAGTTGCTCGATCTGCACTGGCTCGTCTCCAGTTGGTTCAAAATGCTGCTGCTCGTCTTTTAACCAGAACTCGAAAGAGAGAGCACATAACGCCAATTCTGGCCTCCCTCCACTGGCTCCCGGTGCACTTTCGAGTTCAGTTTAAAATTATTTTATTTGTTTTTAAATCTCTAAATGGGCTCACCCCGCCTTACCTCTCTGAACTGCTCCACCCATACGCTCCTGCCCGGTGCCTCAGGTCAGCTGATCAGCTGCTCCTGGAGGTACAGAGGTCTACGCGGAAGCTCAGAGGGGATAGAGCCTTCTCTGTTGCTGCTCCGGCACTATGGAACTCTCTGCCGTTGCACATCAGACAGGCCCCCTCACTGTCCAACTTCAAAACCAGTATTAAAACACATTTATATTCCTTGGCTTTTGACCCTGCTTGAGACTTTTCCTCCTTTTTTAGTGCTTTTAATGTTTTTAATTTTATTGTTTTTACTATTTCTTTTAGTGTTTTTATTGTCGTGTAGTGATTTCTTGTCCATGATTAGTCATGTACAGCACTTTGTTGCAACAGTGGTTGTTTTTAAAGTGCTCTATAAATAAAGTTATTATTATTATTACAAAAGCATGAGAGGAATAGATCGGGTAGAGCCACGGAGTCTCTTGCCCAGAGTACCATGTGAACGCGTGGGTTTTCTCCGGTTTCCTCCCACATTCCAAAGACGTGCAGGTTTGTAGGTTAATTGGTTTCTATAAAATGTCCCTTGTGTGCAAGACAGGACTATCCTATCCTATTTACCCGGTGTAAAGGAGTCAAGTCTGACACACTGTGACCTTTACTGAGTCTTTTATTAAAGCACATGGCACACACGTCCCAGCACTGACTGCATCTAGTCTTCAGGCGTACTGGAACCAAAGGGAGGAACAAGGGGAGGATATCACAGTTATACTGATATGGCTGGGCATGGTTAGTGGTGTTGAGGTAGCTACGTTATAGGTTGCATGCATAAACCATCTACACCCGGATTGGGGGACTCAAGAACCAGAAGACAGAGTGTGGAAGAAGGAACTGCAGATGCGGGTTTAAAACGAATAAAGATACAAAATGCTGGAGTAACTCAGCGGGACAGGCAGCATCTCTGGACAGAGTGCCCACTCCTTCTCTCCAGAGATGCTGCCTGGCCCGCTGAGTTACTCCAGCATTTTATGTCTATCTACCTGAGGATAGAGGTTTAAGGTGAGAGGGGAAAGATTTAGTAGGAACCTGAGGGGTAACTTTTCACTGAGAGGATGGTGTGTGTATGGAACAAACTGGCCCGAGGAGGTAATTATGGGATGTACTGTATATGGATAGGAAAGGTTTGGCGGGATATGGGCCAAATGCAGGCAGGTGGGACTAGTGTACGGGGTGATCGCTGGTCGGCGCAGACTCGGTGGGCCAAAGGGTTGTTTCCACGTTGTATATCTAAACTCAACTAAACAAACCCAAATTAGATGTTGACAGGGTGACCTTCTCCTGGCTGTTATATGGATTAATTTCAATTGGTTTAATTTCCCACTCCAATTGCATCCACAATCAACGATGCTGCCTTAGAATTATTTTCTCCTCAGTGAAGTAAAGCAAAATACAAATACAAATGTAATACAAAACACAATCCACTTATCCGTCGATGTATAAGATTGCTTCTTTGTAGTTTAACACAATGCAAAGGACTAATTCAGGTATCAGGTTTAGAAATACAGCGTGGAAACAGGCCCTTCGGCCCACCGAGTCCACACTGACCACCGACCCCGTCACAATAACATTATCCTACACACATTAGAGACAATTTAAACCAAGCCAATTAACCCTTAAACCTGTACATCTTTGGAGTGTGAGAGGAAACCAAAGATCTTGGAGAAAAGCCACACAGTTCATGGGGAGAACGTACACAAGGGGCTGTTTCTGCACTGTATCTCTAAGTCTGAAGTAAAGTCTAAAGTCTTTCTCCTTGGTGAATACCAATGTAAAGTATTTAATTAATATCTCGTTTACACCCTCTGTTGATTGATCTAACACGGCCAGAGGTTCCGGAGCAAAGGAAGGAAGGGAATAAATGCAGCAGTGCCAAATTATCGCACTCAGCCCAAAATTAAATAAAAATAAATTGACGAAAACAAGGTCGGGGAGAAATATAGAAATTATGGCGCAGATTTCTTGAGGAAACATGAAAGGTTGCCATGGCAATGGTTGCTTGCAGATTCACGGCTGGAATCTTGGATAAATCAATGGAAAATGACGATAGTTGGATACCTTCCGTCCCACCCAGTGCAAATCACATTGCAGGGGAAGTTCTGGAAGGGTGAAATGGGATGGGGTTTTTCAAACTGCTATCTCAACAGATCACACTGGATTTCATATCCAAGGCACAGGATATAGGTTTGGGCAAATGTACCAGCGCCGATGTGCATTCTGGTCGGCCGAACGGTCTTTTCCCCGAGCACTTTGATTCCATGATAGACATTTTCCATTCCAGATTCTAGACAGACACATCTTAGGGATACAGCTTGGAAACAGTCCCTTCGGCCCACCAAATTCATGCAGACCAGTGATAACCCTGTACACTAACACTATCCACATGCTGGGAGCAATTTACAATTTTACTGAAGCCAATTAACTTGAAAACCTGCACTTCTTTGGAGTGTTGGAGGTAACTTGAGCACCCGGTGAAAACCCACGTGGTCACAGGGAAAAGGTACAAACTCCATACAGTAGACAATAGGTGCAGGAGTGGGCCATTCGCCCTTCGAGCCAGCATCGCCATTCAAAGTGATCATGGCTTATCATCCCAAATCAGTACCCCATTCCTGCCTTCTCCCCATATCCCCTGACTCTGCTATCTTTAAGAGCCCTATCTAGCTCTCTCTTGAAAGCATCCAGAGAACCAGCCTCCATCGCCCTCTGAGGCAGAGAATTCCACACTCACCATTCTCTGTGAGAAAAAGTGTTTCCTCATCTCCGTTCTAAATGGCTTACTCCTTATTCTTAAACTGTGGCCCCTGGTTCTAGACACACCCAACATCGGGAACATGTTACATGCCTCCAGTGTGTCCAAACCCTTAATAATAGTAAGATTAAACGAGAACTTACCAGTTTGAAGTTTGATCTGTATTTTATGAGGAGTTACGATGAGGGATTACGTGAAGAAGCCCGCTCAGGGCGCAGGTGCGGCATGCTTCCAAGCAGCGGTGTGGAATCACAGACAGACACGTATTTGAAGTAACATAGTAAAGAACAAAGAGACATCAGTTTATCGGTTTGATCCATGTAATGAGGGTGGGAGCGGAGGGCACGTAATCCCTCATCGTAACTCCTCATAAAATACAGATCAAACTTCAAACTGGTAAGTTCTCGTTTAATCTTACTATTTTACTTCGGAGTCACGTGAGTGACTTCGTGAAGATTTCAAAGCTCTGTGATTTCAAACCGTGTAACAGTTTATACACTCACTACCGAAAGCTCTTGAGGAAGGAAGTGTTATTGTAATCAACCAATGAATCTGTTTTGAAAACAAAACGGTATTTATTAACAATAACAAAAGAAAAATAGCTCCCCCGGGCTTTAAATTAAACATTTGCAGTTTCTAAAATGCTGACTGCAAATATATCAGGTTCCACCAACGGCTTATTATAAAATGTTCGGAATGTGGCTTCCCGTGACCATCCTGCTTTCTTGAGGATTAAGTCCACAGGCACATCCATTCTGGCCGCCGATGATGTGGATGCTGCCCTGGTGGAATGAGATTTAAACAGATTAATGTTAATTCCAGCAGCTTCCAAAACCTGTTTCAACCACCTTGAAATGGTTTGACTTGTTACCCTGCCATGTGGTTTCCTGTGGCTGACCCATAAGGCTCTCTCACTTCCTCTGATGTTATGGGTAGTGTCTATGTAAATATTTATGTGGGTCACCACACACAATCGTGGCTCTAGTGGGTATGCCCGGAATGCCACTAGCGTGTTGGATGTTCCTGGCCTGGACTGTTTTATCAGACCTTGAATAGTGAATGTGATCTGATCCGATGTAGTGTCCATGTTGTCCAGTCGAAGTTTATGTAAGGACTGGACCCTCTGTGCAGATACTAGCGCCATGAGCATGAGTGTTTTTAAAGTCAACTGCTCTAAGCTGAGAGATCTGGCTGGTGGTCTGTCCCGAAGGTATGTTAGTACAATACTGACATCCCAGATTTTTGTATATCTAGGGGTGGGGGGCTTGCTGTTAAATATGCCCCTCATCAGTTTTACCACCAGCGGATGGGCTCCCATGGCCTGATGTCCCGCAGGTTTGAGGTAATTTGAAAGAGCACTACGTGCCGTGTTGATGGCACTGTAGCTCAAATCTTCACGATGATGTAAGTCTGCCAGGAATTCCAGAACATCCGCTACTGTGGCCGTTTTATAAGCAATCCCGGTTTTCTGGCAGTACGTTTCCCATTTTCTGATGCAGGTTAGGTACTGCCTCTTCGTGGATATCCGTAGGGATGCTGACATGGTGGCGATGGTTTGTTCCGATAGCCCCAGATCCAGGTAAGGTCGGTTTAAAATCTGCAACCCAGGAGATTCATATCTTTGTGGCATGGGTGGCTGATGCCTGATACTGGGTGAGTCAGTAACCCTGGATGACTGGGGAATACCATAGGTGTTTCCACCACCATGTCCTGGAGAATTGGGAACCATGGCTGTGTAGGCCAGTCGGGCACCACCAAAACTCCAGACGCTGAATCCGTCTGGATTTTTCGAAGCACCCGACTAATGAGGCAGAAGGGGGGAAAAGCATAAAACACAAAACTTTCCCCAATCTAACGTAAAAGCGTCTACCGCTGCTGCCTCCGGATCTGGTTCCCACGCGACATAGACTGGTAGTTGGTGATTCAGTCTTGATGCAAATAAATCTATATCTGGCTTCCCATATTGCTTTACAATTTTAGCAAATGTTTTAGGATTTAACATCCATTCGATGTTATCATTGAATTTCCGTGACCTGGTGTCCGCCACTATGTTTAGCTTACCTGGTAGATAGGTAGCTGAAAGCCAAATATGTCTTTCGACACACCATTGCCAAATCATATTAACCAATTTGTCGCATGATAAAGATTTGATGCCGCCCATATGGTTAATATAAGCCACCACCGTTGTATTATCTATTTCTAATCTAACATGCAAGTGACGCATATCAGACGCATATGCTTTCAAACCATAAAAGGCGCCCAACATTTCCAAAGTGTTAATGCCCAGTGTAGATAGTAATGAGGATTCTGAGTTAGTCCATCTACCACCTGTGCTGGATATGGAGTTAGTTGCTCCCCAGCCTTGAGCACTAGCATCGGTTTGGATTACTAACGTAGGATTAGTGATAACTATAGGACTATAACCGTGCCAAATATATTGAATCCACCACTGTAGCTCTGCTATTGCTTCAGGGGGTATAGTCATGATCCGATCATAATGACCTCTGTGCCATTTTAATGCTATTATCTTTGCTCTTTGCAAATTTTGATAGTGCAAAGGTCCAAATTGGATAGCTGGAAATGCTGCTACCATTTTGCCAATTACTGCTGCCACTTGTCGAATAGTTGGCTTTCTCTTTACTTTTAAGTTTTCACATGTTTGTGTTAATGCAATCATTTTTTCCCTTGGCATGGTAATCGTCATTTGGACTGAGTTAATTGTGAACCCCAAGTAGTCCATAATTGTGGATGGATTTAACTTGGATTTATCTGGATGTAAGACAAACCCTAGAGTTTCTAGGAGCTGTTTTGTAGCTGATACTGCTGCTACAGCCAATTCCATAGTTTTCCCAACTATGAGGATGTCGTCCAAATATGCCATGACTATATGGTTTTGTTTCCTTAACATTGCCATGGCTGGCTTCAATATTTTAGTGAATAGTCTTGGAGCTGAAGTAAGCCCATTAGGCAGTGCTTTATACTGCCAAAGCTCCCCCATCCAGATAAATTTAAGATATCTGCTATAATCTTTATGTATCGGTACTAGATAGTAAGCATCTTTGAGATCGATGCTGGCCATATAGTATCCTTTGAAAATCAATTGTCTAGCAGTCGCAAATGTTTCCATTTTGAAATGTATATACTTAACAAACACATTCAAGGATGTTAAGTCAATGATGATGCGACATCCACCATCCTTTTTACATTTAGTAAATATGTTGGAAACAAATTCCAAGGGCTCATGAATAGTTTTTCCTAGGACCCCTTTGTTTATAAGCCTTACCAGTTCAGCTTGTCCCTCCAGTTGTTGTTTGTTGGAGAGTACAAATGTCCTCTTAGGCATGTGTTGAACTGGCGGTATACTCGAAATAAACTCTATTTTATAACCTTGAATACTATTAAGTATATATTTATCATCTGTGATCCTCCCCCATGCTTTTTTTTAAATAAGTGTAACCTTCCCCCTGTTAGTAATTCACCCTTATTCACAATATGCGGGTAGGAACCAGATCCACCTACCTCCATGGTTATTGGCGGGGTTGAGGTTTTCTCTTTTTGGATGTTTTCTGTCGACGAGCTGGCGATGTTGGGGGGAGGCGCATTTTCCAGGGGGTCCGCTGCAGGCCCTGACCTAAAAAAGGTTTCTGGGGATAGTGCGGCCCCAAGCTTTGACCAGTCGCATATGGATGATGCCGACTGGTGGATGCAGCGGTGTGCTGCCGCCTTGGTGTTATGAAGAGCTTCGGTATAGGTGCTGGCGGTGTTGCCCTCATGAGGCTAAAGGTTTTTGAAGCCTCCTCTATTTCTTTCAGTTGTTTATTTAAGTCTTTTCCAAAAAGAAATGAGTCGGCCTCTACAGTGGGAGGCGCAGTACCCGCTGGAGTTTGACCTCCTGTGTGCGAATAGGTCCACCCACGTTACCCCATATCTGAGGGTTGAGGCTCTTGACCTTCAGGGCTTCACAGTTATCCGGGGCGATGTGCTCGTCCAGCACTTGGGCGAGCACCTTTTCCTGCAATGGCTTGTTTGATAGATGATTTATACTTGCAGCCATTCTAGGCTGCAGTGGTGCTCCAACCCGTGGGGTAGCAACGAATCGGGTTACTACCCCTAGCAGCTCTTCCTGCACACCCTGCTCTTTGTCGGTACCTTCCGCCTGCCCCATGTTCAGACCAGCCTGCCCCTGGTCACCGATGCTGACCTCCCAGTCCTGGTCCGAGGTCGCAAAGGGGGGTGCCGGACTCAGCACCATGGAGGGGGCGCCTGTCCTGTCTGACCGAGAGCGCTGCTGCTCCCGGTAGACCATCCCCTCCAGCAGCTGCATGATGCTGCTTAAGCGGCTGTCTCTCCCCAGCTTGGGGGTGGACACGTCCTCCTCCGACGAATCGGAATCGACCGGCCGGTTAGTTTTACGGGTGGCTTTCCCAGCCCGCCGTGTAGGCTCTGGCGTGACTGGGCCCGGCTCGGTCTGAGGAATCTCAAACCGCTGTTCCAGCGGTAGTGCCGCTGGCTGCTGCCCCGCTGGAATAGACTCCTCTGGCGGAGTTAAAGCTCGGGCAGCTCTAGTCGCGAGTTTCTTACGTTGGTACATGTTTTCCTGAAACAAAACCAACTCCTACTCGCTCCGTTCCCAACGCACCCTTCACTTACCTGAAAGTGCGCTTTTTAAAGTGCAGCTGGAGAGCCTGACTCCAGCTGCCGCCGCTGTTGCACTTGCTGGCGTAATGCCGCACCTGCGCCCTGAGCGGGCTTCTTCACGAAGTCACTCACGTGACTCCGAAGTAAAATCTTATTTGTTTCAATATGATCCCCTCTCATCCTTCGAAATTCCAGAGTATACAAGCCCAGCCGCTCCATTCTCGCAGCATGTGACAGTCCAGCCATCCCGGGAATTAACCTTGTAAACCTACGCTGCGCTCCCTCAATAGCAAGAATGTCCTTCCTCAAATGCAGACAGCACCCATAGTCAGGATCGAACCTGGGTCAGCAACTCTAACGTTGCACCACTGTGCAGCCAAGCTGCAAAGAGTGCAGAGAAGATTCATGAGGATGTTACCAGGTCTCGAGGGCCTGAGCTATAGTAAGAGGTCGGGTAGGCTAGGACTTAATTCCTTGGAGCACAGAAGGCTGAGGGATGATCATGAGGGGAGTAGATAAGGCAGATCCATAGAATCAATATGCAGGATAGAGGAATTAAGAAATTTATGGTTTGACTTGGTTTCTAAGAGGTCCCAGCCCAACAGCCAGAAAAAAAACTCTGGCACAGAGTGCAGCACAGATTTACAAGGGTCTTGCCAGGACACGAGGGCTTGAGCTATAGGGAGAGGTTGGCATGCTTGGACTTTATTTCTTAGAGGGTATGAGGATGAAGGCTGATCTTATAGAGAGGGGCATAAAATCCTGAGGGGTACAGATAGAGTGAATGCACAGCGTATTTTACCCAGAACCTGAGAACATAAGCTAAAGTGAGAGGGGAAAGATTTAAATGGAACTTGAAGGGCAACTTTTTCACACAGTTATATTGAACCAGCTCCCGGAGGTGGTAGTTGGGACAGGTACAAAATAACATTTAAAACACATTTGGACAGGTACATACTGTAGATAGGAAAGGTTCCGTGCGATATTTTTAAAGTGCAGGGAAATGGGACCAGCATAGATGTGCATTCTGGTCGGCATAGATGAGATGGACCCCTGACCATCTCTGACCCCTCTCACCCTGGCCACAAACTCTTTGAATCACTTCCCTCTGGAAGGCGACTCCGGACTGTCAAAGCTGCCACAGCCAGACATAAAAACAGTTTTTATCCACGAGTAGTTGCTCTACTCAACAGCCAAAAATCTGTAGCCTCCCTTTGATCTGGTATTTTGTTGGTTCACATGCTTGATCAATGGTGTTTTATCATTAATGTTTTATTATTATTAATGTTTAATGTTTCTGAGTAATTTGTAACTGTCACTGTATGTCATGTTGTTACTTGTGGGCGGAGCACCAAGGCAAATTCCTTGTATGTGAATACTTGGCCAATAAACTTACTTACTTAAACTTACTTACTTAAATGGGGCTTTCTCACGGGGCGACTTGACGCTAGAGGTAACCAGAGTTGAACATCGTGGGAACCTCATACGATAACCGTACGGCATTCCTGGACCACCGTGGACCACCGTGACGCTAACGGCAGGTACTCGTGTAACTTGTTGACTCGGGAGAAAATTCAAGCAAGCTTGAATTTCTCCAAGAGTGACTTGTACACTTGTGGTTGAACATTGAAACATTATATGAACGTAGTGGCCAGTGCGATATCCGTGATAACTCTTGCGTTTACTGTGGGAACTCCTGCGAACGCCTGAAGTGTGATAAAGCTTTTAACTCAGCAGTTTGATTGTCAGTGCTTGTTTACCTCATTGTTAAATAAATATATTTTTTACTATCAGATTGATGTCTGCAATTCTTCATTAACACATCACTACAAGATGAATGTCTCTAATGTTATAATCCCTCTCATGCTGAAACACAAAATAGTTGAAGGGAGGTGATATAATCACATTTTCATTCTTTTTCATTTTTGAGTGTTCAGGTCCCTCAATTGCTGAGCTATTTAAACGTTTGAAAGTTTCACCTCTCAGTAGATAATAAAATAAGACAATCATCACGGTCAATGTGAGACAAAGTCTTTATTCCTATTTGACAATATAAAAAGACGACTTCTTGCACATATTGAGAGAAGGTGCATCACACCAAACAACATTTGTCTAAAAAAGGGCTTCGCAAACATGAAAATCAACAAATGAGGCACGCTAGATTTTTTTAAACAGATTCTATTCATTAACCTCCGCAACAAGCCTAAACTCAGGCAATAAAAGGGACAATGCAATGTGCTAAATGGCAGGTTTTGCGGACGACCATCTTATAGGAAGCACTTTTCAGAGGACAACACTTTAAAGTGAAACAAAGAGAAGTAAGCAGGATTACAACGGGACATTATTATCAGCTTATTTTCTATGCATGTCTGCTAACATGCAGTAGTGTTCCTGTGGTCGGCTACCCATCAATAGAGCTGTCCTGCCACGGCACACTCCCCAATTGTGAATTGTAGTAAGCGCAGAGATGGCCTCTTTGCTCTTTCCCACTGTATGTGCCCGAGTTACCTTTGAAACGCTGCAGTGGGACCATTTCCGCCTCGGTTGCACCACTTCTCCATGTACCTAGTATTTATAGTGTGTGAAAAAAAAGTTACATCATTTGTGCCACATGATGATTTAACTACTCTTCACAGTTCACAATGTCCATTCAAGATTTAACGGGAAAACTCGGGAGACGGACTAGTCACTCGCACAAATAACAGAAATGCCGAGTACCCGTGGGAACTCTTTATCTACCCCCCGTTATATCGTGTGATATCGTGCTAGACCACGACCACTTCACTCTGGTTACATCTTGCGTCAAGTCGCCCCGTGAGAAAGCCCCATAAGAATGGCAGCGTTCAAGTTAGGGATTTGAATGGAAAAAGAAAGAACTGGTCCTTCTCTAGACATTCAGGAACAGGGGAATGAAGAGTGGAAGCTGACAGCAGGAGCAGGAGCAGGAGCAGGAGCAGGAGCAGGAGCAGGAGCAGGAGCAGGAGGAGGAGAGAACACCAGCTTTTAAAAGAGAAATGACTGAGATGGCTCTTAAAGGGGAGGTGCCGACTAAAATCAAACATATTCAAATTAGTAAGAGTGCCGCAGTGTCTGTGGACCTCGAAGAGAGAGAAGCCCAATTTATGCAAGGGTGGGCAGAATTTTTTGTAGTGGAGCCACAGCATTCCTCACAGCACGCTCATGTTCTCAGTTCGGAGACACCATGCGCAGCTTGCGAGCAGAGCGCTCGGGAGGAGTCAGCAGCATCTTTGACTCCACCCACTAAATTCAAATCCAAAGTTGAAAAATCGGGAAAGGACTCTCTAGCTCCTATGATTGCTCCACCAGCGGAGGATAGTGTGGAGGATCAAGGAGCTAGAAGGAAGGTTCCGCCGAAGTAGGTACCAAAATTAATTAGGAAATCAAGTGGGAAAGTGAAAGAATCCTTCCCAAAGTATAGAGCTTCCGGGAGCAGAACGAGAAGCTTTTCTGAGGGCGAGACAGCAGGAGGCTATGAAGTGGCTGATCCTGACATTGATAGTATTATTAGGTCGGAGCAAATTCCCGATGATGTTTGTATAGAATGGATTCCCCGTAGACAACTCCCTTGTAGGAAGCTGCCTACTCCACCTTTGGTATTAGATCCCGCAGTGGATGTAAATGATTCCCAGGACACAGACCTCAATGCAGTCTGGTTCGAGACTCAGAGACCTAGAATCCAGAAACGGGAAATAACGGGATACACTATGATGGTGGCATATGATAATCATGGGGGTGCAATCAAGTAAAAGAATCCTGTAATAGGTACATAATCTAATTTGCCACAGGAGTATCATCAAGTACAGATCAATGACAACACAGAATGGGTGTTGGACCAAACCGTATTTATGAAATTCTGATTCAATGCAACACCGAATATAGATATGTTATTTTCATGCTAATTCACAGATTGCAAAAGTGGCTAACAGTGGGTACATTCTCGCTACAAGCAGGAGGAATGGTTTTTTATGTCTTCCTCCATTATGCTTTATGTCGGGTCTTGAAATAAAGTTATCAAGAGCCCGCTTTAGGTTCCAGCTGTGGGATTGGCCTATGCAGTTTGCCCTCCGCTCCCAGCCCTCATTAAGGTCATCTGGTAGTTCTAGTCTTCTTTCATCTTACTATTATACTTCAGTCACTATTATCTGTGATTTCACACCGCTGCTTTGAAGATTGACGCACGTGCGGCTGTACGGGGCTCTTCACGTAGTCCCTCATCGTAACTCCTCATAAAATAAAGATCAAACTTCAAACTGGTAAGTTCTCATATAATCTTCCTATTATATATCGTGTGAATTTCTTGTTTACTGCTTAGATGGAGTGGATGTGGAGAGGATGTTTCCACTAGTGGGAGAATATAGGACTAGAGGTCACAGCCTCAGAATTAAAGAACGTTCCTTTAGAAAAGAGATGAGGAGGAATTTCTTTAGTCAGAGGGTGGTGGATCTGTGGAATTCTTTGCCACAGAAGGCTGTGGAGGCAAAGTCAGTGGATATATTTAAGGCAGAGATGGATAGATTCTTGATTAGTACGGGTGTCAGAGGTTATGGGGGGAAGGCAGGAGAATTGGGTTAGGAGGGAGAGATACATCAGCCATGATTAAATGGCGGAGTAGAGTTGATGGGCCGAATGGCCTAATTATGCTCCTATCACTTATGATCTCATGAACTTAATGGGCCAGTCAGCACCTCAATGAGCTGCTGCAGATTTATAAATCAGAACAAGTGTACTAATGTCAAGTTGGGAAGAAAAACAGAGACTGAAATCAGAGACATGCTGGGACATATTGAATGCCACGGTGACTCTATGTAAAAAACTGATGGAATTTCATAACACGTGAAGTATATTTTCCTTATTTATTGGCATTTCATCCTCATTGTCCTTTGTCAAATAGCTCTTGGCTTCTGCTGCTGGTGTTCTTATTGAATTGATTGCTAGAAATGGCAGCTGGAAATGCATTGCTTAGTAAGGACATATTACATACACAGTTTAAATAGAGTGACCTTGTTCCATCTGGCATTTAGAAGAATGAGAGGTGAAGTCATTGAGTTGTTGAAACTTCTTGGCAGCAGATTATTGAGAGTTTAGTTTATTGTCACGTGTACCGAGGCACAGTGAGAAGCTTTTTTGTTGCGTGCTAGACAGTCAGCGGATAGACTATATATGATTGCAATTAAGCCCTCCACAGTCTACAGATGCAGGATAAAGGGAATAACATTCAGTGCAAGACAGATTCCAGTAAAGTCTGATTAAAGATAGTCCGATGGTCTCCAATGAGGTAGATGGTAGCTCAGGACCGCTTTACCATCGATCAATACAGCACGGAAACAAGTCCTTCGGCCCATCTTGTCCATGCTAACCAAGTTGGCATTCTAGATGAGTCCCATTTCATAAATTCATGTAATAGGAGCAGAATTAGGCCATTCGGCCCATCAAGTCTACTCCGTCAATCAATCACGGCTGATCTATTTTTCCCTCCAAACCCCATTCTCCTGCCTTCTCCCCATAACCCCTGACACTCGTACTAACCAAGAATCTGGCAATCTCTGCCTTAAAAATACCTAATGACTTGGCCTCGACAGTTATCTGTGGCAACAAATCCCACAGATTGGCTGGAGAAATTCCTCCTCACTTGCCTCCATTTACCCCATGGACCTCCAACTGTCACAATTGTATCTGCTTCCATCGTTTCCTCTGGCAGCTCATTCCAGATACGGACTATCCTCTGCCACTGAAGTCCTTCTCAAATCTCTACCCACTCATTTGAAACCTATGCCATCTATTTTTAGAATAATCTACCCTGGAAAAATGACTGTGAGTGTTCATTTTATTCATGCCCCTCATGATCTTGTACACCTCCCATAAGGTCATCCCTCATCCTCCAACATTCCAAATTCAAAAGTCCCAGCCTACCTAGGACTCTCCCTATAACTCAAGCCCACATGTCCATGTAATATCCTGGTGAAATGTAGTTTTGTTTGATTTAGATATACAGCATGGAAACAAGCCCTTCAGCCCACCGAGTCTGCGCCGACCAGCGATCACACTAGTTCTATCCTACATAATCGGGGCAAATTACAGAAGCCAATTGACCTACAACCTGCTTGTCTTTGCAAAGTGGGAGGAAACCAGAGCATATGGAGAAAACCCACGCGAAAATTATCAAACTCCATACAGACAGCACCCATACTCAGAATCAAGCCCGGGTCTCTGGCGCCATAAAGCAAAAACTCTACCGCTGAGCCACTGTACCGCCCCAAAATGTAGAGGCAAGTAACTGCTCATGCTGGTTTACAGCATTTCTGTTTTTGGTTCAGATTTCCACTGATTAGATAGCACGCAACAAAAAACTTTTTTCACTATGTAGGAAGGGACTGCAGATGCTGGTTTGCACCAAAGATAGACACAAAGTGCTGGAGTAACTCAGAGTGTCAGGCAGCTTCTCTGAAGAACATGGATTTTCACCCTGTGAAACTATTGCTAATGGATTGATGATATTCACTTGGGTTGCTGGGATCAGTAGATGGTATTGCAGTTGCAAGTCCACCCGTAAGGATCTATAACCAGACGGTCAGGCTGGATAAGGTATTCAAACCCTAGGGGGATGCTTGACTCATCATCCTTGATGTGTAGCCAAGACTTTTACCGACAACCAGAAACATGCTGCAAATAAGTAACCTCAACGGTAAAGACTTGCCAAGAATCACTCTCCAGACTTTGTTCCAAACCCCCCCCCACCTCCTCCCTTCCAGCTTTGCCCCTTCTCCCCCATCAACAATCAGTCTGAAGAAAGGTCCCAACCTGACACATCACCTGCCCATATTCTCCGGAGATGCTACCTGAGTTAATCCAGCACTTTGTGTGTGTTTTTTGTAAACCAGCACCTGCTGTTCCTCTCCTCTCTTCCCCTCTCTTCTTCCTCTCCCCTCCCCTCGACTATCCATGTTCTAAACATCATCTATCCATTATCATGTTTTCCAGAGATGCTGCCTGACCCGCCCAGTTACTCCAGCAATTTGTGTGTTTTTGTAAACTAGCATCTGCAGATCCACTTCTCTCTTTCCCTCCCCTCTCCACCCCTCTCCTCACCTCTCCTCTCCTCTCTCCTCTCCTTTCCTCTCCTCTCTTCCCCTCTCCTCCACCCCCTTTCCCTAAACTATCCATGTTCTAAACATCCCCAATGACCACCAGGTTCAAGAACAGCTTATGTTAGTTTAGTTTTGTTCAGTTTTAGTTTTAGTTCAGTTTTAGTTTTAGTTTTAGTTTTAGTTTTAGTTTTAGTTTTAGTTTTAGTTTACTTTACTTTAGTTTAGTTTAGTTTAGTTTAGTTTAGTTTAGTTTAGTTTAGTTTAGTTTAGTTTAGTTTAGTTTAGTTTAGTTTAGTTTAGTTTAGTTTAGTTTAGTTTAGTTTAGTTTAGTTTGGTTTACTTTACTTTAGTTCAGATTAGTTTAGCTTAGGTTCGGCAGGGCAGCACTTTATTCCTTGAAGTGCAGGAGGTTGAATGATGATCTTGTAGAGGTGTATAAAATAATGAGCAGAGTAGACAGGGAGAATGTACACAGTCTTTTACCCAGAGTAGGGGAGGCAAGAACCAGAGAGCATAGGCTTAATGTGAGAGAGGAAAGATTTAATAGGAACCTGAGGGTAACATTTTTTCTCAGAGGGTGGGTAAATGGAATGTGCTGTCAGATGAGACATTTGAGGCAGGTAGTATAACAACATTTCAAAGACACTTGGACAGGTACATGGACAGGAAAGTTTAAGAGGGATATGGGCTAAATGTGGGCAGGAGGGACAAGCCTAGATGGGACAACTTCCTCGGCATGGGCAAATTAGGTCGGAGGACCTGTATATGTGCCGTATGACTCGATATATTATCAATGTGTATTATGTGTACAGGTTTGTTATTTAGTTTCATTTAATTTAGTTTAGTTCAGTTTAGTTTATTGTCATGTGCACCGAGATACATGTAAAGCTTTTTTCTTGCCTGCTATCTAGTCAGCGTAAAAAATATGCATGATTACAATCAAACTCTTATGCTGCTGTAAGAAATTAATTGTTGACAATTACAGATGATAATTAAACGCTCTTGACGGCACGGTGGCACAGCGGCAGAATTGCTGCCTCAGCGCCAGAGACCCGGGTTCGACCCTGACTACGGGTGCTGTCTGTACGGAGTTTGTCCGTTCTCCCTGCGACCGCATGAGTGTTCTCTGGGTGCTCTGGTGTCCTCCCACATTCTAAAGACTCGGGGTTTGTAGGTTAATTGGCTTATGTCAATTGTAAATTGTCCCTCGTGTGTAGGATAGTGCTGGTGTGCGGTTTAATCGCAGGTCGGCGCGGATTCTGTGGGTCGAGGGGCCTGTCTGCACGCTTTATCTCTAAAGTCCAAATTGATGGGAGAATGAAGTCAACACTCAATATTTCCCATCCCCGATTTCTGATACCTTTATTACTAATAGAATAGAATAGAATAGAATGCATTTATTGTCATTCAAACCTAGGTTTGAACGAAATATCATTTCTACAGTTTTTTACATTACAAAACAATCCAAGACCCACACTTAACACAGTTTACATAAACATCCATCACAGTGAGTCTCCAACATCTCCTCACTGTGATGGAAGGCAAAGTCTTTATCTCTTCCCTTTGTTCCTTCTCCCATGGTCCAGCAGTCCAACTGCAGTGTCGAGGCGAACTGGGGCTCCGATGTTAAAGCCCCCGGCGGGCGATGGTAAGTCCTGAGGCCGTTTAAGCCACGCCGGGCGATGCTAGGCCCCGGCTCCATGTCTTTAAACCCACGATTCCAGCGGGAGAAGTCGCCGTCGCGGAGCTCGGAAAAGCGGTCTCCCACCAGGGACTTGGAGCTCCCGATGTTCCTGTTCACCGGGTCTGCGGCCGGTGCCTCCGAACTCCACAAGTCGGGTCGCAGCCGCGCGCCACCACAGCTCTTCCCGCTCTAAAGTTGGCCAGCTCCACGATGTCAGTTCCACAGGCTCTGCAACTGGAGCCCTCAGGTTAGTCCCGGCCAGAGGTCGCCGCCGGCTCCACGATGTTAGGCCCAACGACATCCGAGACCCGACAGGGAATAGTTGGGTCCCCGCATAGGGAAGAGATTTAAACGGTTTCCCCCACAGCCCCCCCCACCACCCCCCACATACACACAGCTAAAAAAAATAATAAAAACTAACTCAAGACATACATTTAACAAGACAAAAATAAAAAAAGACAGACGACTGTAGTCGAGCCGCTGCCGTTAGGCGCCGCCACTAACCCGGAATAATGAATGAGTTAATTCCTTTGTTTAATGCGCGGAAACAAATTACTGCTCGAATTTCTGGAGGAGAAATTCAGAACAAATTTCTGTTGTGGAGATTAACCTGTCACTGGTGGAGAGCAAGCATTCTGGCATCTCAATCTGTCTCTCTGGTGTTTTTGATCCACAGGAAGGCCACGTTGCCACGGTAACATTCTGGCTCCCTCCAGCATCCTTGCAATATTTCTAACCTGTTCAAACCGCCACCCGTCCACTGCTCCCAGCACAGATAATAAAAGTAATAATAAGTAAAAAAAGTACCACATCCATTCCACCTAGAGTTAGAGTCATACAACGTGGCAAACAGGCCCTTCAGCCCAACTTCCCCCACAACGACCAACATGCCCCACTTGCCTGCGTTTGCTCCGTATCCCTCTAGATTTATCCTATCCATGCACCTGTCCAAAAGTTTCTTAAATGTTGTGATAGTACCTGCCTCAACTGCCTGCTCCGGAAGCCCGTTCCATACACCTACTGCTCTTTGTGTTAAAAAGTTGCCCCTCAGATTCTTTGAAATGCTTTCCCCCTAACCTTAAACCTACATGTTTTGGTTCATGAAACCCAACAGTATGAACATTGAGTTGTAACAAGGAAATGCAGATACTGGTTAATACCAAAGATAGATGCAAAATGCTGGAGTACCTCCTGGGTAAGGCAGCATCCCTGGAGAACATGCATAGGTGACGTTTTGGATAGAGACCCTTCTTCAGTCTGTGTCTATCTTTGGTATGAACAATGTATTTTCCAATTTTACGTAACACCGCCCCCCACAATCATTGATGCACCGGTAGAGGTGCTGCCTCACAGCGCCAGAGACCTGGGTTCAATCCTGAACTTGGATAATGTCTGTGTGGAGTTTCCATGTCCTCCCTGTGACCACGTGGGTTTTCTCGGGGTGCTCTGGTTTCCTTTTGACACTGCAAAGATGTGCAGGTTTGTAGGTTTCTGTAAATTGCCTCTAGTGTGGAGGATAGAACCAGGGCATGGGTGATCATTGATCGGCATGGACTCGATGGGCCGAAGGGTCTGTTTCCACACTGCATCTTTAAACTAAATTAAAAATAAAATTGAAGTCCGATGAAGTCATTTCATATACCCACCTCCATCTGTGTGAGAAAATGCCCATCAGGTTTTCTATTAAATCTATCCCCTCTCACCTTAAGCGATTGAACGGGCTAGGAGGTGGTGAGAGAACAAATATGTGTGAAGTGCTGAGTATTTTGAGCCCATTCTGATTTTACTTCAGAGTCACGTGAGTGACTACGTGAAGAACCCGCGCAGCACGCATGCGCGGCATTACGCCAGCAGTGCAACAGCGGCCGCATCAAGAGTCAGGCGCTCCCGCTACTGGGTGAAAGAACGGACCGTCAGGTAAGCTCTGAGGTCGTGTTTTTCTTTCACAGGAGGAGCCTTCTGCTTTTCAGGCAGAGAAGAAAGGCTCTTGGACAAACGTGTCCCCTGCTCGACTCCATGGAGGAGCGTTCCATCTGGGGGGGGGGCAGCAACAAGGCGGTAGGACCGCTTACCGGGTGCTCCGCTATTCCCCGACACCGTGCCGAGCCCAGCCCGCTAGTGCCTGAGCAGCGGGCTGGAAGTAAAACCACGGAAGAGGCGTCCGGCCGGTGGCTTCCGACTTGTCGGACGGGGACGTCCCTCCACCCGCACGGGGAGGGGAGACAGCCGCCTGAGCCGCATGGAGCGCTTTGTGAGGGGCGCTCTCGCAGGGGGAGTTCAGGCACTCCCTCCACAGTGTCTTGTGCGCTGTCCATTGCTTCCTCCTTACCCGAGGGTAGCTTTGGTGACCAGGACTGGGCTGGTCAAGAAGAGAGGACGCTGGCTCAAGATGTCGGGAGTATGCAAGGGGTGCAGGAACAGGAAGAGCTGCTAGGTGTGGTGGACCGCTACGTGGCAACCCTACATGCAGGAGGCCGTTAAAGGCCAAACTAGTGGCCAGCATTGACCACCTCTCCAACAGGCCCTACAGGAGATGTGGTCAATGAGGCGGATACAGCTCCAGAGAACTGTGAGTCCCTTACAGTGCGGCTGTAAACAGCCAAAAGTGGGGCACGTTGGGGCAAAACACTCATGTTGATGGCACTTGTATCTGCACAGAGGGTCCAGTCACTACACCTATTGCGACTGGACACCATGCTCACAGCTCCAGACCAGATCTCTGTCGTTATCCAGGGACTGATCAAACAGAGCAGACCAGGAACACCTAATCCAGTCGTGGAATTCCGGGCTTACCCGCCAGAACCATGGTTATGTGCCATGACCCACCTACTATCCTACATAGACAAATCCAAAAATATTCGAGGGAGATGAAAAGTCTTGTGGGTCAGTCATAAAAAACCTTATGGTCGGGTGACGAGCCAAACCATTGCGAGATGGCTCAAGCAGGTGCTAAAAGCTGCTGGGAAAAACACTAACATGTACAAATCTCATTCCACCAGGGCAGCATCCACGTCGACGGCTAAAAGAATGGACGTGCCTATAGACCACATCCTGGCTACAGCAGGATGGTCGGGGTGAAGACCGTTCAGAAATTTTATAATAAGCTGTTGGCAAAACCTGTTTTATTTGCAGAAAGGATTTTACAGACTGCAAATGTTTAATTTAAGCCCAGGGGAGCAGATTAATTCTTGTTGTTATTGTTAACAAATACCTTGTGTTTTTCTACAAACAGATTCATTGGTTGATTACGATAACACACTTTCTCCCTCAAGGACTTCGGCATTGAGTGAAGTAATAACTGTTACACGGTTTGAAATGACAGAACTTTGAAGTCTTCACGGAATCACTCACGTGACTCAGAAGTAAAATAGTAAGATTAAATGAGAACTTACCAGTTTGAAGTTTGATCTGTATTTTATGAGGAGTTACGGTGAGGGATTACGTGCCCTCCGCTCCCACCCTCAATAATATGGGTGAAACTGATAAACTGATGTCTCCTTTTCTTTACTATGTTTACTTCAATAACTGTGTCTATCTGTGATTCCACACCGCTGCTTTGAAGTCTGCCGCGCATGCGTTCTTCACGTAATCCCTCATCGTAACTCCTCATAAAATACAGACCAAACTTCAAACTGGTAAGTTCTCGTTTAATCTTACTATTTTATTTCACACTGAGTTTTGCAGATTTGCATTAACTAGCAATCATATTAATTCAATTTGTGAATTAGAGGACTACAGAGATCATGAACATTCATTTGCAAAATGAACCCATGTAAATGCATCCTCTGTGGCCAACCCTGAAATATTCTGATCTTAAAAGATCATTTAATTCAACTAAGAATAGGAACAAGCATTTCTATACTCACTGCTGCCTGGAAAAATGGGCTACTTTTAATTTAATAGACGCATCGGTACTGAAGACAGCCCTGAGGCAGGTGCAGAGGAGGAACTTCATTGCCCCCGACCGCTGTTTCCCAGCCAGCCCACAGCACAGTGTAAAGGGCATGTCCCACGAGCATGCCACTGCATGCTGCAAGTGCGACCAAACCGGAAGCGTGGGCCGCGCGGAGGTCGAGTGATCCCGTACGAGTTGACGTGAAGTTCGAGCGAAGTCCACGGGAAGTTCACGCGTGACGTACGGCGTCAAGACGCTGCGCACGCCCGTCGAGGCGGTGAGTACGGCCTCAATGCGGCTGCGGGCCGGAAGGCAGTTGCCGCGCGGAATTTTTGGACGGTGTGTTTTTCGGAGCCCCGCGCGATGTCGGGACCAGCTCCGCACAACTCCATACGGCTCCGGCGATCAAAGTAGGACCGGCCCCGCGAGGCCGTACGGCTCAAGCGACCACGTTAGGTTGCGCTTGCCGATTGCAGTCGCATGCTCGTGGGACAGGCCCTTTACTGGCAGAGTTGGCAACCTCTGTGGTTCCAACACCCCATCACCCATCACAGGGTCTGCTCATTGCATCCGGCCCAACGACAGGGCAGCAGGCAGATTGCAGTGACAGGCTAGCTCCACCAAACACCCTGACACACTCACTCCTCACACTCACTCCCCACACTCACACACTCATACACACACATTCACACTACTCACGCACACACCTCACACTCACTCCTCACACTTACTCCCTACACTCACACGCGCTCACTCACTCACACTCCTCACACACACACCTTACACACACCTCACACACACTCCTCACATAGATACTCACGCACGCACATGCACACTCACACTCATACACACTCACTCTGACAAATGCGCAATCACACACGAACATACAGGCAGACACACTCACCTCAGATGTACACTAAGACACACACTCACAGACAAACACACTCACACACATTCACTCACACAAAAACAAACATGCACATACTCACTCCTCACCCTAGCTCCTCACACACACACACACACACTCATACACACACTCATGCACATTCACTCACACGCACTCTCACATACGCACACATACACATTTACACTCATACAGGCACACAAATTCACACACACAGATACACGCACGCATTCAAACACACTCACACACAAGCACATACATGCTCATCCATGCTCACACTCACTTACGCAGATATATACACACACATATCACATATCACATATTCACACACACACTCACAAACACACTATCTTATGCAGAAACACACACACACACTCGCACAAGTTTAGATAGCAGGATGGTGCTGAGTCTGTGGGGGAATCTGTACGCGGTGGATTTCCCTCTGCCGCTCTCCCATCCCTGGTGCCGAGAGATGCCTCCAAAGCAGCCAGGTACCCCCCCCCCCCCCCCCCCCCCCCCCCCCCCCCCCCCACCCCCCTGGCCACCCAGGCAAACAAGCAGCCGCAGTCACCAGCACCAGAGTGTGGTTTCCACAGGCAGCGCCTCACAATGAGGACGAGGGTGGTGGGAACTCATTGACCTCCCTGTGTCCCGGGCCAATGCCTATCCCCAACATACATGACTGGCTCAGCTACTGACTGTTGGCACGGGATCTTGCTGTGCACTCATAGCCTACCACCTCCCGTCTCCATCACACCCGTGGCCGCGGGTCAAAAGCACATTTCACACATGCCCAGCGCATGAAAGACGCAGAACATTGCAAGCTGACATCTTATCTTTCCTTTTATCCCTCTCCCCCTCTCTTTCTGTTTCCTGTTTCCTTCACTCCTTTCTTTATCTCTCTTTTCGTCCCTCTTATCTCTTTCAAACTCCCTTTATTCACTCCTCCTGTTCCCTCGTTTCTTCTTCTCTACCCTTCAACCTTTATCACCATTCATTTCTCTTTTCTCTCCTTCCCTTTCTCGCCCCATCCTCCTGGACTGTCGTCCCTTGTTCTTCCTTTCTCTATCTCTCATTCTCTTTCACTACCTCGCTCCTCCCTCCCCCTTCTCCCATTCTTTATCACCCCTCTTTCTCTCACTCCCCTCTCCCTCTTTCCCCTTTTCCACTCTCCCTCCTGCCTCTCACACTCACTCCCCTCTTTTTCTCATTCTCTCCCATTTCGCTCGCTCTCTCCCACTCCCTTTTCCTTCTCCCACACTCTCAAACCACAGATGAATACGCTGCCTACACCTTACTGTGAATTAACTAAATATTTTCCTGATCCTCTTTCCCAGAGCAAATTCAATTTGCAATCTAAAGTGCTGGGCAATAGTTCAATATTAATCTATGATTGAGCCTATATTTCTATCAGCCATTAGTGGGCTGTGGATAAACGGATTATGTTATCATGCATGGCACGTTATTGATCTGCGTTCCTGCCTGTGTAATTACACTTTGAGCAGCGGATTCCAGGTTTAGAATTAAATGCAAAATTCCACCCGAGAGGCTTCCTCTTCTATCAGACAGCCTGAGCACATTTGCAGCTATCGTCAGTATCCAGGGTTCAAATTGCTTTTGTGAACTCACTCCTTCAGCAGTTTTTATTTAAAGTATAGTTTTGTATCCATCCATCCTCCATCACTTGAGCTGATGGGGCACAGGGCTACAGTGACTGAGGGCGGAATGGGATCCTAGAAAACCTGGAATAGATTCATCAGATCATATGGTCATAAATGATAGGATTAGAATTAGGCCATTCGGACCATGAAGTCTGCTCTGCCATTCAATCATGGCTGATCTATCTCTTCCTCCTAACCCCATTCTCCTGCCTTCTCCCCATATAGCTCATTTATATTTGTGTGTCTTGGAATTAATATCTTCTGGGAGGGTTTCTTTCACTGTCTTGTAGGATTTATGTGTGATTTATGTTATAGTCTGAGAGCCATACAACACAGTAACGGGCCCTGTGGCCCAGTTTGCCCATGCTAAACGAGGTGCCCCATCCACACTAGTCCCACCTGCCCATATTAGTTCTATGTCCCTCTGAACCTTTCCTTTCCATATAGTGTCATGTCTAAATGTCTTTTAAATGTTATTATAGTGTTTTTGTTTCTTAATCTGAGTCCATGCAGCTGTGTGCTGCTATCAAGGAAGTTGTTGATTTACCTCAGTGTTCATGTCCATATGACCATATAACAACTACAGCACGGAAACAGGCCATCTCGGCCCTACAAGTCCGTGCCGAACAACTTTTTTTTTTCCCCTTAGTCCCACCTGCCTGCACTCATACCATAACCCTCCATTCCCTTCTCATCCATATGCCTATCCATTTATTTTTAAATGATACCAATGAACCTGCCTCCACCACTTCCACTGGAAGCTCATTCCACACCGCTGTGAGTAAAGAAGTTCCCCCTCATATTACCCCTAAACTTCTGTCCCTTAATTCTGAAGTCATGTCCTCTTGTTTGAATCTTCCCTATTTCAAAGGAAAAAGCTTGTCCACATCAACTCTGTCTATCCCTCTCATCATTTTAAAGACCTCTATCAAGTCCCCCCTTAACCCCTGACAATAAACTTGACAACATAGAACAACTGTGTTATGTATATAATAGAAATTGTGTTACCTGCCTCCAAGTTAAAGGGGGAGGAGTGTTAGGTATGGGATAATTAGCATAGGTGATTAATGTCTTGTGATATCTTGTGCAAGTACACATGTGCGGGGAGACTCAAGGTGGCGTCCTGCAGTAAAGAAGCTTGTAAGGTTACTCCCGTGTCCGAGCTTTATTCAAGTCTGTTCCGAGCATCCAAATACACAACACTTGGGTCGTCTGAAAGCCTTTTAAATGCCATTGTCGCATCTGCTTCCACCACCACCACCATGGCCTCAGAATTAAAGAGTGCTCTTTTAGAAAGGAGATGAGGAGGAACTTCTTTAGTCAGAGGGTAGTTAATCGGTGGAACTCATTGCCACAGAGGGCTGGGGAGTTCAAGTCAGTGGATATTTTTAAGGCAGAGATAGACAAATTCTTGAGTAGTCGAGGGTTATGGGGGGAAGGCAGGAGAATGGGATTAGGAGGCAGAGATCAGCCATGATTGAATGGTGGAGTAGACTCGATGGGCCGAATGGCCTAATTCTATTTCTATAACTTGTGAACTTGTGAACCATCCTCCGGCAGTGTGTTCTAGGCACTCACCACCCTCTGTGTAGAACATAGATCATAGACCAGTGCAGGTGAAGAACAGGTTTGTAGGTTAATTGGCTCGATAAATGTAAAAAGTGTCCCTTGTGGGTATAGGATAATGTTAATGTTTGTGGATCGCTGGTCTGCGCGGACCCGGTGGGCCGAAAGGGCCTGTTTCCGCATTGTATCTCTCTAAACAGACGATTGACACAAAGTGCTGGCGTATCTCGGCCAGTCATGAAGCATTTCTGGAGAGAAAGAATAGGTGATGTTTTGAGTCAGAACCATCCTGAGACTGAAAGTAGAGGTGGGGGAAGGGTGAGGGGGAGATAATAAGCCACAGGCAAGAAAAGCCCAGAACAAATTAGGACCGGCAACCGATGAAGGGTGGAGCCCATAATGTAGCATTGTTGGCTGGGGCAGATGTGCTAACAAGAGGGACACAGGAATGGGAACAGTTGACCTGGTAGGACGACCAAAATGGGTGTGGGGGGGGGGGGGGGGGGGGGTGGAGAAGAGGGGGGAAATGCAGGAGTTACATGAAAGTAGAGAAATCAGCATTGGGTCCTTCAGCCCACAATGTCTGTGCCGAACACAATGCCAAGACCAACTCTTATCTGCCTGCACATAATTCAAGTCCATGCGCCTATCAAAAGTCTCTGAAACACCACTGTAGTATCTGCCTCCACCACTGCCCCTGGCAGCGTGTTCCAGGCACCCACCACCCTCTGTGTAAAAGGTTTGCACCACACATTGCCTTTAAACTCTGCCTCTCTCACCTTAAAGCTATGCCCTCCATGACTTGCTGGAGAGGTGCAACTGGGACAGCTATACGGAAAGGAAGGGTTTCAGGGGATATGGGCCAAAAGCAGGCAAATGGGATTAGCCCAAAATGCCATCTTGGTCCGACATGTACAAGTTGGGCCGTGGGTGGGACTCAGATCATAACCTATTGGCCAAGTTGTGAGAGCTGATGATTTCCTCCCACACAGCACAAAAGTAAGCAATGCTTTTACAAGTGTTAATTCACCCAACGAAAACAATTTTATTTCCCTTGGCTGTTAAACCTTGCAATGAAGTTACATTCCCTCGTCGAGTTAGTGATGAATCATCCAGTTATGAAGTGAATTGTATGTCCCAACACACCGTGCAGCTGAACTCCAACCCTCAAGGGCACTTGATTTTCATTCTGTTCTGGGCCCAGGGGTCCTGAGATTTATAACTGTTAAATTAGATGACAAATTCAGGGTTATTTTATGCTTCCAGTTTGAATGCTTCCAGTTTGAAACCACATACAGTTCCCATAGGGGGAAAGGAGGGGAGGGGAGGGAAGGGGAGGAGAGGCGAGATCCATCACCTCTATACCTTAGATAAATCAATGTCTAGACAATGGTTTATTTTCCCTGCACTAATACAGGGCTTTGGTAAGCATTATTGTCCCAACCTGAAATGTTACCTATCCATGTTCTTCAGAGATGCTGTCCCTGACCCGCTGAGTTACTCCAGCACTGTAGGGTTTTTTTTGTAAACCGGCATCTGCAGTTCCTTGAGTTTCATTTCCACCTAGATTACTGTGTACGTCCTTAGTCTCTGGACATAGAACATTGATGAGTTCAGAAACTTGCCCATCAGCCCACAATGCTTGTGGTGTACCTGATGCCAGGTTAAACTAATCTCCTCTGCCTGCACGTGGTCCATATCCCTCCATTCCCTGCATAGCCATGTGCCTATCTAAAAGCCTCTTAAACACCACTACCGTATCTGCCTCCACCACCGCCCATGGCAGCAAATTCTAGGTATTCTCTGGAGAATAAACCTGCCCCACACATTCCCTTCAAACTTTCCCTCTCTGACTATAACTATGCCCTCTAATCTTTGATATTTCCACTTTGGGAACAAAAATGTTCTGACTGTCTATCCCATCTATACTTCTTGTAACTTTACATAATTCTTTCAGATCTCCCCTCAACCTCCGATGTTCCAGAGAAAATAATCCAAGTTTGTCCAACCTCTCCCTTTTGCTGATACCATCTACGACAGGGAACATCTAGCTCCCTCTGACTTCAGAATTTGCAACACTTCAATCCTTCTGTTTCACACCTTCTGTCTTTTCATCTATGATCACTGTGTTTCCTGCCCTACAAATCTTAAGAAGGGTCCCGAACCGAAACGTCACCTATCCATTTTGTCCAGAGATACTGCCTGACCCGTTGAGTTACTTCAGCACTTTGTGTATGTTCAAATGTATATCCCTGCATTCCCAGCTCTTTAGGGAAGCAACATGGAAAAAGGCCAGTCAGCCCACCATCCGCGCCAACCATCGATCACTGCCATTCACACTAGCTCTATGTTGGTATACCACAGTCGAGTTTTGGTCATCCTACATTACTAGAGGGAGTGCATAATTCACCAAGAAGCCTGGGAATTAGGACCTACAAGACTTGGTTTATACTCTCACGTTTTTGGAATGAGAGGGGAGGAAATCTAGATGCAGGAAGCACCTGTTCCCGATGTTAGGGAAGTCCAACCCACGCTTTAAAACCGAGTCAGAGGGAACTCTCTGAATGTGCAAATTGGCCCTTGTGGCATCATGGAGAGAAGGCAGGTACGAGAATGATCAGCATCATATTGAATGGCGGTGCGTAGTCAGGATCGCACCTAATTTCCCTATGTTTCTATGTCACAGGGAGAATGTGCAAATTCCACATCCGAGAATGTGCAGCACCCGTAGTCAGGATCGAACCCGGGTCTCTGGCACTGTAAGGCAGCAACTCTACCACTGCACCACTGTGTTGCCCTAATACTGTTAAAATGCATCACAACTTGGTTTGGGAACAGCCCCGCCCAAGTCCGCAAGAAAGTGCAGAGTTGTGGATGTGGCCCAGTTCATCACATAGACCAGACTCACCACCATCAACTTCATCTGCACTTCATGCTGCCTCCAACCCGGGTCTTTGGTGCTGTAAGGGAGCAGCTCTACCCACTGCGCCACCTTGCCACCCTCAGTGAGCTCTTCTCCTCTTCAGACGAAGAATTTACCTTGGGCAAAAAAATAATCACCAACATTCTGCATGAGTCAAAACATTAGAATAATCTTCAACCAATTAAAGCGTTTTGATTCCATTCAGGAGGTCATTCAGATAAGCAAAAAACAAGGATGTTGGAGGGGAACATTTCTTCACAGAGATTCTCAACTTTGAATATAAATATAACATGCCTCCAGTGTGTAGATGAGTGGTAGAATCCAAGGGAAATGCAGGAAGAAAAAAAAAGCAGGGATCAATGTAGGATTCATTCAAATAGTTGGTTAATGGTCAGTGTGGACTTGGTGGGCCGAGGGGCTTGTTTCAATGCTGTGTCTCCCTGTGACTCTCTAACATCACAAGCAGAGCTGCAAGAGGAAACCCACAGGGTCACAGGGAGAAATCGTTGGTGGTGGCGCCTAACGGCAGCGGCTTGACTACAGTCGTCCGTCTTTTTTTTAATTTTTGTCTTGTTAAATGTATGTTTTGAGCTTAGTTTTTATTATTTTTTAGCTGTGTATATGTGGGGGGGTGGAGGGGGGGATGTGGGGGAAACCGTTTAATCTCTTCCCTGTACGGGGACCCGACTTTTCCCTTTTGGGTCTCCGGTGTCGGTGGGCCTAACATCGAGGAGCCGCCGGCGGCCTCCGTCCGGGACCAACCTGAGGGCTCCAGTCGCGGAGCCTGCGGACCTGACAACGCAAAGCTGGCCGACTTCAGAGCGGGGAGAGCTGTGGTGGCGCTCGGCTGCGACCCGACTTTGGAGCTTCGGAAGCTCCAGCTGCAGGCCCGGTGGATGGGAATATCGGGAGCTCCAGGTCCCTGGGGGGAGACGGCTTTTCAGAGCTCCCGCAACGGCAGCTTCTCCCGCTGGAATCGCGGGGTTGAAAGGACACGGAGCGAGGCCTAACATCACCCGGTGCGGGTTAGTGGCCACGGGGACTTACCATCGTCACCGGGGGATCTAACATCGGAGCCCCAGTTCGCCTAGACGTTGCAGTTGGACTGCTGGACCGCTGGTTGGTCTGCTTGATCCGCGGGGTTTAAAGGACATGGAGCTGGGGCCTAACATCACCCGGCATGGCTAAATGGCCACAGGACTTACCATCCTACCAAGCGGGGGGCTTTAACATCTGGGCCCCAGTTAGCCTCGACGCTGCAGTTGGACCGCGGGTGAAGAATAAAGGGAAGAGATAAGACTTTGCCTTCCATCACAGTGAGGAGGTGTTGGAGACTCACTATAATGGATGTTTATGTAATCTGTGTTAAGTGTTGGTCTTGGGTTTTTTTGTAATGTAAAAAACTGTAGTAAATGTAATTTTGGTCAAACCTAGGTTTGAATGACAATAAATAGCATTCCATTCCATTCCAAATTGCAAACTCCACACAGACAGCACCCGAGGTATTCAACCATTTGCAAGCAATGAAGACAAATAATGCTTTGCATCCTGTCACTACATGGTTTTGACCCACCAGAGCATTTCAGCTCTGTCTTCTCACTGTTACATTATTTGTTCCTTGAGGTAAGAGGCAATGTTGATATAGTGAAAAGCACATTATAGATGTTTCCAGGAATAACTTTCAAGATCAAACTCATGAATAAATGTCAAAAAGGTATCATGCTACAGCAGAAAATCTCTGCATCAATGGTGCTGACTGTGATAAAAATATCAATGTACAAATTCCAGCATTCCACTCAATTAACTGTAGCCACACAGAGTCTCTTGCCCAGAGTCCATGAATTGAGGAGTAGAGGAGATAGGTTTAAGGTGAAGGGGAAAAGATTTAATAGGAATCTGAGGGGTAACAAGGAATGGGTGACATTGTGAGTCGAGACCCTTCTCCGGGACCCTTCTTCAGAATGGTCTATGGATAGGCAATGTTTCGGGTCAGGGCCTTCTTCAGCCTATTTTGCTGCCCATCGTTCTAAAGGTTATTGATTGACACAATTGATTTGTCTCTTTACTTCATACTGCAGGAGTTCAGTTTAGTTTATTGTAAGGTGTACTGAGGTACAGTGAAAATCTATTGTTGCGTGCTATCAGTTCACAAGGTGAACGGAGAAGAAAAAAGGATTAAAAAGTAATTCCATCAAATGCAAACTTTGTAAAATTAATCAGCTGCTGAAGATTTAGGTTTAGGTTTATTACTGTCAGGGGTGGCCGTGTGCAAGCGCGCACACATCTACACACACGCGCGCACGCACTTGCGCACACACACAGACACACACACAAGGCTTTGGAGGCTTCAGCCATGGCCCTGTATGTACGGTAACATCAGGAGCTGACCTGGTTGTTGACCGACTCCGAACTCCGAGCATCATCAGTTTCGTCCACCCCAAATCGTGGGGCTTGAATCGGCCCGTTCGCAGGGCCTTTCATCGCCCGGCGCAGCTTAAAATCGTCCGGCGGGGGCTTCAAATCAGGAGCCTCGATTGCCTCGATGCAGTAGTTTGATTTTAAGCCACGCCGGGAGATGAAGGGCCCCGCGAACTGGCCAATTCTGCCCTTAGAAAGCATCTGTTACCCGCTTGAATCTTTCAAAAGCTACAATGTGATAAATAACACTTAAACAAATAAAACTGAAGCAAATAAAGGCAAACAGAAGAACCAACCTTGGAGGGGAGAGAGAGAGAGAGAGAGAGAGATGGGAAAAACATACTAAATAACCTGAGTGACCTGAATGAGGGACTTACCTGCAAGCCAGCCAGGAAACCAGTTTGACCGGAGCCCTTAATGACCTACCCATTTAAATATTTCCCATCCACCAATGCATCCAATTAGTTCAAATGGTAATTGTACCCGCATTAGACATCTTTAAGAAATTTGCCATGAATACTTTCAGTAATACTTGAAGGTCAAAACACAATTGGTGACACATCATGTTAATATAATGTTAATAGAGACATTTAACAAGCGCTTAACAGTGACACCCCCACTGTCTCGCGGAAAGCGGAGATTTTAATTGATTTTTTTTCACCAAATTTCAAAATCCGGATTACAAAAAATGGGGGGGGATTGTCCCCAAAGTCTCAAAACATGGGAGGGCCGTGACCTCCCCCATCTCCCCCGGGATCTCCGCCCATGAGACTGATAAGTGTACTCGAGGTACAGTGAAAAGCCTTTGCTTGCATGCTATCTAATCAATTCAGATCATACTATACATGAAGGCACAAAGAGTTGCAGGTGTTGGAATCTTGAGTAAAGTGCAAAGTCTGATGAATTGTGAACAGTTTTGTGCCCCATATCCAAGGAAGGATGTGTTGGCATTGGAGACGGTCCAGAAGAGGATTTCTAGAATGACCCCAGGAATGATTGGGTTAACATATGGTGAGCATTTGACAGCACTGGGCCTGTACTTGCTGGAGTTTAGAAGAACACGTTTAATTGAAATTTACCAAATTGTGAAAAGCCTAGATAGAGAGGATGTGGAGAGGATATTTCCACTTGTGGGAGAGTCTCGGACCGCAGGCCACAGCCTCGGAATAAAAGGACATACCTTTAGAAAGGAGATGAGGATTTCTTTAGTCAGAGGGTGATGAATCTGTGGAATTCTTTGCCACAGCCAGTTGTGGAGGTTGTCAATGGATATTTTAAGGCAGAGATAGATTCTATAGATTCTTCGTCCTCTCTTCCAGCTTTCTTCTCCCTAACTCCCCCACCACCACCACCACACGCACCACAATTATACCGAAGAAGGGCCGCGATCCAAACCATCAGCTATCCATGTCCTCCAGAGATGCTGCTTGACCCGCTGAGTTACTCCAGCACTTCGTCTCATTATCTGGTTCCTCTTTCCACAGATACTACTTGACTGGCTGTGTTCTTCCAACGTTTCTGTTGCTGTGATAGTACAAAAATAATTCCTCTCTCATCTTAGTTTAGTGCGTTGTTAAAACCAAAAGGTAAACATGTCTAAACTGAAATCTGGGATTTTTAACCTTCAGATAACAGTTCATTCTCTGAAAGGCTTTTGCTTGCTGCTTCTTGTCACATGCCAGAAGATCTCTTGCATTGCTGGTGCGTGATTGACAGACCAAACCATGCAATTAAGATATAAAAGCAGAAAGCCCTCGGGGGGGTATTCTTGCGTAGTTGTGAAGAGGTGTGAAATATTCATTCAGAAAAACCTTCGAGCCCACACATCTCACTTCGCACTCTGGGTAACCCAACACATCCTGAGAAGAGTTAGAGTCATAGCGTCACACGGCGTGAAAACAGGCCCTTCGACCCAACTCTTATCAGGCAACTGAACCATCCTACCAACAACTAGAGAGCAGCCCTGACCTGCTATCTACCTTATTGGAGACCCTCAGATTATCTTTGATTGGACTTTAGTGGACTTTATCTTGCACTAAATGTTCTTCATGTTATTCCCTTTATCATGTATCTGTACACTGGGGATGGCGTGATTGTAATAATGCATAGTCTTTCTGCTGACTAGTTAGCAGGCAACAAAAGCTTTTCACTGTACCTCGGTACACATGACAATAAACTAAACTAAACTACATAGACTTGGGGGCATTGGTTTTGTCTTTTTAAACTATTATTGTTTGTTTATAAGTATATATGTATATATATATATATATATATATATCCTCATTTGTTATATTGTGTAAAGACAACTATGGTTACATATTCTGTTGTGCTGCTGCAAGAATTTCATTGTCCTATCTGGGACATACAACCATAAAACACTCTTAACTCTTGACTCAACTTGCTCACGCCAACCAACAAGTCCCATCTACATTAGTTCCACCTGCCCGTGTTCGGCCCACATCCCTCTAAACCTATCCTATTCATGTACCTGTCCAAATGTCTTTTGAACGTTGCGATAGTACCTGCCTCAACTGTCTCCTCTGACTGCTCATTCAGTACACCCACCATCCTTTGTGTAAGAAAGTTCACGGTCAGGTTCCTACTAAATCTTTCCCCCCTCAAATATGTCCTCAGGTTCTCAATTCCATTCCTCTGGGTAAAAGGTTCTCGATTCCCCAAGGATGGAGAAGAGACTCTGTGCGTTTACCCGATCTATTTCTCTCATGTTTTTATACTCCCCTATTAAATCACCCCTCATCCTCCTGTGCTCCAAGGAATAGAGTCCCAGTCTACTCAACCTCTCCCTGTAGCTCAGGTCCTCGAGTCCTGTGACCACTTGGATTTCCTCCAGGTGCTACAGATTCCTCGCACGTTCCAAAGACGTGCAGGTTTGTAGGTTAATTGGCCTCTGTAAATTGTCGCTAGCAGGTAGGATAGAACTAATGAACGGGTGATTGTAGATCAGCATGGACTCGGTGGGCTGAAGGACTGTTTCCATGTTGTATCGCTGAACTAAACTAAACTAAACTGAAGCAAACATTGAGACAGGTTGCTATGGTAATGATTCACAAAAGAGCCTGCAATTTTTGAAACACACATTATATACAATTAATGACAAGTCCCTTGTCAGCATTGATGTACAGAGGGATCTTGCGGTCCAAGTCCATAACTCTCTGAAAGTGGCAACACAAGTGGATGTAATGGTAAATAAGACATATGATGTGCTTGCCTTCATTGACCGGGGCACTAAGTACAAGAGTCAGGAGGTCCCAGTGCAACTATATAAGACTCAGGCCACATTTGGAGTATTGCCTGCAGTTCTGGTCGCCCCATTACAGGAAGATGTGAGGGCTTTGGAAGTGTGCAGAGAAGGTTTACCAGAATGATGCCTGGATTAGGAGGGGTTAGCAACATGGAGAGGTTGGACAGACTTAGATTGTTTTCTCTGGAATGCCAGAGGTTAAGAGGAAGCCAGTTAGAAGTATATTAAATTATGGGAATCTTAGAAAGGGTAAACAGTCAGAACCTTTTTCCAGGATGGTAATATTAAACAGTAGAGTGCATAGATTCAAGGTGAGTGGGGAAACATTTAAAGGAGAATGCAAGGCAAGTTTTTTACACAGATTGTGGTGAGTAATTGGAACATGCTGCCGGGGTTGGTAGTGGAGGGAGAGTGAGATAGTGATGTTTTCAGATAGGCACATGGATATGCAGGGAATGGAGGGATATGGATTATGTGCAGGCAGATAAGAGTTGAACTTGACATCATGTTGAGCACAGGTATTGTGGGCCAGGGACCCTGGTGCGATCCTCTCCTCTACGGGTGCTGTCTGTCTCTCTCTGGACTTTGTGCGTTCTCCCTGTGATTCTCTCGTCTCTCTCTCTCTTTCTCTCTCCCCCTATTTTGAATTTATTTGGCGTGGCGGAAGAGTTGCAGCCTCACAGCGCCAGAGACCCGGGTTCGATCCTGACTACGGGTGCTGTCTGTATGGACTTTGTGCGTTCTCCCTGTGATTGCGTGGGTTTTCTCCGGGTGCACCGGTTTCCTCCCACACTCCGAAGACGTACAGGTGTACAGGTTTGTAGGTTAACTGAGTTGGTAAATTTGTAAATTGTCCCTGGTGTGTAGGATAGCTGGTGGGCAATGGACTCGGTGGGCCGAAGGGCTATTTCTGCACTGTAACTAAAGTGTTAAGACTGGAACACATCCTCTGCATACAATGTTATAAATATACCCAACTCAGCTTTTGTTGTTTGAAGCTGTAAGTGAACAGTATTCCATTGCTAAATCGATTGTGAGCTTCTGATCTAACAGCTCTTTGACAATGATAATAGATGAGTGAATAATAAATCACATTCGGTGCATCTTTTAGTAGGTGTCAGCCCTCCAGCGAGGTTGAGATTTAATACTAAAGGCTTTTTGCATGGAGTTTGTACGTCAATGTTTTTTTTAACTCTCGTGGAAATTGCATTGAACGTTTAATACAGCAGATAGGACAGGAAGGACCTGCGGGCGGCGGCCTGTAGAGGGAGCCACCGAGCCCGGCCCCTGCTTGTCCCGCGTGGCCCAATGAACCAGAAAGGAGGATGGAGGGAGCCGGCGATGGGTGACGTGAGAACAAGGGCCAGTAAAGAGATTGAACCTCCCGTGCACTCATGGCCGGCCTCAGGAAGTGCCCCCGGGGCACAGAGTCTGAAGAGGGACGGACATCAGTTCGCTGGATGATCTGACCAGAGGCCCTGCATATTTCTATGCACTTTGTACTTTCTTGCTATTCTTGCTATTGAGGGGCTGCAGCGTAGGTTCAGCAGGTTAATTCTCCATATGGCGGGACTGACATTTGATGAAGCTAACGGGATCGAGGGATATGGGGAGAGAGCCGGAACGTGGTACTGATTGTGGACGATCAGCCATGATCATATTGAATGGCGGTGCTGGCTTGAAGGGCCGAATGGCCTACTCCTGCACCTATTGCCTATGTTTCCATGTTTGTACTAATCGGGGACTGTGCTTAGGTCATAGAATCATACAGCACAGAAATAGGCCGATCAGCCTAACTAGTCCCACCTGCCCACATTTGGCCCATATCCCTCTAAACCTATCCTACCATGTCCCTGTCCAAATGTGGTGCCACCTGCCTCAACTACCTCCTCTGGCAGCTTGTTCCATATCCCTACCAACCTTTGTGTATAGAAGCCATGAGGCCATGGCTCCACACTTCATCCTCCATCCTCCATGAATATGTCAAGAGTGAGGAGTGTTTACCTGTTTTGGCCCGAAACATTGCCTATTTCCTTCGCTCCATAGATGCTGCTGCACCCGCCGAGTTTCTCCAGCATTTTTGTCTACCTTTGTGTAAAGAAGTTGCCCCTCAGGTTCCTATTAAATCTTTCCCTCCTCACCCTAAACCTATGTCCTCTGGTTATTGTTCCCACTACTCTAGTTAAAAGACCCTGTGCTCTATAGGAATAAATATATTACTCTATATTTATTCCTCTCATGCTTTTGTACTCCTCTATAAGATCACCCTTCATCATCATGCGCTCCACGGAATAAAGTCCGAGCCTCCCACACCAAAGACATGCAGGCTTGTAAGTTGATTGGCTTTGTTAAAAATTGTAATGTGTCAACACTGTGTTGGATACTGCAACCTACTGGGGTGATCACTGGTCGGCGTGGACTCGGTGGGCCGAAGGGCCTGTTTCTGCACTGTGTCAACAAACTAAACTAAACTAAGCCAATTAACCTACAAACCAACACATCTTTGGAGTGTGGGAGGAAACTGGAGCACCTGGAGAAAACCCACATGGTGACAGGGAAACATGCGAAGGGCCTGTTTCCACGCTATATCTCTAAAGTCTACTTACTTAAGTAAAGTAAAATGGTCCTGGCTACACCCACATAAATTTTCTCTGCAGCCTTTCCGGCTTAACAACATCTTTCCTATAACAGGGTGACCAAAACTGAACACAATACTCTAAATATGGCCTTCCTAAACTTGGCATGACTAAACTTGTGATTAGACTTCGCAAGATGAGTCATGCCATTGTCTTTGCTGACAGGGTGTGTATTAGGCACACAACAACGCTATAGTTATGTAACTGTGCTGTCTTTCTGAACTAATGGTCCAGTAACAGAGGCACAGGGTCATAGGGACATACAGTAAGGAAACAGGCCCTTCAGCCCACTGAGTCCATGCCAGCCAGCAAAGTAGCCATTTGCAATCGCTGTACACCCATCCCATTTCATTCTCCCCACATTCTGGTCAGCTCCCATTCTTCCCCCAGATTCTACCTCTCATCTACAGACTGTCAGTTGTAATAGCCAATTAATCTACCAGCAGGGAGTTTAGTTTTAGTTCCAGTTTACAGATAAAGCATGGAAACAGACCCTTTGGCCCACCGAGTCACCACCGACTGCCGATCACCCATTCACACACTAGATCTATTTTATTCCCACTCCCTACACTCTAGGGGCAATTTTACCGAGGGCCGATTAACCTACAAACACGCACGTCTTTGGGATGTGGGAAGAAACCGGAGCACCCGGAGAAAACCCACGCGGTCACAGGGTGAAACGTGCAAACTCCACACGGAGAACAACCCAGGTCAGGATCGAACCCAGGTCTCTGCATTGTGAGGCAGCAACTCTACCAGCTGTGCCACTTTGTCGCGTTTGGTAATGTTTAGAAATCAGAGCACCCAGGGATATGTCAAGAGTGAAGAGTCACATGTACTGACAACGGAGCAATGAAATTCTTACTTGCAGTAATATAAATGGTCTGTGGACATAGTACTCATAGATAACATAATAAACCAAAACAATCAATAAATAAAAACCCAATACTGTGGTCGTGCAAAAATGCCCAAAGTCCTTTGTTTAACCAAGATAGTTCACAGTTTAGTTTAGTTAGTATTTTATAGCTTATGAGCCTGATGGTTGTAGGGAAGAATTCATCATCATTGTTGAAAACATTAGCGACGCAGTGGTGCTGGTTTCCAACGAGAACGGTATTGTATTGTATTGTATTGTATATCTTTATTGTCATTTCCTGAGTATTCGCATACCCAGAGGAAACCAAAAAACGTTGCTCAACCAGTGTCCATTCAGTGTGCATGGAAAAATAAATAGAAATAAAAAATACATGTATCATGAACAAATTTAACACTCTACTAAACATTCAACAGCCGTTCCGACCGGCAGCGGCACAACAGTGGCTCTGCTGCAGTGTGGGGGTTTGTGCGCGATACTTGGCAGGGGGCAAAGTCCATTTAACAGTCTTATAGCCTGTGGGAAGAAGCTGAGGAGCATCCTGCTGGTTTTGCAGCTAATGCTCCTGTACCTCTTCCCAGATGGGAGGATGGAGAAAATGTCATGCGATGGGTGGTAAGGGTCTTTGATGATGGAGATGGCTCTGTTGATACATCTCTTCCTGTATATGTCCAGCAGGAAGGGGAGTGGAGCACCAATAATCCTGCTTGCGGTCTTCACTATCCTGTCTAGTTGGTGCCGTTCGTACGCCTTGCAGCTCCCGAACCAGGAAGTGATGCCGTAGGTCAGTGTGCTCTCGACAGTCCCCCTATAAAAAGTCCGTAGGTGTGTAGTGGGGAGGCCTGCTTTACGTAGTCTTCGGAGAGGGTGAAGTCGCTGCTGGGCCGGATGCACCACACATCTCCGTCCTCCAGTTCCTGCGGACTTAGGGTTTTGGTGTGTGTGCTTTATCATCATTCCTTACAATGCTATGTACGCCAGTGACCGCAACTTCTACTGAAGAGTGGATGGCCGTTGGCTCGCTAGAAGCTCATCCGCCCTTTGACAGGTCATGTTTTTGGGCCTGTTGGGGGTCCACAGCCCCCTCCTCACCTGGCAAACCAGGTAGGGGAGACGGTTTAGTTGCTGAGTATCCGACCATGGAGCAGGTAGCATTTGATTACATGGTACCAATGGCGGAGGGAACACCCCCCTACCTGACGTGAAGGAAAGAAGTTGTTTCTGAACCTGGATGTTACAGTTTTCATGCTCCTTTACCTGATGAAGCTGGCTGCCTTTTTGAGGCAGACACTCTTGTAGATCCCTTTGATGGTGGGGAGATCAGAACCCGTGATGGACTGGGCAGTGTTCACCAGTTTTTGCAATCTTCTTTGTTCCTGCGAGTGCAAGGTACCAAACCAGTGATGCTGCTGCAAATCATCACCATTGTCAGCTCCAACCCACTGCTAAATTAGGTATATAAACTTAATATGGTAACATAAATGCACAAGAAGGGCGTGCAGCCCTTTCTCATACTATCACATTCACTGTCATGGCTGTTCTGATATCAGGTCTTAGCTCCATTGTCTTCCACCCAATTTCATAAGTAATAGGAGCAGAATTAGGCCATTCGGCCCATCAAGTGTACTCTACCATTCAATCATGGCTGATCTATCTCTTCCTCAAAACCTTCCATTCTCCTGCCTTCTCCCCATAACCACTGACACCCGTACTAATCAAGAATCTATCTATCTCTGCTTTAAAAATATCCATTGACTTGACCTCCACAGCCCTCTGTGGCAATGAATTCCACTGATTCACCACCATCTGACTAACAAAATTCCTCCTCATCTCCTTCCTAAAGGAATGTCCTTTTATAATGAGGCTATGACCTCTAGTCCTAGAATCTCCCACGTAGAAACATCCACTCTATCCAAGCCTTTCACTATTCTGTATCTTTCATTCTTCTAAACTCCAGCGAGTACAGGCCCAGTGCCGTCCAATGCTCATCATAGATTAACCTACTCATTCCTGGGATCATTCTTGTAAACCTCCTCTGGACCCACTCCAGAGCCAGCACATCCTTGCTCAGATATGGGGCCCAAAATTGCTCACAATACTCCAAATGCGGTCTGACCAGCACCTTATAAAGCCTCAGCATTACACCCTTGTTTTTGGATCCTAGTCCTTCAGAAATAAATGTTAGCATTTCGTTTGCCTTCCTTACTACCTATTCCACTTGCAAATTGTCAAGGTTGTGTCGATCTCTGCCACATATAAATGATAGGGATCATGAACCTGACAGATTGTTCACATCAAGGTTTAGATTTATTATTGTCACATGAATCGAGGTACAGTGAAAAGTATTGTCTTGCCTGCCATCCAAAGAGATCAGATGTACCATACATAAATACAGACAATCAAACTCAAGTACAATGGGTCTGATTTGATTGAATAGCAGGCAAACAAAATCTTTTCACTGTATCTCAGCACATGCGACAATGTCGCAGCACCTGAATCTAATTCTATCCATGGTGCTTATTTTATATCACTCATGGGCTGTTTTTTTGTTCCAGAAAGCGATGGATATTTTTTAAATGGGTATTAACAGATTCTTGATTTGTACGGGTGTCAGGGGTTATGGGGAGAAGGCAGGAGAATGGGATTGAGAGGGAAAGATAGATCAGTCCAGCACTTTATTTGTCGCTCATTATTCCAGCATCTTCTGCCTCCTCAAATCCCAGAACGTCAGATCCAACATCATTTGCGGCATGATGGGGAAGCGGAAGAGTTGCTGCCTCACAGCACCAGAGACTCGGGTTCGACCCTGACTACAGGTGCTTGTCTGTACGGAGTTTGTACGTTCTCCCGTAACCTGCGTGGGTTTTCCCCGGCATCTGTGATTTCCTCCCACTCTCCAAAGACGTACAGGTTGTAGGCTAATTGGCTTGGTATAATGATAAAATTGTCCCCAGTGTGTGTAGGATAGTGTTAGTGTACGGGGGATCGCTGGTCGACGTGGACTCGGTGGGCCGATGGGCCTGTTTCTGCGCAGTAACTCTAAACTAAACTGATCACTGTAGGAACACCATCAACTCAAGGACTGCAGTCATTCAAGGTGTAACCTCATCACCACTTCCACAGGGCCGATAGTGAATGGCAATAAATACTAACTATATTGACCTCATTGGAGACCCTTGGACTATCTTTAATCAGACTTTACTGGACTTTCTCTTGCACTAAACGTTATTCACTTTATCCTGTATCTGTGCACTGGGGATGGCTCGATTATAATCATGTATAGTCTTTCCACTGATTGGATAGCACGCAACAAAAAAAGCTTTTCATTGTACCTTGGTACACGTGACAATAATAAACTAAACTAAACTGGTGATGTTCACATGTTTCTTAATACGACATTCAGATCCAAAAAAAAATCACTGCTGTTTTTTGGAAGATTATTCTGCAAAATTCAGTTGTCATGTTTCAGATGGTACCACAGGAACTGCAGTTAAAGTCTTGAGTACAGTGGAAGCTTTTTATAAATACATTTGTCTCCTTCATTTCTACCAAGTCGACTCTGGTCACCCACTCAAGAACAGATGCAGTGAGGTGATGGGCGTTCTGGAGAGAGACCGTTAACCTGAGATAGACACAAAATGCTAGAGTAACTCCGCGGGTCAGGCAGCATCTCTGGAGAGAAAGAATAGGTGACGCTTCAGGTTGACACCTCCTTCCTCGGTCTCGTTCCGAAATGTCTTTTCTCAAGAGATGCTGCCTGACCCGCTGAGTTACTCCAGCATTTTGTGTCTATCTTCGGCAGTTCCTTCCTACACACTTATTGACCCGAGTGGGTGACCTGTTTCTCTCACCACACAGGCTGCCTGACCTGACAAGTAGGTCTGGCAATTCCTGCTTTTGGTTACAATGGGAAAGGGCTCTTCCACAAACACAGACTCGAGCAACTGTGGCAAGGGGAGGTGCCACAGCTCCTGTTGGACGGCCCGTTACACAGGACCATGGGTGGTTCAGTGTCTCGCTGAGGTCACCTCCCATCCTTTGCAGGGCAGTCATTGACAGACTATCTAAGATGATGGACCAAGACGTTTGGCACATCAAGCTGGAAAGGGTGCAGAGAAGACTCACGGGGATGTTGCCAGGACACAAGGGCCTGAGCTATAGGGAAAGGCTGAGCAGGATAGGACTCTATTCCTTGGAGCACAGGAGGATGAGGGATGATCTTATAGAGGAGTATAAAATCATGAGAGGAATAGATCGGGTAAACACACAGTCTCTTGCCCATATTAGGGAAATCAAGAACCAGAGGACACAGGTTTAAGGTGAAGGGGAAAAGATTTAAAAGGAACCTGAGGGGTAACTTTTTCACACAATGGGGTGGTGGGTGTATGGAACGAGCCGCCAGAGGAAGTTGTTGAAGCAGGGACTTTAACATTTAGAAAGATACTTGGCCAGATACATTGATAGGACAGGTTTAGAGGATTGAGGGCCAAATATGGGAAAATGGGGCGAGCTTAGATGGATTGTTCAGTTCAATTCTGTTTAGTTTATTGTCACGTGTACCGAGATACAGTAAAAAGCTTTTGTTGCGTGCTAACCAGCCAGCGGAAAGCCAATACATTATTACAATCGAGACATTTGCAATGTACAGATGCATGATAAGGGAAGGTTACACAAAAAAGCTGGAGAAACTCAGCGGGTGCAGCAGCATCTATGGAGCAAAGGAAATAGGCAACGTTTCGGGCCGAAACCCTTCTTCAGACTGATCGGGGGCGGGGGTGGGCGGGGACAAGAAAGGAAAAAGGAGGAGGAGCCCGAAGGCTGGGGGGTGGGAGGAGACAGCAGGGGGGCTGAGGAAGGGGAGGAGACAGCAAGGAATAACAAAATTGGGAGAATTCGATGTTCATGTTCCCAGGATGCAGACTCCCCAAACGGAATATGAGGTGCTGTTCCTCCAATTTCCGGTGCTGCTCGCTGTGGCCATGGAGGAGACCCAGGACAGAGAGGTCGGAGACGGAGTGGGAGGGGGAGTTGAAGTGCTGAGCCACCGGGCGGTCAGCTTGGTTATTGCGGACCGAGCGGAGGTGCTCGGCGAAACGATCGCCCAACCTCCGCTTGGTCTCACCAATATCGATCTGCTGACATCTAGAGCAGCGAACGCAATAGATGAGGTTGGAAGAGATGCAGGTAAACCTCTGTCGCACCTGGAACGATTGTGCATGATAAGGGAATATCGTTTCGTGCAAGGTAAAGCCAGCAAAGTCCAATCAAAGATAGTCCCAGGGTCCCCAATGAGATAGTAGTTCAGGACTGCTCCCTGGTTATGGTAGGATGGGTCAGTTGATAACAGCTGGGAAGAAACTGTCCCTGAATCTGGAGGTGTGCGTTTTCACACTTCTACACCTTTTGCCTGATGGGAGAGGGGAAGTGGCCAGGGTGAAACTCATCCTCGATTATGCTGCTGTCCTTGCCGAGGCAGCGTGAGGTATAAATGGAATCAATGGAAGGGAGGTTGGTTTGTGTGATGGTCTGGGCTGCGGCTACAATTTGCTGCAGTTTCTTGCAGTCTTGGATGGAGCTATTTCCAAGCCGTGCTGTGACACATCCCGATTGTCTTGGTCGGCATGGGCCGAATGTCCTGTTTATGTGCCACATGACTCTATTGAACTGTTAAGCTTATATCATGCAAGTAATCAGCTTGCATACATTTTTTAAATATACATTATTCATAAAAATGTCAGCATAATGTTCATGTCAATATTTACATCAGAAATCACGCTCCCTGTCGCTTGAAATCAGCATGTCATCAGTTATCAATCATTTACAAACATAGATGTCAACTGATGTAAGTTCAATAGTGAGAACGTAATGATAAATGGTCCTTCCCCACTCACCCCTTACACCATCTATAAACAGAGTGCTGGAGAAACTCAACTGATCGGCCAGCATCCTCGGAGGGAAGTGGACCAGTAGGAAAGAGTACAAACTCCATACAGATAGCACCCGTAGTCAGGATTGAATCTGGGTCTCTGGAGCTGTAAGGCAGAAACTCTACCACTGTGCCACCATTCCACCCTTGCCCGACCCCTTCCCTCCACCCCTTTCCACCACCTATCTCCCCCTCTACTCTGTCGGTCTGAAGAAGGGTCTAGACCCGAAATGTCGTCTGTGATTTCCCCCCACACACCAAAGACATGCAGGTTTGTAAGTTAATTGGCTTTGTTAAAATTGTTAAATTGTCCCGTGTGCAGTTCCACATCTCTGGAGGACATGGGATGGGAACAAGAGTCTGAGGAAGGATCCCAACCCTTCGTCCCGCCGAGTCCATGCCAACCATCGATCACCCATTCTCACTAGTTCTATGTTATCCAACTCTCTCATCCACTCCCTACATGCCACGGGGCATTTTACAGAGGGCCAATTAACCTACAAACCTGCAGGTCTTTGGGATGTGGGAGGAAACCTGTGCACCAGGAGGGAGCCCATGCAGTCTCAGGGAGAACGTGCAAATTCCACACACAGACAGCGCCCGAGGTCAGGATCGAACCTGGGTCTCTGGCATTGTGAGGCAGTGTCACTACCAGCTGTACCACTGTGCCAGTCTTAGACAACACTTTACTGTGGGTTTCAGGCAGCCCAGACTCCCATCACCGCACAAATCATTTCCAAATACATCAGCAACTGTCTTTATTTTTTTAGAGAGATACAGCGGGGAAACAGGCCCTTCAGCCCACCGAGTCCGTGCCCATTACGTCTTTGGAGTCTGGGTGGAAACCAGAGCGCCCAAAGAAAACCCACGCGGTCACAGGGAGAACATACAAACTCCGCACAGAGAGCACCCATAGTCAAGATCAAACCTGGGTCTCTAGCGCTGAAAGGCAGCAACTCCTGCTGCAACATTGTGCCAACCTTGTCGTACCTGGAAACAGCCCATACCACACGGCAAGTAGGGGAGCAAGCCATTATTTCAGTCCTTTATTCTGAGGTTACCTTAATACTGAGCTCCAATTACCTCTGCACCTCCATTAACAATTAATGCAAGGTCTGGATAAAGTGGATGTGGAGAGGATGTTTCCACTATTGGGAGAGTCAAGAACCAGAGGCCATAGCCTCAGAATAAACGGACATACCTTTAGAAAGGAGATGAGAAGCATTTCTGTAGTCAGAGGGTGGTGAATCTGTGGAATTCATTGCCATAGACAGCTGTGGAGGCCAAGTTAATATTTTTAAGGTAGAGATTGACACATTCTTGATTAATACGGGTGCCAGGGGTTACGGGGAGAAGGCAGGAGAATGGGGTTGAGAGGGAAAGATAGATCAACCATGATTGAATGGCGGAGTGGACTTGATGGGCCGAATGGCCTAATTCTGCTCCTGGAATTTATGAACATGAACTCGGTGAATGAACCCAGCAAAAATCACAATACTAAACAGGACTGCTCTTATATTGAATCCCCAGCAATTTCTTTGTTGGAGAGAATCTTTAATTAAGAATTACTTAATGGATTTTTTCCAACAAAAATTAAATGCAGCGACGTCCCACGGTACAATGGGAACAAAAGCTCATTGAGTTTCTGAAGCTGAAATTAAAAATGAATATTAATGATGCTTTAAATTTTCAAATGATTGCCTTGTTAATTATTTAATAACTGTGCCTGTTGTGCGTTAGTTATCAGTGAAGCATAACAAAATACACCAATTAGGAAGGAGCATTCAACCATAAAGATCATGGCCCTTGTTACGTCTACACTCAGAGGGTGGTGGGTACAGTCAATCATAAAAGATGAATTAGCGGCACATTTGGTTAGCAGTAACAGGATCGGTCCGAATCAGCATGGATTTACGAAGGGGAAATTATGCTTGACTAATCTTCGGGAATTTTTTGTGGATGTAACTAGGAAAATGGACAAGGGAGAGCCAGTGGATGTAGTGTACCTGGACTTTCAGAAAGCATTTGATAAGGTCCCACATAGGAGATTAGTGGGCAAATTAGGGCACATGGTATTGTGTGCAGAGTGCTGACATGGATAGAAAATTGGTTGGCAGACAGGAAAAAAAGAGTAGGGATTAACGGGTCCCTCTCAGAATGGCAGGCAGTGACTTGTGGCGTACCGCAAGGTTCGGTGCTGGGACCGCAGCTATTTACAATATACATCAATGATTTAGATGAAGGGATTCATTAGCAAATTTGCAGATGACACAAAGCTGGGTGATAGTGTGAACTGTGAGGAGGATGCTATGAGAATGCAGGGTGACTTGGACAGATTGGGTGAGTGGGCAGATGCATGGCAGATACAGTTTAATATGGATAAATGTGGATAAATATCCACTTTGGTAGCAAAAACAGGAAGGCAGATTATTATCTAAATGGTGTCAAGTTGGGAAAAGGGGAAGTACAACGGGATCTGAGGGGTCCTTGTTCATCAGTCAATGAAAGTAAGCATGCAGGTACAGCAGGTAGTGAAGAAAGTGAATGGCATGTTGGCCTTCATAACAAGAGTAGTTGAGTATAGGAGCAAAGAGGTCCTTCTGCGGTTGTACAGAGCTCTAGTGAGACCACACCTGGAGTATTGTGTGCAGTTTTGGTCCCCTAATTTGAGGAAGGACATTCTTGCTATTGAGGGAGTGCAGCGTAGGTTTACAAGCTTAATTCCCGGGATGGCGGGACTGTCACATGCTGAGAGAATGGAGCAGCTGGGCTTGAAAACTCTGGACATTCGAAGGACGAGAGAGGATCATATTGAAACAAGTAAGATTATTAAGGGTTTGGACACACTGGAGGCAGGTAACATGTTTCCGATGTTGGGGGAGTCCAGAACCAGGGGCCACATTGTAAGAATAAGGGGTAAGCCATTTAGAACGGAGACGAGGAAACTCTGTGGAATTCTCTGCCTCAGAGGGCAGTGGTGGGCGGTTCTCTGGATACTTTCAAGAGAGAGCTAGACAGGGCTCTTAAAGATAGCAGAGTCAGGGGATATGAGGAGAAGGCAGGAGTGGGGTACTGATTGGGGATGATCAGCCATGATCACATTGAATGGCGGTGCTGGCTCGAAAGGCCGAATGGTCTACTCCTGCCCCTATTGTCTATTGTTTATTGATGGGCCGAAGGGCCTGTTTCCATGCTGTATCTTTCCATCAATCAATCAATGGGAGAATATTGTGCCAAACACTTTAATTCCCCTTCCCACTCCCACACTGAACTTTCTGTCCTGGGTCTCCTCCATTGTCAGAGTGAGGCCCAGTGCAAATTGGAGGAACAGCACCTCATATTTCACTTGGGGAGCTAACAGCCCAGCAGTATGAACATTGATTTCTCTAATCCCAAGTAACCCTTGCATCCCCTCTCTGTCCGTGTCTATCTTCAGTGTAAACCAGCATCTGCAGTTCCTTCCTACTTTTCAAATGCAATAAAACAATCTTCATTAATCCTCCACACACTGGCACACACCAACAACGCCTTGGATTAATTAGGAAGCAACTGATGACAGGTTCGGCTTCTGCTCACACGAGGATTGTTCACATATGAAGTTCAAGGCCTGTTGCCCTTTGCAGCTGTCTCCACAGACAATTAGACGCTTGGAACGGTAGCTGGTATTTAACGCTGATGAAATAACCAGATTTAATTTGAAATAAAAGGCCTGAAATTCAAAGGGAAGGATGCCCTATTGTTAGCAGCTCATCACTTTGCAGCGTCTCACAGCTGGGGTGGTGACACACTCTGTAACACATGTAGCGAGCACCTCATCTCTGCAATGGAGTTCACTTATGGAACAACAAGCAGAAGTGAGCGGAACAGTTGCACAATGTTTGAGTATAGACATAACTATCGAGATACAGCACGGAAACAGGCCCTTCGGCCCACCGACTGGCACTATCCTACACACTGGGGACTATTTACAATTTTACCAAAGCCAATTACCCTACAAACCTGCATGTCATTGGAGTGTGGGAGGAAACCGAAGCACTCATTGAAAACCCACTCCCACTCGGTCACAGGGAGAACGTGCAAACTCCGTACAGGCAGGATCAAAACCGGATCTCTGGCGCATGAGGCAACAGCTCTACCACTGCGACACTGTGCCTGCAATGCGTTACAGCACTTTGTGTTCTATGAAAGAACACAATTATACCCCTTCCAGAAATATGTGACAAAGGTTTAAAAACATAAAACAAAAAGTGCAGTTATGAGCTTTATTTGGAAAGTCTCTGATATTTTCTTTAATTAAATTAATGAATCTTCCAATATATCACATCCCTCATAAATTGACTTTTCCAATTTAGTTAGACGCAGGTCAAAGCAAATATTAACTTGCAAATATCAGATTCAATTCTGAATGTACTTGTAATCCCTGCTTAAGAAGCAGATCTTTGATAATTCAATGTGAAAAGTAATAATGCTGCTTTTTGAAGTGCCATACCCCTTAGGAATGAACATATTAGGCAGAGGAATCTCAGATAAACAACGGGGACATGATTCAGATCCAGAACATCCTGTCACTTTTCAATCAAAGTTTCTTAATGGTAGAAATATATCTTTGTTTTAGTTTAGTTTAGAGATACAGCATGGAAACAGGCCCTTCGGCACACCGGCGACCATTGATCACCCTTGGACAATACAACTCACCCCCTCCATATACACACTGGTCAACCTGAGGAGTTCCTTCAACAACAGATTGGTTCTTGGTTACTTGGTCCTCCAAAATATTCCAACTGGAATTTAAACTGGAGGTGGTGAAGGGAGGGATTAAGCCAGAAAGGGTTATTGGGAAGAAAGTGCTACTTTAAATTTAGTTGCATCTGGTTGGGTAACTATAGTTTGGTGGAGATTATTCCATGCTTTAATTGTGCGGGGGAAGAACGAATTGCTGTACACATCTGTCTTTGTAGCTGGGATCACAAATTGGATCGAATGCCCTCGTCTGCTCCTAATTGGTTTGGGGTTGGTGTAGGTCTTGTGATCTATGTCTAGCTGACCATTTAACATTTTGTAAAAATAGGTCAAACGGTGAGCTTCAAACGGTTCCACCAAGATGCAGCACCAATTGTCACAGGAGATCCTTTTTCCCTGAGGATATCAAACTATACAACTCCTCCCCCCCCTCTGTCGTGGGGTAGACTGACTCCCCCCCCCACTTCTTTACACATACCAAATCCTGGACTTTCCACCTCACTTTAATTTCATGTTTCATGTATCGTGTTTTTTTTATGACTTGGGAGAACAATTTCCCACCAGCGATCAATAGAGTTCTATCATATCGTATCGTATCAAACCCATTCGTATTGTATCGTACCCATTCAGAGGTTTCAGGGAGAGTTTCTTCCCAGCTGTTATCAGGTGGCTGAACCGTCCTCTCACCAGCTAGAGAGCGGTCCTCCCATTTATCTCATTGTATTCGAACATTAACAAACTTTATCTTGCATTAAATGATATTCACTTTATCCTGCATCTGTAAACTATGGACGGCTTGATTGTAATCCTGTATAGTCTTTTTGCTGACTGGATAGCACGCAACAAAAAATCTTTTCACTGTACCTCACTACACGTGACAATGTTAAACTAAACTGAACTAAAATGCTAATTCAATCTTATCCCACTTTCTCATCCACTCCCCACACACAAGGGCAATTTTACACAGACACAGACACAGGCACAGATGCAGACACAGATGCAAACACAGAATGAAAACAGGTCCTTCAGCTCACTGAGGCTACACCAACCATTTGCTGCCCATTTACACTAATCCTTTAATACCATTTACTTTGTATTATTTTTTAATCTTTTTTCACATAATAATAATTATGGTCACTGCCCATGGGATCTCGGTCATAGTCATGCTTACCAGTGCGTGTGCTTGGTCTGCCAGAAACGTGTTGCCCTCCCAACACAGCGAGATGTCCATTAGGGAATGTTGCCGACTGGCCCACTCCAGACTGCAGGAGTACGTGCTGAGGAACGCCCTGAAGCTCAGTGTAGACAACGCCAAGGCTCTGTGGGGGAGGACCACAGTCTAGGGTCCTTCCTCTGCTGGACATTGAGGAGCAGAGTTCACTGGGGATCCCGCTCATACAAGGAAAGGGATATCACACCAGGGGGCCACATGAGTGGCAAGGGTGCCTGGTATAAGGATAGTTTGTGAACACTAGCAAAAATAACACTAATAAATGTATGTACAGATGCTGAGATTAGAGTCATAATCATAGAGTGGGAAACAGGCCCTTCGACCCAACTTTCCCACATCGAACAAAATGTTCCATCTACAATCGTTCCATTTGCCTGCATTTAGCCTACATCCCTCCAAACCTGTCCTTTCCATGTACCTGTCTAACTGCTTCTTAAACACTGCGATAGTTCCTGCCTCAACTACCTCCTCCGGGAGCAGCTCGTTCCATACATCCACCAACCTTTGTGTGAAAAAGTTACCCCTCAGATTCCTATAAAATCTTTCCCCCTTCACCTTAAACCTATGTCATTTGATTCCCCTACTCTGGGCAAGAGACTCTGTGTGTTTACCCAATCAATTTCACTCATGATTGTATACAACTCTATAATATCATTCCTCATCCACCTGCGCTCCAGTGAATACTGAGCCTGCTCAACCTCTCCCTATAGCTCAGACCCTCTAGTCCTACCAACATCCTCGTAAATCTTCTCTGTATGCTTTCCAGTTTGGCAGCTTCTTTCCTATAACATGGTGTCCAGAACTGATCACAATAATCTAAACGTGGCCTCACCAACGTCTTATACAACTGCAACATGCCCTTTCAACTTCTATACTCAATACTCTGAATGTCAGAAGAGTTTTTGCACTGTTCACGGTTTGTATACAGTATATCTTTTTATTATTCCAAATAATGTTAATTTTGGGGGAAAAAAAGATTGTGCTGATACGCCCAGCGTGGCATGCCGACTTTTAACTGCATGGAGACGAGATGTCCCAGCCGACTGTGGATCAGTGGATGCTGAGAATGCAATTGAGCGTCTCCGCCTGTTATTGTGCTCAGCGGCAGCTAAAGCCACTGCTCGATTCTTACTGCAGTTACTTTGCCAGACGATTACATGGCCCATTTGTCACGGCTATAATAATCCAGTCAAACAAAGGTAAAGAGCTACAATTCCCACTGTAACACAACTCAACTCTTTGTTGTTAAGTATTAAGAATTAACTCCGGTCACTAGTCACATCTTCACATCTCTGTCCCCTTCTGCTTTCCGCAGAGACCGTTCCCTCCAGAACTCCCTGGTTAACTCATCCCTTCCCACCCAAACCACCCCCTCCCCAGGCACCTTCCGCTGCAACCGCAGGAATGCAACACCTGTCCCTATACCTCCCCCCTCGACTCCAGTCCAGGAACCCCGACAGTCCTTTCAGGTGAGGCAGATGTTCACGTGAGCCTGCTCCAACCTCATCTACTGTATCCATTGTTCTTGGTGTGGTCTCCTGTATATCGGCGAGAACAAGCGCAGAATGGATGATTGTATTGCTGAACACATCCCGATGCTCAGTCATAGAAACATAGAAACATAGAAAATTAGGTGCAGGAGTAGGCCATTCGGCCCTTCAAGCCTGCACCGCCATTCAATATGATCATGGCTGATCATCCAACTCAGTATCCCGTACCTGCCTTCTCTCCATACCCTCTGATCCCCTTAGCCACAAGGGCCACATCTAACTCCCTCTTAAATATAGCCAATGAACTGTGGCCTCAACTACCTTCTGTGGCAGAGAATTCCACAGATTCACCACTCTCTGTGGGAAAAAATGTTTTTCTCGTCTCGGTCCTAAAGGATTTCCCCTCTATCCTTAAACTGTGACCCCCTTGGCCTGGACTTCCCCAACATCGGGAACAATCTTCCTGCATCTAGCCTATCCAACCCCTTAAGAATTTTGTAAGTTTCTATAAGATCCCCCCTCAATCTCCTAAATTCTAGCGAGTACAAGCCGAGTCTATTCAGTCTTTCTTCATATGAAAGTCATGACATCCCAGGAATCAGTCTGGTGAACCTTCTCTGCACTCCCTCTATGGCAAGAATGTCTTTCCTCAGATTAGGAGACCAAAACTGTACGCAATACTCCAGGTGTGGTCTCACCAAGACCCGGTACAACTGCAGTAGAACCTCCCTGTTCCTATACTCAAATCCTTTTGCATAGAGAGCATAGACCTGTCCTGATGCGTCCTAAAGGTTGTGCTACGTTCATTTGATCTCTGTGTAAAACACTAGTCTCTCAATCTCCTTTAAACTTTGACCCTCTCACCTAAAAGCTATTTTATATTTAATATTTAATAAGTATTTAATATTTCCACCCTGGGATAAACATTCCTGGCTGTCCACACTATCTATGCCTCTCAGGTGATGGAAAAGAGGAAATAAACAAAGTGCAGAATAGATTGTTACAACTACAGAGAAAGTGCAGATAAACAAAGTGCAAGGGCCATGTAGGAGTGAATGGGAAGGCCACGCAGAGCTGGTGTTCCATTTATGGTGATTTATTAAACCTGGTGCGTGCCAGGAGACCAAAGCTTATCTCCTGAGCACGACTTTGGTTTGGAGGAATGCAGGCAGGTGGGACTAGTGTAGATGGGGCATGTTGGTCAGTGTGGGTGAGTTGGGCAGAAGGGCCTGTTTCCATGCTGTGTGACTCCCTGACACTAGAGATACATGCCGTCTGTATTGCCTTCTGCACCAATCCCATTTATCCATGCTACGTCCATCACCTTCCTTCCGTTGGTGATTCAAGTACTCCCCCCCCCATGCTTAATGTAAGTGTATCTTCATCCACCATCTCTGGCAAAGTGGTGCAGCAGTAGAGTTGCTGCCTTACAGCGCCTGACACCCAGGATTGATTCCAAGTACAGGTGCTGTTTCTAGGGTGTTTCTACGTTTTCCCTGTGACTAAGTAGGTTTTCACCGGATGCTCCAGTTTCCTCCCACATTCCAACGACATGCAGGTTTGTAGGTTAATTGGCTTCGGTAAAATTGTCCCTGGTGTGTAGAATAGTGCTAGTGAACGGGGATATCACTGGTCAGCGCCGTCCCGATGCACCAAAGGGCCTGTTCCCGCACTGTATCTCTCCAATGTCTCTAAAGGACAGAGGTTTAAGGTGAGAGGGGAAAGATTTAATAGGAATCTGAGTGGCCACTGTAGAACCAGTGTATGGGTGATTGCTGGTCAGTGCGGACTCGGTGGGCCGAAGGGCCTGTTTCCACAGTGTGTCTCTAAAGTCTAAAGCCCTTAGGCAGCAAAGGTATCAAAGTATCAAAGGTATTTTATTGGTCACATTCACATACACCAAGGTGTAGTGAAGTGAAATGCTTCTTGCCATTTTGCAGCACATAAAGAAGGAATACAGACATAACATTAATAAGAGTTTTAAACATAAAGAACATCCCCCCACAATGGTTCCCATTATGAGGGAAGGCACAAAGTCCAGTCCCCAACCCCAGTTCACCCATAGTCGGGCCTATTGAGGCCTCCACAGTTGCCTCTACGGAGCACATTCCAGACTTCAACCACCTGGTGTGAAAATTCTAATATTTCTCTCAACAGAGGAATATTCTGAAGAGTCTAAGACCAAACTTCCTCTCCTGTGCAGAACCTGTTCAGTTATTTACTATTTCACTCTAATATTCAGTTTTTACTTTTTCTCTCATTCTTTCTGTAATACATACAACCTATCCTTGGAGAGATGTTCTTGGGATCATTGAATTTCGCAGCATGGAAGGGTAACAGTAGTTCTTTGAAACAGCAGTCCAGTTCATCTCGGTGCCGAGCTCTTTTCCAGCAATCCCTTCCAACATCAATCAATCCCCTTTGGAATTGGACAGACACTTGGCAGAGTGCAGCTCGAACTAGCCTCAAGAAGCACAAAGCAGCTTGCTTGATGGTGGAAACAAAAAACAAAGTGCTGGAGGAACTCAACGGGTCAGGCAGCATCCCTGGAGAAAAAGTCTGAGTTGGTGGTGCAACAGTAGAGTTGCTGCCTTTCAGCACCAGAGACCCGGGTTCAATCCTGACTATGGGTGCTGTCTGTACAGAGATTGTTCGTTCTCACCGGGTGCGCTGGTTTCCCCCCACACTCCAAAGACGTACAGGTTTGTAGGTTAATTGGCTTTGGTAAGTTGTAAAGAAAATTGTCCCTCTTGTGTAGGATAGTGCTAGTGTACGGGGGGATCATGGGTCGGCATAGGCTCGATGGGCCGAAAGGCCTGTTTCCATGATGTGTCTCTAAAGGATGGGCCAAATGGCCTAATTCTTCTCCTATCACTTATGTACTTATAAAGTGTAAAGTTTGCCCCGCCTTCTACTCGCTGCTGCAGTCGGGCAGGAGGTACAGGAGCCTGAAGCCCCACACCACCAGGTTCAGGAACAGCTATGTTCCGACAACCATCACGTTCCTTGACCGACCCGCACAACCTGGGCGGCACGGTGGTGCAGCGGTAAAGTTGCTGCCTCACAGCGCCAGAGACCTGACCTCGGGTGCTGTCTATGTATGGAGTTTTAACATTCTCCCTGTGACCGCGTGGGTTTCCTCCGGGTGTCCTGGGTTCCTCCCAGGTTTGTAGGTTAATTGGCTTCTGTAAATTGTCCCTCATGTAAGATTGAACTAATGTACGGGTGATCGCTGGTGGGTCGAAGGGCCTGATTCCATGCTGGATGTCTAAACTAAACTGAACTGAATCCTAATCCTACTTCAGCAATGGAACTATTCCTCTTGTACTACCATGGGCCTAGTTTCTAATTGTGTGCCGCCCTATCTGTGTTTGCATCTGTATCTCACCGTACTTGTGCATATGACAATAATTTCCACTCAATCTGACTTGACTTGATACGCATGTGTTTTTTGCACCACTGATGTACATTGGCTGCAGTTACTCACTTAGGCTAGTCCAACAGGGTGGAACGGTGGTGCAGCAGTAGAGTTGCTGCTTCGCAGAGCTTACTGTTGCAGAGACCCGATTTCGACCCGGGTGTGGGATTCTGTAGGGAATTTGCACGTTCTTCCCTTGACCGCGTGCGTTTTCTCCGAGAACTGCGGTTTCCTCCCACACTCTAAAGACGTGCAGGTTTGTAGGTTAATTGGCTTCCTACAAACATAAATTGTCCCTAGTGTGTGTCGGATGATGTTAATGTGCGGGGATCGCTGGTCGGTGCAGGCTCAGTGGGCCGAAGAGCCTGCTTTTGCGCTGTATCTCTAAACTAAACTAAACTAAAGACAGCACCTCCCAATCTCATGACCGCAACCACCAAGAAGTGCTAGGCCACTCGGCCCCTCAAACCTACCCCACTGTTAATTATAATCAAGCTGATCTATGCTGGCCTCAATTCCTCTTTTGTGCCAGTTCATCATAGCACTCAATTACTTCAACCTCAGTGGGACGGCACAGTGGTGCAGCGGTAGAGATGTTTTAGCGGATAGTGTACGGGGATTGCTGGCCGGTGCGGTCTCTGTGGGCCAATGCGTTTGTTTCCGCGCTGTATCTCTTAACTAAACTAAACTAAACTAAACTAAACTAAACTAAAGTAAACAAAACCACTAGAAATATCCTCTCTGCATCCTCTATCGAGGCCTTCATGTCTTTTATTTGATCATTCTTATAAAGCTCTTCTGCACCTATTCCAAAGCATAGCTTGTCAGCCATGACTGCTCTTCATGAATGAATTAAAAGAACATGGATTCTGATGTCCAGACTTGCTCGATGTTGGGCAATAAAAACCAGTACCTCCATCAATGACTATCCTTTGGCTCCCTTTAGTATGACAACTGATGGAGAATGCACATCATCTCTGGGCACAGTAGTGCAACAGTAGAACTGCTGCCTTACAGCGCCGGAGACCCAGGTTCGATTCTGACTACAGGTGCTATCCGTACTGAGTTTGTACGTTCTCCCCGTGACTGCGCGGGTTTTCTCCGGGTGCTCCGGTTTCCTCCCACAATCCAAAGATGCACAGTTTTGAAGGTTAATTGGCTTTGGTAAAATTGTACATTGTGCCCAGCGTGTAGGATAGTGCTAGTGTGCGGGGTGATCGCTGGTCCGCAAGGACTCGGTGACTGAGGGCCTGTTTCCGCATTGTATCCCTAAAGTAAAGTTTCCAAGTCTTAATAACTGGGTTTGCTGCCTTAGCCTGAATCAGTTTCTGGGGACATGCAGAACGTGAAGTCTTAACTCTGGAATGCAATGATGCGAATGAGATTCTCAAGGTTTTTCAAGCTGAATTGCTAACGGTCCTGCTGCAAAGGGTGAGAAGGTGAGGTGCTTTGCTCGGTGGTATCCATGGCGACGGAAGTTGACTTCCTTTATCAAATGTCAATCCAGTCGAAGTGCTACAAACCATCTGACTCAGTATATTTACCTGAAGCCCCGTCCCTACACAAAACCTTTCTCTCTATCACTGTAATTTATTTAATTACCCTGTGGTCTCTGGGTATTACTGGCGAGGCCAGCATTTACTTCCTATCCCCAATGGACCTCAAGATGGCGGTTCGTTCGTTCGTGTGTCAGACGATGTAGCTCGCTGTAGGCTTTTGTCGTCGTCTAACATGTTGACAGAATTGGTCGCCCGACGCGTTACAGAGTGCATCGTGTCGTCGTTTCCAGGGATCGCCATGAGGAGGCTTCTGTCATGATCCCCAAGATTGGGGGTAGGATGTTGACATGGATAGAAAATTGGTTGGCAGACAGGAAGCAAAGAGTAGGAGTGAACGGGTCCTTTTCAGAATGACAGGCAGTGGCGAGTGGAGTGCCGCAAGGCTCGGTGTTGGGGCCACAACTATTTACGATATATATATTAACGGTTTGGAAGAGGGAATTAGGAGCAACACTAACAAGTTTGCGGATGTCACAAAGCTGGGGGGCAGTGTGAACTGTGAAGAGGATGTTAGGAGGTTGCAGGGTGACCTGGACAGGTTGAGTGAGTGGACAGATGCGTGGCAGATGCAGTATAATATAGATAAATGTGAGGTTACCCACTTTGGCGGCAAAAACAAGGGGGAAGATTATCATCTCAATGGGGTTAGGTCAGGTAAGGGGGAGGTACAGCAAGACCTGGATGTCCTTGTACACCAGTCACTGAAAGTTAGCGTGCAGGTACAGCAGGCAGTGAAGAAAGCTAATGGAATGTTGGCCTTCATAACAAGAGGATTTCAGTATAGGAGTAACGAGGTTCTTCTGCAGTTGTATAGGGCTCTGGTAAGACCACATCTGGAGTATTGTGTACAGTTTTGGTCTCCTAATTTGAGGAAAGACATCCTTGTGATTGAGGCAGTGCAGCCTAGGTTCACCAGATTGATCCCTGGGATGGCAGGATTGTCATATAACGAAAGATTGAAAAGACTAGGCTTGTATTCACTGGAGTTTAGGAGGATGGGGGATCTTATAGAAACATATAAAATTATAAAAGGACTGGACAAGCTAGATGCAGGAAAAATGTTCCCAATGTTGGGCGAGTCCAGAACCAGGGGCCACAGTCTTAGAATAAAGGGGAGGCCATTTAAGACTGAGGTGAGAAAAAACTTTTTCACCCAGAGAGTTGTGAATTTGTGGAATTCCCTGCCACAGAGTGCAGTGAAGGCCAAATCACTGGATGGATTTAAGAGAAAGTTAGATAGAGCTCTAGGGGCTAGTGGAATTAAGGGATATGGGGAGAAGGCAGGCACGGGCTATTGATTTGGGACGATCAGCCATGATCACAATGAATGGCGGTGCTGGCTCGAAGGGCCGAATGGCCTCCTCCTGCACCTATTTTCTATGTTTCTATGTTTCTATGGCGGTGAGTTGACTTTATCAGACTTGATTGGTAGGAGGTAACTGTAGATGCTGGTTACACCAAAGAAAGACTGAAGAAGGGTCTTGACCTAAAACTTCACCCATTCCTTCTCTCCAGTGATGCTGCCTGTCCCGCTGAGTTACTCCAGTATTTTGTGTCTACATCAAACCTGAAATTGTTTTAGAGTCATAAGGTCAGAGAGTCATACAGTGTGCAAACAGGCCCTTCAGCCCAACTTGCCCACGCCGGCCAACATACCCCATCAACACTGGTCCCATCTGCCTGCATTTTGTCCATATCCGTCTAAACCTGTCCTATCAATCTATCTGTCTAAATGAATCTTAATCATTGCAATAGTCCCTGCCTCAAGTACCTCCTAAGGGAGCTCGTTCTATACACCCACCACTGGTAAATTACCCACCATGTTCCTTTAAATCTTTGCCCTCTCACCATAAACCTTCCCCCCCCCCCTCATGTTTTCTCTAGAATGTCAGGGATTGAGGGGTTACCTGATGGAAGTATATAAAATTATGGGAGGCATAGGGGAGATTTAATAGGAGCCTGAGAGGTAACTTTTTTTGCACAGAGTGTGGTGGGGTGTATGGAACGAGTTGCCGGAGGAGGTAGTTTAAGCAGGTGTTATCATAACGTTTAAGAGGCATCTGGATAGGTGCATGGAGAGGACATATAGGCCAAGCACAGGCAGGTGGGACTAGTGTGGATGTGGCACATTGGTCGGCATGGGCAAGTTAGACCGAAGGGCCAGTTTCCGTGCTGTATGAATCTATGACTCTGTGGTGATGCGTACAAGTGCAAAGTTTACTTTAAGATACGACAGTGATTCATTATAAAACCAGACAACAGTCCAGCTAAGAGTTATTGCCTTCAATGAAGAATGCTGTATTTATAGCTTGACATCTGTTTTTCTTTTGCACGAGGCAGCACAGAAAAAACTTGCAAACAATACTGTTTTCTGCACAGTTTAGAGTTACTGCCTTCAATAAAAGACACTGTATTTATAGCCCTGCTTTTGTTATTGTCCTTAAGCAAGAAACAACAGAGAACATCTTGCAAACAATACTGTTGCCTGTTCTGCACTTAATGACTATTTTAGCCTGATTATGTTCTGATGAAGAGTTTGTGGATATTTTGATCTACTTTTCAAACAATTATTTCCAAAGAACATAGAACTAAGGAGGACACAAGCAATCTTCCTGATATAGTAGTGGCCAGAGGATCAGGGGTGACAGACGAACTGAGAGAAATCCACATTAGGCAGGAAATGGTGTTGGATAGACTGATGGGACTGAAGGCTGATAAATCCCCAGGGCCTAATGGTCTGCATCCCAGGGTACTTAAGGAAGTTGCTCTAGAAATCGTGGATGCATTGGTGTTAATTTTCCAATGTTCTATAGACTCAGGATCAGTTCCTGTGGATTGGAGGGTAGCTAATGTTATCCCACTTTTTAAGAAAGACGGGAGAGAGAAAATGGGGAATTATAGACCAGTTAGCCTGACATCGGTGGTGGGGAAGATGCTGGAGTCAATTATAAAAGATGAGATAGCCACACATTTGGATAGCAGTAACAGGATTGGTCCGAGTCAGCATGGATTTACGAAGGGGAAATCATGCTTGACTAATTTTCTGGAATTTTTTGAAGATATAACTAGGAAAATGGACAAGGGCGAGCCAGTGGATGTAGTGTACCTGGACTTTCAGAAAGCATTTGATAAGGTCCCACATAGGAGATCAGTGGGCAGAATTAGGGCATATGGTATTGGGGGTAGAGTGCTGACATGGATAGAGAAATGGTTGGCAGACAGGAAACAAAGAGTAGGGATTAACGGGTCCCTTTCAGAATGGCAGGCAGTGACTATTGGGGTACCACAAGGTTCGGTGCTGGGACCGCAGCTATTTACAATATACATCAATGATTTGGATGAAGGGATTCAAAGTAACATTAGCAAATTTGCAGATGACACAAAGCTGGGTGGCAGTGTGAACTGTGAGGAAGATGCTATGAGAATGCAGGGTGACTTGGACAAGTTGGGGGAGTGGGCAGATGCATGGCAGATCAAGTTTAATGCGGATAAATGTGAGGTTATCCACTGTGGTAGCAAAAACAGGAAGGCAGAATACTATCTAAATGGCGTCAATTGGGAAAATGGGAAGTACAACAGGATCTGGGGGGTCCTTGTACATCAGTCTTTGAAAGTAAGCATGCAGGTACAGCAGGCAGTGAAGAAAGCAAATGGCATGTTGGCCTTTATAACAAGAGGAATCAAATATAGGAGCAAAGAGGTCCTTCTGCAATTGTACAGAGCCCTAGTGAGACCACACCTGGAGTATTGTGTGCAGTTTTGGTCCCCTAACTTGAGGAAGGACATTCTTGCTATTGAGGGAGTGCAGCGTAGGTTAATTCCCGGGATGGCGGGACTGTCATATGCTGACAGAATGGAGCAGCTGGGCTTGTACACTCTGGAGTTAAGAAGGATGAGAGGGGATCTCATTAAAACATATAAGATTGTTAAGGGCATGGACACACTCGAGGCAGGAAACATGTTCCCGATGTTGGGGGAATCCAGAACCAGGGGCCACAGTTTAAGAATAAGAAGTAAGCCATTTAGAACGTAGACGAAGAAACACTTTTTCTCACAGAGAGTGGTGAGTCTGTGGAATTCTCTGCCTCAGAAGGAGGTGGAGGCAGGTTCTCTGGATGCTTTCAAGAGAGAGCTAGATAGGGCTCTTAAAAATATCGGAGTCAGGGGATATGCGGTGAAGGCAGGAATGGGGTACTGATTGGGGATGATCAGCCATGATCACATTGAATGGTGGTGCTGGCTCGAAGGGCCAAATGGCTTACTCCTGCACCTATTGTCTATTTTCTATAATAGTATCTTCAGTTTCTCTTTCTTTGTGTCTTTCCTTTTGGAGTCTGAAGAAGGGTGCCATCCCGAAACGGCACCTATACATGTTCTGCAGAGATGTTGCCTGACCCGCTGAGTTGCTCCAGCACACTGGGTCTTATTTTGTAAACCAGCACCTGCAGCTCCTTGTTTCCACATCACCTATGCATCTTCTCCAGAGATGCTGTCTGACCCACTGAGTTACTCCACCACGTTGTGCGTTTAAAAAAAAATCAGAATCTGCAGTTTCTCGTTTCAATGTCAAAAGATCACTCACTAAAACCCTCAATCATCACCTCACCCACCAAGTGTTGCAACTTAACCTGATAAGCCAGATTAATAGCACCTAATGAGAGAATTAATTCTCTCCATTATATTACAGTCCTCATAAGATTATTTAATTTCTAAGTAAAGTAATAAGCATGAAAGGATAAAGCATCTTCAACCACGAGCAGGGAACGTCATTAACATTCCCAGCATAGGTATCATAAAAATTCAAGGTTTCCTTTTCATCTGTGGATCCACAATAACATTTGAGGATCAAAGGTGCTTGAGAAAGGCTTTATCAAAGTGCTGAAGGAATAATCAACTTGCCAGATGCTCTATGCCTTTGGTTTCTGTCTATGCATCTGACGAGTGATCTTAGGAACCAGTGTGTGTTCTCATGTGTAAGTGAGGCGGTGTGAGTGCCCTTGTAAGAGACAATGTGATGACAAGAGTGAATCACTATGACAGCACATCAGAGCCTGAATGTAGATACAGAGTGCTGGAGTAACTCAGCTGGTCAGGCAGCATCAGTGGAGGGAATGGACAGGTGACATTTCGGGTCAGGACCCTTCTTCAGCCTGATAGTAATAATGTGGAGAAAGCTGGAAAAGCTGGATTTTTTTGCAGTTTAGTTTAGTTTAGTTTAGTTTAGTTTAGTTTAGTTTATTGTCATGTGTACCAAGGTACAGTGAAAAGCTTTTGTTATGTGCTAACCAGTCAGCGGAAAGACTATACATGATTAGAATCTAGCCAACCACAGTGTACAGAGACATGATAAAAGGAATAACCTGAATAAAGTTTAGTGTAAGATAAATCCAGTAAAATCCAATTATATATAGTCCGAGGGTCTCCAGTGAGGTAGATAGTAGTTCAAGACTGCTCTTTTGTTGCTGGAATTGTGGTTTGGTTGATATCACGCTCAACATTTTTCACTGCATATGTGGAGAGTATGCTGACTGGTTGCATCACAGCCTGCTTCAAACACACAGGAACAAAGGAGGTTACAAAATGTGGTCATCACTGCCCGGTCCATCATGGGTCTTGAACTCCCCACCATCGAAGTGAACTATAGGAGTCGCTGCCTCGAAAAGGCAGCCAGCATCATCAGGGACCATCACCACATTGGACACATACTCATTTAATCCCTGCCATTGGGAAGAAGGTACAGGAGCCTGAAAACTGTAACGTCCTGGTTCAGGAACAGCTTCTTCCCTACAACCATCAGGCTCTTGAACACGACCAACTCCAAACTAAACTATGAACTATGAACTATGGCTTTTTTGCACTAAAATATAGCTTTTTAAAATGTATTGAGCTTTTTTGTTTATGTTATTAGTTTAGTTTAGTTTAGATTAGTTTAGTTTAGTTTATTATTGTCACATGTACAGCAAAAAGCTTTTTTGTTGTGCGCTATCTGGTCAGTGAAAAGACTACACAATTACAATCAAGCCGTCATAGTGTACAGATGCAGGATAAAGGGAATAATGTTTGGTGCAGGATAAAGTCTGTTTAAAGATAGTCTGAGGGTCTCCAGTGAGGTAGATGGGAGGTCAGGACTGCTCCCTAGTTGGTGATAGGATGGTTCAGTTGCCTGATAAAAGCTGGGAAGAGACTGTCCCTGAATCTGGAGGTGTGGGTTGTAACACACCTGTACCTCCTGCCTGATGCGAGAATGGAGGATTGTGAGTATTCTATGAGTATGAATACTTAAAATAATAAGTATTCTATGGCTGGACTATGAGCACTGTGTTGATAGACTGGTTATGCTGCTGCATGTATAAATCTAATTGTTCTGGTGTCGGTGCATAGGACAATCAAACACTCTTGACTCGAAACACTGGGACCACATTCACTAGAGCAAAGGAAGATCCATTGGAAATACTATGAGCAGGAATACTTTTACTCCCACCAACGCATGCGTTACTGAACTGGAGAGCGTGGAATGGGTGGGACCCAGAGGTGACGGTGATGTGGAACTCTCTTCCCCAGTGTAATCATGGAGACAAGACCATGGCAATGGGTGAACAAATGCTGTCCAACATTCACTCAAGTCAAGTCAAGACCTGATTCCAAGAAATGAAACTAATTGTACATGTGAGCGAGGGATAACTGGAAATATACATTTATGATTTATTTAATATTGAACAACATTAACAGAGAACTTTGAGTTTATTTTTTGATAATAAGTAATAAAAGAATGAAAATATATATAATTGTTAAACCCATGCAAAATATTAAATATATTCTGGGACCACAGGTTCCATTTGATTGTTGTTTCAGATCCAACCTTCTATATGAGGTATCCAGCCCTTGCTCACTGGTTTCCATAGTAATGTAGCAGTATTCATAACCTACATATATTTCAACCTATTATTTATCTTCAGCTCATTTTGAGGTTGATTGTATTATCTTTGTTACCATACTCCTGGTATCATCGCTCTTTAATAAATGGCTAAGGGACAGTAGCAAGGAGGTTGGACAATATCTGTACAGAACCAACAGTTTGGCTACCATCCCATTCTCATCACCTCCATCCACGTGTCTATCTGCACTTCATGCTTCCTTGGCAAGGCCAGCAGCATAATCAAGGACTAGTCTCACTCTCCCCTCTCCCATCTGGCAAGTGGTATAGAAGTGTGAAAACTTCTCAGCTGTTATCAGGCAACTGAACCATCCTTTCAGCAACTAGAGAGGATCCTGAGCCACCAACTACCTCATTGGAGACCTCGGACTATCTTTAATCCAACATTACTAAACGTTATTCCCTTTTTCCTGTGTCTGTATATTGTGGACAGCTTGATTTTGTCATCTTGTATCGTCTTTCCACTGACTGGATAGCCCGCACCAAAAAGCTTTTTGCTGTACCTCAGTACATGTGACAATAAATCAACTAAACTAAACTAAAACAAACTAAATGGGACTAGTTTAGATGGGGGGATCTTGGTCATCGTGGACCATTTCTGTACTGAATGACTCTATGGACCCCGATATAGTGACATTTATTTTTTGCGTTCAATTCACTAAAACTCTTACTATATACAAGCACAAATACCCAAGTACAAAGTTACCACATTTCCAATGCCTTGTTGCACGAACCTCCAGATTCTTTCCAGCAGTCATCATACTGCAGAGTTGTTGCCTTACAGTGCCAGAGGTGCCGTCTGTGTGGAATTTGTACGTTCTTACTGTGACCACGTGTATTTTCTCCGGGAGCTCTGGTTTCCTCCCACATTCCAAAGACAAGCGGGGTTGTAGGTTAATTGGCTTCGGTAAATTTGTAAATTGTCCCTGGTGTGGAGGTTAGGTTAGCGCTAGTCAGCTAAAGGCCTGTTTCTGAGCTGTATCTTGCTAAAATCTGAAGTCGAAAGTTGAAAGAGAATGTGCAAACTCCGTGCAGACAACACCTGTGGCCAGGATCGAACCTGGGTCTCTGGCGCTGTGAGGCAGCAGCTCTACCCGCTGCGTCACTGGGCCATCCCTGATTGTATCAATCATGTCCTTGTATGATGGAACAGATTGAGGATCCACGGCCTTGGTCCTGCTCTCCTTTCCGACATGTTTGTGCTTCACAATCTCCAGCAGGGAAATGGAACTGATGAGCTTTACAAGATGGGCTTTACAAGAATCCCTGGTGGAGATGGTGCGCTAGTTCAGACGGTAGCAAAGAGTTGACTAACCTGCGTGCATACCGTCCAACCCTACGTCTTGGGTGGCACAGTGTCACAGTGGTAGAGTTGCTGCCTCACAGCACCAGAGGCCCAGGTTTGATCCTGACTAGGGGTGGTGTCTGTGTGGAGTTTATACCTTCTCCATGTGACCATGTGGGTTTTCTCCGGGTGCTCCGGTTTCCTCCCACATCCCAAAGACCTGCTGGTTTGTAGGTAAATTGGCCTCTGTAAATTGTCCCTGGTGTGTAGGATAGAACTAGTGTATGGATGATCGCCGGTTGGCATGGATTCTGTGGGCCAAAGGGCCTGTTTCCACGCAGTGTGTCTGTACACTAAACTAAACGAAGAGAGGAAAGATGAGGAGAGGTGAACTGGACCAACAACAGCCCGTGGTTCTCTGAGGCCACAGAACAGCAGGAAAACACTCAGAAACAACGTGCCCTTTTGACAAGAGCGACTACTACACCAATGACCTTTGAACAGCGGCAATGTTCTCTAGAATGCAAGGAGTTGCCTGTTCTTGTCGATAATTCATTAGAGCGCGAGAAAGCATCATAACAAATTGGAGATACAAGAGACACTTTTCTTGCTCAAGCCTGCAATGTGTGTAAACTACCAGAGGAGCTTTAGGTTTACGTTTAGATCACTTATTGTCCCGTGCACCGAGGATCAGTGAAAAGCTTTGTTTTGCCTGCAATCCAACACATCAGAGAGACTATACACAAATACAATCGTCAAACTCATGTATAATAGGTAGAGCAAAGGGAAAGAGTGTAGCATATAACTAGTTCTCAGCATTGTAGCACATCAGTTCCAGAGACAAACTCCAATATCCTCAATGAGGTGGAGGTAAATCAGACCATTGAAAGTAACATCAGCAAATTTGCAGATGACACAAAGCTGGGTGGCAGTGTGAGCTGTGAGGAGGATGCTATGAGGATGCAGGGTGACTTGGACAGGTTGGGTGAGTGGGCAGATGCAATGCAGATGCAGATTAATGTGGATAAATGTGAGGTTATCCACTTTGGTGGCAAGAACGGACAAATTATTATCTGAATGGTGTCAAGTTGGGAAAAGGAGTGTCCTTGTCCATCAGTCACTGAAAGTAAGCATGCAGGTACAGCAGGTAGTGAAGAAAGTGAATGGCATGTTGGCCTTCATAACATGGGGAGTTGAGTATAGGTGCAAAGAGGTCCTTCTGCAGTTGTACAGGGCTCTAGTGAGCCCACACCTGGAGTATTGTGTGCAGTTTTGGTCTCCAAATTTGAGGAAGGACATTCTTGCTACTGAGGGGGTGCAGCGTAGGTTCACAAGGTTAATTCCCGGGATGGCAGAACTGTCATATGTTGATAGAATAGAGTGACTGGGCTTGTATACACTGGAATTTAGAAGGATGAGAGGATATCTTATTGAAACATATATGATTATTAAGGGATTGGACACGCTAAAGGCAGGAAACATGTTCCTAATGTTGGGGGAGTCCAGAACCAGGGACCACAGTTTAAGAATAAAGGCTATGCCATTTAGAACGATGAAAAATAATTTTTTCACCCAGAGAGTTGTGAATCTGTGGAATTCTCTGCCCCACAAGGCAGTGGAGGCCAATTCTCTGAATGCTTTCAAAAGAGAGTTAGATAGAGCTCTTAAAGATAGTGGAGTCAAGGGATATGGGGCGAAGGCAGGAACTGATTGTGAATGATCAGCCATGATCACAGTGAATGGCGGTGCTGGCTCGAAGGACCGAATGACCTCATCCTGCACCTATTGTCTATTGACAGTACTCTAGCATATAGTAGGACTGGACAGAAACCTGCTTTGAAGAAGCTGTTCCCGAGTCTGGTGGTGCTCGCTTTCAAGCTTCTGTATCTCCAGCCGGACGAGAGCAGGGAGAAGAAGGAAAGGCCAGGGAGGGACAAGTCTTTATGTGTCAGTAGGAACTGCTGATGATGGTTTACACCAAAGATAGCCACAAAATGCTGGAGGTGCAATAGTTCTACAATGCGGAGCTCAGAACTGGAAGAAGGAGGTCTCAGATGTTCACAACGGTGGGGACAGAAAGGACAAGTCCCAGCCCACTGATGGAGATTGAAGAAGTCTTCAGTGGTCTGAAGAAGGATCCCGACTCTTCTTCAGGGTATTAACCTTGAGACTGGAAGGGGGGACAGAGTGTTGCAGCGGTAGAGTTGCTGCCTTACAGCGCCAGAGACCCGGGTTCAATCCTGACCACGGGTGCTGAGCTTGTACGTTCCCCTTGTGACGGTGTGGGTTTTCACCTTGTGACGGCGTGTGCTCCGGTTTCCTCCCACACTCCAAAGACGTGCAGGTTTGTAGGTTAATTGGCTTCGGTAAGTTGTACATTTTCCCCTAGTCTGTGTAGGATAGTGCTAGTATACGGGGATTTCCTCGTTGCATCTCTAAAGCAAAGTCTAAAGGTCTGAAAAGGTCTGAAAAATCGCCTACCCATGGTCTCCAGAGTTGCTGCTTGACCTGCTGAGTTACTCCAGCACTTTGTGGCCCATTGTGCATTAACAGCATCTGCAGTTCTTTGTCTCTACAAACAACAGAAGGATTTGGATGTGGAAAGCGTCTGTTCTAAGCTGTCTGCTCACGAACCAGAGAGACAATACTTTTTTTATTTTCTTTTTTTTTGTTTGGTTCAGTTTAATCCAGGCTGCATTGTCCAGTGATTCCGCGAAACAATATAGCAAAGAGTGAGTCATTGCAAAGCAGTAAATTTGATCAGATTAATGATGTTTTAACCTGAATTTCTCGTTTGAGTGTCATCATGGCTGGAGAGAATAGACAGGGTGTATATCTCTCCTTGCCGATTAGTCAGAAATACACCAGCTACCCTGTCTCAGGACTGCTCAGCCTCCTTTATGTTGTGTATAGAATCATGAGGGGAATAGATAGGGTGAAAGCACAGAGTATTTTACCCAGAGTAGGGGAATCAAGGACTAGAGGACGTAGGTTTAAGGTAAAAGAGGAATGATTTCATGGGAACTAGAAGGACATCTTTTTCCACTCGGTGGGTGGTGGGTATATGGAACGTGCTTCCAGAGGCGATAGGTTAAGGAGGGTACTACCTGTATACAAATATTGAAAAGGGGTGGCATAGTGGCTCAGCGGTAGAGTTGCTGCCTTACAGTAACTCGGGTTCGATTCTTACCACGAGTGTTGCCTGTACGCAGTTTGTACGTTCTCCCTGTGACCACTTGGGTTTTCCAATTTCCTCCCACACTCTAATGACGTACAGGTTAATTGGCTGGGGAAAAACAAAAAGTTGTAAATCGTCCCTCATGTGTAGGATGGTGCTAGTGTACAGGAATCGCTGGTCGACAGTGGACCGAAGGGCCTGTTTCCGCACTGTATCTCTAAACTAAAACTAAACTAAACTAAGAGACATTTGGACATGTACATGGATAGGAAAGGTTTAAAGAGATATGGGCCAAACGCAGGCAGGTGGGACTAGCACAGTTGGGATATTTTGGTCGGCATGGCCGAGTTGGTCCGAAGAGTCAGTTTCTGTGCTGTAGGACTCTATGATTATGTTGAGACAAGGGGAATCATGGAATGTGTGGTCTGTCAAGAGGCAAGTCGCCAGAAGCACTATGGCCCACCATGTCCGTGCCAACATTTAGCACCCAGCGAAACTAATCCAGCTATTGGTCTATGATCTTCTCTGCATTGTCAATTCAAGTGCTTGAACAGATACTTTCTAAATGTCAGAGGGTCTCTGCTGCTACCAACAACCACTCAGGCTGCACATCACAGATTCCAACCACCCTCTGGGTGCACAGAGTTATCCTCAGATCCCTTCTAAGCCTTGTTATCCATACAATAATGAACGTAGAATAGTACAGCACAGGGACAGGCCCTTCAACCCTCAATATCCATGCCCTACATGAAGCTAAGATAAACTAATCCCTCTGAAACCTCCAGGGACATCAGGAGTCACGGTGGTGCAGCGGGTAGAGCCACTGTCTCTTACACCGCCAGACATACGGGTTCGATCCCGACCTCAGGTGCTATCTGTGCGGAGTTTGCAAGTTCTCCCTGTTATCATGTGGGTTTCCTCGGAGTGCTCCAGTTTCCTCCCGCATCGCAAAGATGTAAGGGTTTGTAAGTTAATTGGCCCTCTGTAAATTTCACCAAGTGTGTAGGGTGTGGATAACATAGAACTAGTGTGAATGAGTGATCAATGGTCAGCATGGACTCGGTGGGCCAAAAGGCCAGTTTCCATGCTGTGTCACTAAACTAAAGGGGGCGATTTGGTTACAACACGATTTTGATCAGGATAGCTCAACTTAATAACTGATATAAAACAACTTAAAAGTTCCTCCAGAAATTAAAATTCAGTTAACCTGTCTTGGATTAAAACAGTATAGAGGGAAAAAAAACGTTTTTCCTTGTAACCTCCCCACAATAACATGGGTCGTGGAACCGGGGGGGGGGTGCTGTGGGAGCTACAGCCCCCCCCCCCACATTTTTGGCGAGACATGTTTCAGTGTCTCCAGCTTTGGACGAGGCGCTGCTGTGCTCTGAGCAACCCGGTCGCGGGTGTTGGAGAGCCGGGGCGGAGGGAGGGATGGAAGCAGAAGCAGTGGCGGGGGCAGATGCGGGCGGGGAGCCAGGGCTGGCCAGTGTTTGCGGGGCTGGCGAGCCGCTCGCTGCAGCTACGACAATGGAGCAGCCTCAGCACAAGAGTCCCGGGCCATCGAAGGCGAGGAGGAATATTTGCGCCGATGCCATGAGAGTCTCTGCTCCGAATTCGCCCTGGTGACCGGCATGGACCAGGCTGTGGCTCGGTGCATCCTGGAGGACAACCAGTAGCTGCTGGAAGTAGGTACCAAGCACTGGGATAAAGCGGTGGAATTTAGTGGACTTCAAATGGGGGTGGTTGGAGAAAACATCCTGCTTGTCTGCTAGATTTTCACTTACTGTAACTGCAGGAAAAATGTTCTGGATGTTGGGGGAGTCCAGAACCAGGGATCACATTTAAGAATAAGGGGAAGGCCATTTAGGACTGAGATGAGAAAAAAACTTTCTTCACCCAGAGTTGCGAATCTGTGGAATTCTCTGCCACCGAAGGCAATGGAGGCCAATTCACTGGATGTTTTCAAGAGAGAGTTAGCTTTAGCTCTAGGGGCTAACAGAATCAAGGGATATGAGGAAAAAGCAGGAACGGGGTACTGATTTTAGACGATCAGCCATAATCATATTGAATGGCAGTACTGGTTCGAAGGGACAAATGGCCTATTCCTGCATCTATATTCTATGTTTCTATGCTTGAGTATATGGCAATAAATCTCAACCACTTGATTCTGAATCATTCATGCATGGAGGAGGTATAATTTAGTCATAGAGTGATACACCCTTCGGTCCAACTTGCCCACACCCGCCAACATGCCCCAGCTACACTACCTGCTTTTAGTCCATATCCCTCCAAACCTGTCATATCCATGTATCAGTCTAACTGTTTCTTAAACGTTGGGATAGTCCCTGCCTCAACTATTTACTATGACAGCTTGTTCCATACATCCACCACCCTTTGTGTGGAAAAAGATACCCCTCAGATTCCTATGAAATCTTCTCCCCTTCACCTTAAATTTGTCCTCTGGTCCTCGAGTCACCTACTCTGGGCAAGAGCTCAGTGCATTGAAATGTATATTTCTGATGCATTTTAGATTTCTTGAAAGTCTTACTTTAAAAAAAGTAAAGTTTCAACAAATATATACTCCCCTTTATTAATGTCACTGTTTGAGATTCTAAATACAATTAAAAATGAAATATAAGTCAAAAGGAGAACGCATACTTTCAAAATACTCTGATTTTTTTCCCCCGAGCAAAACATAATTTGTATGATTTTGCAAAATCAGGAAATGTTGTGATTATTTCTTGTCCCTTTTTCCAACTACGAGAAAAAAAAATATAGCACTTGAAATTATAACACATTTAAAAAGTTTTTTGTCAAATTTTCTGTACCTTGGAAGGCACTGGCGTCAAGCCGTGCAGGATGGAGGGGGGGGATATATCCCCCCACTTTTTGAGGTGGGGGATGGCCCTGTATTATTTTCGCCCTGTTTTTGGAGGTCGAGCAATAAATATCTTAAAAAATACTTCAAACAAAAAACATTGAAATCATACTTCTACAATGCACTAAAACATGATTTTAATACATCAAATTTCAAAAACCGTCCCCCGGCTCTTTCCCCTCGCCAGGTGCCCCCGAGGCCGGTAATCAGTGAGCGCTCAGCCCCCCCCACCCCCCACCCCCCACTTTCAAATATGCTCTGCAGGCCCCGAGTAATCAGACACCATTGTCTAATGAGTAGATGAGAAAATAGGATGACGTGGAACTCATGTTAAAGGGTCATCAGTGGATTCTATGGGCCTAAGGGCCTGTTTCCATGCTGTATCTTTCAATAAACTAATCAATTAATTCGTTTCCTAATATCCTCTGTTCAAGAAGACAAACAAGAGAGAAACATATGTTTAAGAAAGAACTGCAGATGCTGGTAAAATTGAAGGTAGGCACAAAATGCTGGAGGAACTCAGTGGGTGAGGCAGCATCTATGGAGAGAAGGAATTGGCGACGTTTCGGTTCCTCCAGCATTTTGTGTCTACCAGAGGGAAACATATTGTTGGTTAGCAGAAATTAGTTCCTTCCTCTAGACAATGATAACCAGGGGACATTTGCTGTCAAAAGAGCTCTGACCTTGTAAGAATGGACTTTTTTCTTTCTTGCACAGTTAATATAATGTGAAATCCACGGTGTGAAATAAGGATGAAAGCAACATCAAGGATAACTTTCAGAAATGGAATTTAGAAAATAAAATAAATACGAATCACACGGCACAGAAACAGGCCCTTCAGCCCAGCTTGTCCATGCCGACCAAGATGTCCCATCTAAGCTTGTCTCACCCGCCCACATTAGGTCCCTTTCCCTCTGAACCTTTCCTATCCATGTACCTATCCAAATCTCTTGTAATTGTTGTTATAGAACCTGCCTCAACTACCTCCTCTGGCAGCTCCTTCCATGTACCCACTGAGTGAAAAAAGTTGCTCCTCAGATTTCTATTAAATCTTACCCCTCCTACCATGAACCTACAGTATGTCGACTGTTTCTTGATTCCCCTACACTGGGTAAAAGACTGTGCAGGCCCTTCAACACTATCTATTTCCCTCATGGTTTTACAGCACCTCCATAGTCTCTCAACTTCCTATTGATTCTTGATTCTTGACACTGCGTGGGTTTTATCTGGGATCTCCGGTTTTCTCCCCCACTCCAGAGACGTAAGGATTTGTAGGCTAATTGGCTTGGTATAATGGTAAATTGTCCCTTGTGTGTGTAGGATATGTCAGTGTGCAGGGGTTGCTGCTCACTGTGGCCTCAGTGGGCCGAAGGGCCTGTTTCCGTGCAGTACCTCTAAACTAAACTAAAAAAAGCCTGCCCAACCATCTACCTATAATCATGCCCCTCGAACATCAATGGCAACATCAATGTTCTCTGCACTCTTTCCATCTTCTGGCCCTGTGAGGCAGCAACTCAAGCGCCGCGCCACAGTGCCATCCTATGTACATTAAATTACAAGAGCCGTAGATAGGGTAGACAGTCAGAAGTGGCTGAACCTTTTCTTCCTTCCAGAAGCCTACCAGTGACTGGAAAAATAATGTGCACCATTGTAAAGTCAGTCACAGGATAATATTTTGCTGGTATCCTAATACTGAGATTAGGCAAACCAACAGAAGTTGGTGAGTGATGAGCCTCGGGTAAGAACGAGATTTACAATAGGTTACACGATCACAGCGTGTCGGCTGTAATTAGCACTGCAGCAGCAGCACTCGAACAAAGTTCATCTTCCTCGCTAGAAACCATCAACATTAGTACCTTTCACAGTCCATTGTTCTGGATGATGTTGGTGTCAGTGGCTGGTTGAAGCTGCATGAAGTATAATCACCTCTGAGCTCGATGCACAAAGGCAATTGCTTCATGTTTTATTCACTGCTCGTTCTTACCTTTCGCAAATAAAAAGGAGAGCAGCTGGAGGAACTCAGCGGTCCGGCAGCATCTGCGGCGGGAAATATCTGAAGAACCCAAAGTGCTAGTGATTTAGTTTGAAATGCAGACAACTTATAAGATAGAAAATACTACTTTCAACTGGTGTAATGGCAGTTACCACAAGCAGTACTTTGATTTAAAAAACAGATAACCCTTTATTTTAGTGATGCTGGTTGAAGATAAATATTGGCCAGGGTAAATATCTGATGCTCTAAAGTGAGTACCATGGGATAGTCACAGACATAGAGGCACACAGCACTGAGACAGGCCCCTCAGCACAACTTGTCCATGCCGACCCATCTAAGCTGGTCCCATTTGCTTGCATTTGGCCCATATCCTTATAAGCCTTTCCTTAACTAAGTACCTGTCCAGTTAACCCCCTCCCTCTCTACCTCCCCCCCCCCCCCCCCCTACCTCCCCTCCCCCCTCTCTCCACCCCTCCCTCAGGTGAGTATTGGGACTTATTGGTGAGTAGTGAGGTGGTGCATTCGGGGACCAGCCCTCCCTTGTGATGCCATGCGCCCCCCCCCCCCCCCCCACCCCCCTCAATTCAATACCTACCCCCCCCTCTCCCTCTCCATCCCTCCCCCTCCTTCTACCCTCCCTCTCTCCCTCTCTACCCCCTCCCCCCCTTTCCTCCCTCTCCCCCCCCCCCCCCCCCCCTCTCTAGCCACACCTGCGCAGTTGGGGGCTATGTGTGAGTGGATAGGGTGGGGGATGGGGATGGGGCCGCCCCCTGTGTGTGTCGCTGCAAGCCGCCCCCTCAACCCTCACCCCACAACTGTGCGTTGAAGGGACGGGACCTAACGGGTCCCACTTGGTCTAGTATCCTTCTATACCTTACCTTAACCAAGTACCTGTCCAGATAACCTTTAAATGCTGTTGACTTAAATGCTATTAACTGAAAGCACAGCTCGAGTAAAAGTTCCCAATCTTTGGTTCCCCACTCCCCCTCCATTCCTTTCCCACTCCCACAACTCCCTTTGACCCCCTTTCCCACTGCTTCCCCCATGTTACCGAGACGCATCATCATCCTATAACTTGGTACCACTGGCCAGTCATCCCTCCCTTTTCTGGTTCCACCTGCCACCACCAACCTCTGTCTCTATCCTTTGCCCTCCTCCCTCACTCAGCTCCCTCTGCTTTTTCTTTTCATCTGACAATATGTTTCCACCTAACATCTACCAGCCTCTCTGTCCTCAACAGCACCTCATATTTTGTTTGGGCAGATTACAACCCAGCGGTATGAATATTTATTTCCCTAACTTTGAGTAACCCTTGCATCCCCTCTCTCTCCATCCCTCCCCCACCCTCATCATTGTACTAGTTTCATTGTCGTACTGGTGAGCTTCATTGTCCGTATAACTCGTTAACAATAGCTAACAATGGTAATAATGCTTGATCATTGGTTACTCTTTTGCATATCTTTAATTCATTTGTTCAAAGTCTGTCAATATCACCACCTATATCTCTCATTTCCCTTTCCCCTGACTCTCAGAGGAAGGGATTCAACCCAAAATATCACCTGTTCTTTTCTCCAGAGATGCTGCCTGTACCGTTGAGTTACTCCAGCATTATGTGTCTGTCTCTATCCTCAACACATCCCCTCCCCCTCCCCAACCTTGCTCCATCTGATGCTCATCACTGCTCCCACCACCCCCTCATCTGGTTCCACCTATCTCCTACCAGTCACAGAGGACATTTTATCGGGAAGCATCACAGCATGGTTTGGGAACAGTTCCATCCAAGAAATTGCAGAGAATTATGGGCACGGCCCAGACCATCACACAACCCAATCTCCCATTGACTCCATTTATACCTCATGGTATAAGGCCACCTGCAACCCGATCACTCCTGCTTCTCCCCTCTCCCATCAGGCAATAAGCATGGATGGCTGTGCAGGTTTGTAGGTTAATTGGCTTCTGTAAATTGTAAACAATGGACTGTGAAAGGTACTCATGTTGATGGTTTCTAACGAGGAAGATGAACTTTGTTCGAGTGCTGTTACTGCAATGCTAATTACAGCCGACACACTGTGATCATGTAACCTATTGCAAATGAGAAATGAGAAATTAGACTTTTCCAGTCGATGGTGTTTTGTCAGAATTGACTGAATATTCTTAGCTTAGGCCATTTTTTTCTTCCTCTCAGCTACTTGGAGCCACGGGAGTAGAAATCTGCTTCATATTTTCATTCCTGTGGGCTATCCGTAGGAAGTTGAATGTCAGGTGAATCTTTCACAAAAATAAGTTAGGGAAAGCTCAGTTAACGATTTAACCAGCGGAGCACCTTGTGGAAGATGGATACAAAATGCTGGAGTAACTCAGCGGGTCTTTAAAATTTAGGCTTTAGAAATACTGCGTGGAAATTGGCCCTTCAGCCCACCGAGTCCGCGCCGACCTACAATGACCCCGTACACTAGCATTATCCTACACACAAGGGACAATTGCAATTTTTTACCAAAGCTAATCAATCTACAAACCTGTACTCCTTTGGAGGAAACCAGAGCACTCGGGGGAAATCCATGGGGTCATACAGGGGAGAACAAACAAACACTGTACAGACAGCACCCATAGTCTGGATCAAACCTGGGTTCTTGTAGCTGTAAGGCAGCAACGCTGCCGCTATGCCACCTTGCACCCAGGGTCAGGCAGCATCTCGGGAGACAAAGGATGGGTGATGTTTCTGGGTGAGGACCCTTCTTCAGACTCGGATACCCAAGTGTTTTGAGGACTTGGGTGTGCATACCATTGAGACGACTGAGAGAAGACAGGGTGGCACAGTGGTGCAGCGGTAGAGTTGCTGCCACTGTTCAGCCTTTAGTCCAACAAACGATAAACCAGAACTGTAAATCAAATGTAAAGTTCTCAAAAATCATGCATGCTTAACTAACTCCAGTGCTAATAAAGATTATGTTGCATTAAACCTTGGTTTAGAATTTTGTACGTGACAAATTAGTTGATCCCCTCTGAAGGCAATAGGGTGTGCACTGTGTTTAAGAAGGAACTGCAGATGCTGGAAAATCGAAGGTACACAAAAAAGCTGGAGGAACTCAACGGGTGCAGCAGCATCTATGGAGCGAAGGAAATAGGCAACGTTTTGGGCCGAAACCCTTCTTCAGGGTGTGCACTGTCTCAGGACAGTATTGGAAGTCCCAGACGCGAGGTGAGTGAGACTTGAACGCACTCCACTGATTGAGAAGCAAGAATGACAACAATTAGCCCCTGGCGCCCTCTATTGGAATTCAAAGGGAAAGAGCAGAAAAACCTATCTCCAAGTCTATTCCATCCTTCAACCACATATTTACTTCAGAGATACAGTGTGGAAACAGGCCCTTCGGCCCATCGAGTCCTTGCAAACCAGCAATCACCCGTACACTAGTTCTATCCCTACACACTATGGGCAATTTACAGAAGCCAATTAACCTACAAAGCTGCTCGTCTTTGGAGTGAGAGAGAAAAGCGGAGCGCCTGGAGCAAAGCCATGCGCTCGCAAGGAGAACGTGCAAACTCCATACAGAAAGCACCCTTAGCCAGAATTGAGCCCGGGTCTCTGGTGCTGTAAGGCAGCAACTGTCCCACTGTGCCACTGTGTTGCCCATAACTGATTATTACTTTAATTGTATTTGTGGTGTTGTTATGTGAATGGTTCTGTTAAGCTGCAGCAAGCAAGAATTTCATTGTTTCATTGCAAGGTGCGTATGATTCTCGATCGTGCCATTGTCTGTGACCAATACAACCTAACGTCCTTTAGCCACCGTGTGTTGAACAAGCAAAGGGAGTAGCGTTACCAGATGAATATTAAGGAGATCGCTTAAGGCAGGTAAGGTCAAACATCTTTGATGCTTGGACACAAAAGGCAGGAGTACCTCAGCGGGACAGGCAGCAATTGTCCACTAGGGGCGCTGCACTGTAGGCGCCTCTGCCTACAACCTGTCTGTTTTTTTCCTATTTTTTTAATTTTAGTTTGTCTAACAGTTTTGTTTTGGGGATTCTTTAGTTTTTCTATGTGGGGGAGGGAGGAGGGGTAAGGGGGAAACCGCTTTCCAGTCGCTTTCTGGCGAGGATGTGACTAATTCTCCGAGTCACGCCTTCGCCCCCCCACCTCGCAGCCTACCACTGGATCGGAGCGGCCAGAGCTTCGGCAGCGGCGGCGCAGCACTGGATTCACCGTGGAGCGGGTGATACCTACTTGGATCGCCGTTTGAAGCTCCGGAACGTTGGGCCTGGTGCTCCAACATCGTGGAGCTGTGGATCGCGGTGCTCCCAGCACGGGCTGTGCTGACCGACATCGCGGAGTCCCTGAGGCCCTTTGCCGAGGACCACCAACGTTGAATCTCCACCCAGCGCGGCCTGGGGACATCGGGAGCTGCGGACTCCAGTGGGAAGCGGCCGATTTGGAGGTCCAAGCCACTGAGGTTGGCCTCCCGTTCCAACGTCGGAGTGCCAACATCCCGGCGAGCGGGCCTGATCAGCGGGCTGCCCGTAGCGGTGACTGCGGAGGGCTCCGGAGGCCCCAACCACGGGTGAACATCAGAGGAAGACAACTGACGTTGGTGCCTTCCCTCAGTAGGAAACTTTTGACTCTGCTGTGTGGGGATGTTTTAAGTTGAACTCTATCGTGTGTTGTGTTCTTTATTTTATTGAATGGCTGTATGGTGATCAGATTTCACTGGCACATGTGACAAATACATATATCTTGTATCTTGTATCTCTGGACATTTCGGGTCAAGACTTCCCACAGACTCCCAAAATGTCACCCATTCCTTCTCTCTAGATATGCTGCCTGTCCTGCTGAGTTACTCCAGCATTTTGTGTCTATCTTCTGTGTAAACCATCTGCAGTCCCTTCCTACACGTCCTCGATGTTTAAATCTATAGTTATTGGCCTGGGGTTTGTGGACTTTGAAAATATCCATGCACTCTGCTTAAAACAATTATTGCAAGTGTTTCATCTTTCATTTGATTAGCCGCAGGCAGATTTATTCAAACAGAACAAATGATACACTCCACTTAATTTAATCAGTCCATTTCCAGTTAATAAGCGATCACAGACCCAGCAGGATGCTTACCAAATATAATAGTTTAATTAGGGAATCTAGATTGTTAATTCAAATATCAAGAGCATAATTGTTCATTTTCTGCTATTGACAAATGGGGCTTGGTAGAAAAGATAGACAATCCTTGTAGGTGTGACCCAGAGGATCAGACAGCCTCTCTGGAGAACATGGATGTGGTGTTTAATGTCTTGTATCATCATAGCAACCCAAGAGTATCACCTGCATAAGTATTTTTTCAATGGAAGTATCATCTTCAGTTATAGAGTTAGAGTCCGAGAGTCATACAGCGTGGAAGCTGGTTCCTCGGCTCAACTTGCCCACATTGACCGACATGTCCCATCTACACTAAATCCACCTGCCTGTGTTTGGCCCATATTCCTCTAAACCTGTCCTATTCATGTTCTGGACATCATATTTCATGATCATCTATGTAATTAAAAGTCTAAACTTGACCACTTCCTGTTTGCGCTGTTTATTGATTTTAGAAAAAAAACAATACCACTTACGGCTGTAATTTTTGGCCATCTTACTCAGAGTCCTCCTCCGCTCATTACTCTGCCGTTCAGTGCAGAGGCTTTTTCCCATCGATGAAAAATAAAAGAGTTGTTAGTGTTTTAAAAATGTTGAGATTCTCTCCTGTCAATCACCACCATAAAGGCCACACCCCTTCCGGGGGGTGTGGGGAGGAGCTATAAAACCCAGAGGTCTGGACATGGCTCTGTTGCTGCAAGATGGCGAGCAAGGGGTCACGATTCTCAGTCTGAGCTGGAAATCTACAGAACACTGAGTATCTACTGAACTGTGAGTGCCCTTTATGTGTTTTTAAACTGTGCCTTTTGCAACTGTGGCTGTTGAAATGTGTGGCTGTTGAAATGTGTGGCTGTTGAAATGTGTGGCTGTTGAAATGTGTGGCTGTTGAAATGTGTGCCTTTTGCAACTGTGCCTTTTGCAATGTGTGGCCGTTTGAAAGGTGTGGCCGTTTGAAAGGTGTGGCCGTTTGAAAGGTGTGGCCGTTTGAAAGGTGTGGCCGTTTGAAAGGTGTGCCTATTGCAACTGTGCCTATTGCAACTGTGCCTTTTGCAACTGTGCCTTTTGCAACTGTGCCTTTTGCAACTGTGCCTTTTGCAACTGTGTTTGGAAGGAATAAATGCTTTATTAGGTCCGACCGTGTTTACTGCAAAAGTCCCGCTCATTTCGTGATTTCCGCTTAGTGGACAGGCACGCTGATTTCCGGTGAGTGCAAAGGTAGTACAGAATGCGGAACTGTCGCTGATTGCGGAAGGCCAATAGTGGAGATGCCACGCTTAGCCATTTGAGTATTCAAAAAAGTTTACTGCCATATATATGGTGTGTCTGTCTGTGCGTGTGTCTGTCTGTGCGTGTGTCTGTCTGTGCGTGTGTCTGTCTGTGCGTGAGTATGTCTGTGCGTGTGTCTGTCTGTGCGTGTGTCTGTGTATCTGTCTGTGTGCATGTGTGTCTGTGCGTCTGTCTGTGCGGCTGTCTGTGATTGTCTGTGTGAGTGTCTGTGTGAGAGCGTATGTGTGTGTGTGTGTGTGAGTGAGCGTATGTGTGTGTGTGTGAGTGTATGTGTGTGCATTCTGCTTGAAATGCTGTGAAATGGGATTTGCTGGCCTGCAGTCCGCTTGGAGTGCTGTAAGGTTGGACCTGCTGCCTGCACTCTGGAGTACTGTGAGGTTGGACTTGCTGCCAGCACTCTGCTTGGAGTACTGTGAGGTTGGACTTGCTGCCTGCACGCCGCTTCAAGTGCTGTGAGATTGGATTTACAGGCCTGCACCGAATTATGACTTTTGAGGTAAATTTGCAGATTTTCTTTGTTAAAATTTGACTGCTCAATCTCTCTATATTAAAATTATATATTTTTAATATCAACAGCAAAGAGCCATCAAGAGGCAGTGAGCAGCAGAGCATGTCAAGGGACACAACAAGAAAGAATAGGCAGGAATGGCTGCGCTGTCAGAGAGCCACTAAGAGTGCATGGGGGGAGGGGGGGGGGAGGGTGAGGGGAGATGGCCTGAATGCATGGGGGGGGGAGGGGAATGGCAAGGAGCAGAGTGGGGAGGTTAAGGGAGGAGGGATGACTGAGTAAACTGCCACCACACCAGCTGTGAGTGACTGGACTGCCAGCCCACTAGCCATGAGTAAGTGAACTGCCAGCCAACCAGCCATGACTCACTGAACTGCAAATCCAAGAATCCATTCAGTCTACAACGTCCACACTAGCCCTCTGGAAACCAGTCCCTCAGCGCACAACACCCATACTAGTGCTCCAGAGATCCACGCAAGGATAGACGTTCTTCCTTCATTGCTGTGATCTGTAAAAAAAGACGAAAATGTCTAAAATTGATTGTCCACCCTCTTCCGCTTCTCTCTCACACAGTCTGTCACCTGTTTTCGGCAGAATTTCTGGCAGTTTCTGAGCTGCCAGCCCACCATGCCTGAGTGACTGAGCTGCCATGACTGAGCTGCCTGGCCTGAGTGACTGAGCTGCCTGCCCTGAGTGACTAAGCTGCCTGCCCTGAGTGACTAAGCTGCCTGGCCTGAGTGACTGAGCTGCCAGCCCAAGAATCCATTCGGCCCACATTGTCCATACTAGCCACCTGGAAACCAGTCCTTTCGATTGGTGAAGAGGTGGAATATTGTGTTTGGTGTACCATCCCGTGTGAAGCTGGGACCCAACAGGTCCCACTTAGTCTAGTAATTTATAGGAGCAGAATTAGGCCATTCAGCCCATCTTGTCTACTCCGCCATTCAATCAAAGCTGATCTACCTTTCTCTCTCAATCCCATTGTCCTGCCCACTCGGCATAATACCTGATACCCTAACAAATCAATAATCAGTCAATCTCAGCCTTAGAAATATCCATTGACTTGGCCTCCACCACCGTCTGTGGCAATGAATTCCACAGATTCACCACCCTCTGAATAATGAATCATAACTAGCTTAGATGGACCTGGTCAGAGCGATCAGGCTGGGCCGAAGGGCCTGATTCCATGCTGTATGGCTCCATGACTTTGAGGTTTCCGAACAGAAGACAAAGGGGATTTACAGGGATTGTTACACGAATTGTAGACTCAAGAGGGAGAGAGAGGGGGAGAGAGAGAGAGCAGGGACACTGGAAATATTTACCCTAGAGCAGAGAAAGTAAATGCAAAAGGTTATGTAGACTGTGAAAATAACAAAGAGTAGATAAGTATTCCGAGATGAAGAGTTAACAACCAAAGATAACACAGGGACTATGGTTATTTTAAACAATGAGCTGTCATGATCTCGAGTCGGGTTAATGCATTGACTCATCAGTTTATGTTCAATTGGAGTCACAGAATCATACGGCGCGGAAACTGGCCCTTCGGCCCAACTGCCCCATGCCGACCAAGATGTCCCATCTAACTTGTCCCATTAGCCCATGTTTGGCCCGTATTCCTCTAAATCTTTCCTGTCTTTTTGAGGAGGATTTCCAGAGCGATGGGGAGAGAGGTGGAATATTAATTGGATAGTTCAATCTGTTAATCTGCACTTTAAAAATACCCAATGACTTGGCCTCCACAGCCGTCTGTGGCAATAAATTCCACAGGTTCACCATCCTCTGAGTAAAGAAAAATGTCCTAATTTTTTGATAGCATTTGAGAATTTTCATAGGAATTATCTATCTCTGAAATTCAGAGGCATTTTCATTAGTAAAAAATTACCAATTGCCTAAACAACAGCTATGATCTTCCACAGGGGATGTGTCTTTAATTGCACCAGGCACTTCAGTTTTTGCACTTATATGGTTACCTAGTCTTGCAGTTATTATTTTATTCTATTATTGATGATTATATGTTTATCTGCGTGTTATTGCATTAACAAGCCTGTAAAGCTGCAGCAAGTAAGAATGTTTCTGTTCCGTTGCAGTACATACAATAATTAAATACTCTTGACACTTGACTCTTGAAAATGCTAGATTTGTTTGATTCAGAGGGAAGAGATGTTAGTGATTTGGGTCAATGACTCTGCATTCAAAGTGACTTCTTAAGGCTCTCATGTTGTCAATAGTTACCGCTGAGGCTTTTCAAAATCGAGGAACGAGACAGGAGTGAATTCATAATCTGCGGCTACTGAAGGGCTGTTGTGGGCGGCACAGTGATGCAGCTGGTAGACCCGGGCTCGATCCTGACCTCTGGTGCTGGCTGTGTGGAATTTGCATGTTCTCCCTGTAACCGCGTGCGTTTCCTCCAGATACACCCCCCCACATCCTAAAGATGTGCAAGTTTTCAGGTTAATTGGCCTCTGTAAATTTGCCCCTAGAGTTTAGGGAGTGGATGGGAAAATGACTTTAAACTTTACTTTAGACTTTAGAGATACAGCGCAGAAACAGGCCCTTCAGCCCTGCAAGTCTGTGCTGATCAGCGATCACCCCATACACTAGCACTGTCCTACACGCTAAGCACAATCTAATATTTAAAGAAGCCAATTAACCTATAAACCTGTACGTCTTTGGAATGTGGGAGGAAACTGGAGCACCAGGAGAAAACCCACACGGTCACAGAGAGAATGTACAAAGTTCATACAGACAGTTCATAGTCAGGATCGAGCCTGGGTCTCTGGTCTAGTAAATAAGCAACTCTACTGCTGTGCCACTGTGCCACCGTGCCACCGTAAGGTGGGTTAACATGGAACTAATGTGAACGGGTGATTGATGGTCAGCATGGCCTCAGTGGGCCGAAGGGCTTGTTTCCATGTTGCAACTTTCAATCAATCAATTCAATCACATACATCTTGCTGACTTAAATTTTCTTCACCTCTCTTTTCCAGCTTTCTACCCACTATTACTATCACTCTGAAGAAGGGCCTGACCCGCTGAGTTCCTCCAGCATCTTGTGTCTTCATTCAGGCACAGATGTCGCAGATCTGCGTATAGAAGTTGGAAGGCCATGTTGCAGTTGTATAAGACATTGGTGAGGCCACATTTAGAGTATTGTGTTTAGTTCTGTGCACTGTGTGATAGGAAAGATGTTGTCAAGCTGCAAATGGAAGATTTACGATGATGTTGCCAGGACTCAAGGGGCTGAGCTATAGGGAGAGGTTGAGCAGACTGGGACTTTATTCCTTGGAGTGCAGGAAGATGAGGGGTGATCATATAGAGGTGTACAAAATCATGAGAGGAATAGATCAGGTAAACACACAGGGTTTCATGTCCAGGGTAGGGGGATCAAAAACCAGAGGACATAGGTTTAAGGTGAAGGGGGGGGAAGATTTAATAGGAACCCGAGGGGTTATTTTTTCCACACCAAGGGTGGTGGGTGTATGGAAAGAGATGCCAGAGGAGGTAGTTGAGGCAGGTATTATTGCAACACTTAAGAAACATTTGGACAGTTACACGGATAGGACAGGTTTAGAGGGATATGGGCAAAACGCAGGTTGGTGGGACTAGTGTAAACGGGACATTTGTCGGTGTGGGCAAGTTGGGCTGAAGGACCTGTTTCCATGCTGTATGTGTGGTGTGGTGGGCCAGACCTCTCGGTCTCTAGTCTTTGGGTGACTGGCGCAGGCAGGGCAAGGCAAGCCATTGCTCCATTCATTCCTTCATTCATTACTCCCTTCTTAGGACTAAAGGCATGGTTTTTATATCAGGCTGTGCATATTTACAAGCTGAGGTTCCATCAGTCTGTTAAGGAGATAATGTTTTCCATTATCGATCTCCAATCAGACCTCAATCAGCTTCTCTGTTTAGAGATGTTAATCACACTTCAATCCTTCCCACAGCTAATTGGCCCACTAATCACTCCCAACACTTCAGTTTTTATTAACTACACCAAATTCAGGTTAAGCATGCAGTCCATCGTTATTCTCTGCCATAGAATGGAATTCTCTGCCACAGGAGGCCAATTCACTGGATGTATTCAAGAGAGAGTTAGGTATAGCTCTTAGGGCTAATGGAATCAAGGGATATTGGGAAGAAAGCAAGAACGGGGTACTGATTTAGGATGTTTAAGAAGGAACGGCAGATGCTGGAAAATCGAAGATAGACAAAAATAGAAACATAGAAATTAGGTGCAGGAGTAGGCCATTCGGCCCTTCGAGCCATGTGGGGGCTGTGGGGGTGGGGGTGGGTGAGGGGAGGGGGGGATGGCTCCAGGACCCGGCTCCGGACTCACTTAGCTGCTCCCGTCCCCAGTGCCTGCTGCGTTCCCAGCCCTCGCCCGCAAACACAGCCCACACTCCGCTGCTTCAGCTTTATTGTGATGGCTCCTGGGCGGGCAGCTCCTGGGCAGATGGCTTCTGGATGTGCTCACGGACTCAGCCCCACCTCCGGGGTATTTATTCTCCAGCGGGTGCCAGAAGGGGCGTTACTATCATCGTGACTGACAGGCGAGAAGACCAATCTGCTGATCTCACGATTATTTAAATCTTCATAACTTTTGTAATCTTCCACCGAACGGAACAAAACTTGGTGCCTTGGAGCAGAGGAGAACCGTGAGTGAGGTGTCGAAAAAATCCTAGCGATATAGTGTACCGTTTTTGTGCAAATTTAAAAACAACGTTGACCAGAAGTGGTAAAGGTGAGAGTTTTAGTAATTAGATAGATAGATAGATTAGTAATTAGATAGATAGATAGATAGATAGATAGATAGATAGATAGATAGATAGATACTAGACCCCGTCCCCCCAAAGCGTGGTTTGCGGGGGAGATGGCCTGCGGTGTCACACACACACACTCCCCCAACATCGAGAACATGTTTCCTGCATCTAGCCTGTCCAATCCCTTAATAATTTTATGTTTCTATACGATATCCTCTCATCCTTCTAAATTCCAGTGAAGCCAAGCCCGGGCGCTCCATTCTTTCATCATAGAATTCTACAGATAATTTAGAAGAGTACAGCACAGGAACAGGCCCCTCGGCCCACAATGCATCAAACATGATGCTAAGTTAAACTAATCGCCTTTGCCGGCATGTGATCCATATCCATCCACTCCTTGTCTATTGTATCTGCCTTCACCACCGCCCCGGCTGCACGTTCCAGGTACAGACCATTCTCGGTGTAATAACACTTTCCCCACACATCTCCTTTAAACTTTCCCCCCCCCTCACCTTAAAGCTATGCCCTCTAGTTTGTGGTATTTCCATCTTGGGGAATAGGTGCTGACTGTCTATGCCTCTTGTGAATTTATAATGGGCATTACTGGTGGACAGATGTGACTCGTGTAGGTTGACACTATGTCATTGCAGTGGTCTCACGGTGGCGCAGCGATAGAGTTGCTGCCTTACAGTGCCAGAGATTCGGGTTCGATCCTGGCTGTACGGAGTTTGCACGTTCTCCCTGTGACCACGTGGGTTTTCTCTGGGTGCTCAGGTTTCTCCCCACATCCCAAAGAATGGGTGATTTGTAGGTTAACTGTCTTCTTTAAATTGTCCCTAGTGTGTATTAATGAACTAGTGTGCGGGGGCGATCGCTGGTCGGCGTGGACTCGGTGAGCTGCAGGGCGCTATATCTCTAAAACTAAAACTACCATTGTTCCTGGGTCTCTGGAGTGAAGCAGGAAGCAAAACTATCCCGGTCAGAGACGAAGGGAGATGTTTGAGGAGTCACAGTCTGGGATAGTTGATCTCCAACACAACAATCTGCCTCGCTGTCCCTGAGGATATCATTGTTAAACAAAGCAATTCTCAGAATCAATCGGAACATTTAATCTTGTTGACTCACTGCAGAAGCCTAACGGGCAAATGAACCGGCATCTGTCAAGGTGCAAACCGGTGCTGACAAACCTTGTCCAAATTATCCAGCTGATTAATCCGATTAGATGTCCATGAGGAAAGATTAAAGGATATCCAATGTAAATAATGCCAACATGTAGGAAAGAACTGTAGATGCTGGCTTACACTGAAGATAGATACAAAATACTAGAGTAACTCAGCAGGGCAGGCAGCATCTCTGGAGAGAAAGAATGGGTGACGTTTTGGGTCGAAACCCATCTTCAGACCTATCTAAACAATGCCGATGTTATTATCAAGTCTGCCCCTGGGACCACCTGTTACCTACCACACTTTCTCCTGCCTCTTCCAGCTTTCCTTCCCCCTCCCCCCCCCCACACACACACACACACACACACGCACAATCAGTGTGAAGAAGGGTCCCAGCCCAAAATGTTACCTATCCATGTTTTCCAGAGATGCTGGCTGATCTGCTGAGTTACTCCAGCACTTTTTAGTTCCTTTTGTGTATTAACCAGCATCTGCAGTTCCTTGTTTCTATGTTTCGACAAGCAAGGTGCCATTTTAGTCTGTCACAAAGTGCTGGAGTAACTCAGTGGGACAGGCAACATCTCTGGAGAGAAGGAATGGGTGACGTTTTGGGTGAAGACCCTTCTTCAGACTGAGAGTCAGGGGAGAGGGAGACTAGAGGTACGGAAATGCAAGATGTGAAAATTACAGATCAAAGCAGACAATGATAAGAAAATATAGAATGGTTCATTGTTAGCTGAGGGGAAGGTGACAAGGGGGCAGATAATCAGTTAAACTCATCAGAAGGACAGTGAAACATCAGAAAATTAGGGTGGAGGAGAGACGGACACAGAGGGAAAGCAGGGGTTGCTTGAAGTTAAAGAAACCAATATTCATACTGCTGGGTTGTAAGCTGCCTAATCAAAATATCAGGTGCTGTTTCTCCAATTTGTGTTGGTCCTCACTCTGACAGTGGAGGAGGCCCAGGACAGGAAGGTCAGTGTGGGAATGGGAGGGAGAGTTAAAGTGTTTGACAACCGAGAGGTTGTGTTGGCCTAGGCAGACTGAGCAGAGGTATTCAGTGAAACGATCGACGGGCTTGTGCTTGGTCTTGCCATTGTAGACTGGCTAGCTGACCTCTATGGACCCCACAGCCAAAAATAGTCTGAAGAAGAGTGCAGAACTGAAACGTCACCTATCCATGATCTCCAATGATGTTGTCTGACCCGCTGAGTTACTCCCAACACTTTGTGACTTATTTTTTAAACCAGCGTCTTCAGTTTCTTGTTTCTACTCATGAAGGAACTCACCCACTTCCTCTGGCTCCACACTTAAATTCTCTCCTTGTTTATTGAGTGGACCGTCCACGTGAAGAAGTTGCCCCTTGGGTTCCTATTATTTTTTTCCCCACTCACCTTAAACCTAAGTCATCTGGTTTGTGATTCTCCTACTCTGGGGGAAAGTGTTTATCTATCCTCATGATCTTATACACTTCTATAAGATCACCCCTCAACCTCCTGTGTGTCAAGGAATAAAGTCCTAGCCTGCTCAACCTCTCCCCCTAGCTCAAGCTAGCAGGTCCTGACAACATCCTCATAAACCTTCTGCATGCTCATCCCATCTTAGCAACATGCCTCCCTTTAGCCGGGTTACCAAAATTGAACACAAGACTACAAATGTGGCCTCACCAATGTCTTGTACAACTGTAACATAACGTCCCAACTTCTATACTCAATACCCTGACAGATGAGGGCCAAAGTACCAAAAGCCTCTTGACCACTTTATCTACCTGTGATGCCACTTTCAAGCAACTATGTACCTGCACACCGAGACCCCTCCCTTCTACAACACTCTCCGGAGACCTGCCATTCACTGTGAAGGTCCTGCCTAATGCCAGATCAAGATCAGAAAAACTGCCGCAATATTGGAATCATCGATGTGTTGTAAAAATATGGTAGCAGGTTAATAAGTTATAGGATCAGAATTGGGCCATTTGGCCCATCAAGTCTATTCCACCATCCAATCATGGCTGATCTATCTTTTCTTCTCAACCCCATTCTTCCGCCTTATTCCATAATCTCTGACACCCTCACTAATCAAGAACCTAATTTAAACTCCGCTTTAAAAATACCCAATGTCTTGTCCTTCACAGTTGATTGTGGCAATGAATTCCACTGATTCACCACCCTCTGGCTAAAGAAATGCCTCCTCATCTGTCTAAAGGTTTGTTCTTTTATTCCGAAGCTGTCCCCTCGGGTCTTAAACTCTCCCATTAGTGGAAACATCCTCTCCACATCAACTCTACCCAGGCCTTTCACTATCCGGTAAGTTTTAATGAGAACTCCCTCATCCTTCTAAATGCCAGCAAGTACAGGCCCAGTGTCATCTACACTTTATGCTATCTCAGCAAGGCCATCAGCATAATCAACGACTATTCTCACCCCCGGTCACTCCCTCTTCATCCTTCTCCCATCACGCAAGAGGTACAGAATGTGTGAAAATACACACCTCCAGATTTAGGGACAGTTTCTTGCCAGTTTGTTGTCTTGCACAGTGGCAGAGTTGCTGCCTTACAGTGTCAGTGTTGGAGCTGTCTGCATGGAGTTTGGACGTTCTCCCCATGACCGCGTCGGGTTTTCTCCAGGAGCTCCGGTTTCCTCCCATATTCTTAAGACATGCATGTTTATAGGTTGTGTAGGAAGGAACTGCATTCGCTGATTTAAACCAAAGATAGACACAAAATGCTGGTGCAACTCAGCGAGACAGGCAGTATCCCTGGAGAGCAGGAAAGGGTGACGAGTGTTGGGATGCTGCCTGTCCCGTTAAGTTACTCCAGCATTTAGTGTCTATCATGTTTATAGGTTAATTGTCGTCTGTAAATTGTAAGTTGTTCTTAATACATAGAAACATAGAAACATAGAAAATAGGTGCAGGAGTAGGTCATTCGGCCCTTCGAGCCTGCACTGCAATTCAATATGATCATGGCTGATCATCCAACTCAGTATCCTGTTCCTGCCTTCTCTCCATACCCCCTGATCCCTTTAGCCACAAGGGCCACATCTAACTCCCTCTTAAATATAGCCAATGAACTGGCCTCAACTACCTTCTGCAGCAGAGAATTCCAGAGATTCACCACTCTCTGTGTGAAAAAGTTTTCCTCATCTCGGTCCTAAAAGATTTCCCCCTTATCTTTAAACTATGACCTCCTTGTTCTGGACTTCCCCAACATCGGGAATAATCTTCCTGCATCTAGCCTGTCCAACCCCTTAAGCATTTTGTACGAATTTTGTAAGTTTCTATAAGATCCCCCCCCAATCTTCTAAATTCTAGCGAGTACAAACCGAGTCTATCCAGTCTTTCTTCATATGAAAGTCCTGACATCCCAGGAATCAGTCTGGTGAACCTTCTCTGTACTCCCTCTATGGCAAGAATGTCTTTCCTCAGATTAGGAGACCAAAACTGTACGCAATACTCCAGGTGTTGTCTCACCAAGACCTTGTACAACTGCAGTAGAACCTCCCTGCTCCTATACTCAAATCCTTTTGCTGTGAAATGTGTTGGATAGTGCTAGTGTACGGGGCAATCACTGGTCAGCATGGACTCGGTCGGTAGATGGGCCTGTTTTTACACGGTATCTCTGAAATAAACAAAACCAAACTAAACTGAACCAACCTATCAACAACTGGAGAGCGGTCCTGAGCTGCCATCTATCTCATTTGGAGACACTCGGATTATCTTTAATTGGACTTCACCGGACTTTATCTTGCACTAAACATTATTCCCTTTATAATGTATCTGTACACTGTGGACGGCTCGTTTGTAATCATGTGTTGTCTTTCCGCTGATTGGACAGCACGCAACAAAAAGATTTTTCACTGTACTTCGGTACACGTGACAATAAACTAAACCAAACCAAATTAGAACCATTAAGCGCTCATCATACGTTAACCCAATCATCCCCGGGGCAATAAGATGGGTTGTCATGACAGTGGTGAATCTGTGGAATTCGCCGCCACAGTCGGCTGCAGAGGGCAAGTCATTGGGTATTTTTAAGGTGCAGACTGACAGGTTCTTGGTTAGTGCTGGTGTCAGGGGTTTTGGGGAGAAGGCAGGAGAATGGGGTGGAGAGGGAAAAATAATCAGCCATGAATGAATGGCAGAGTAAACTTGATGGGTCAAATGGCCTAATTCTGCTTCTATAACTTATGATAAGTGAGAAGGATGGATTGTGGTAATATGTACACACAACAAATTATAGATTATAGGAACAAGGCGGGTTGCAGAGATATTGAAGCAGGATCTATTGTGACAGGGACCGTAGTTTATATCGGAAGCTAATTTAAGCACTTAAAACGGCAATTGCATTGAATAGAATGGGATTCATATTTTAAATTAAATGCAAATTAATGTTACTATCAGTTTTCATTATTTATTTGTTTGTTTAAACTAATGGATTATTTTATAATTTAATATTAACAATAAAGCTCATCTCAATTACATAATGAATTAAGATCGCCCAAGTATTTACCAAATTTAACTGGATTAATTATATGCTAAATTAAACTCAGGTCAGCTACATGTAGAATTTGGGGTGACACGGTTGCGCATCGGTAGAGTTGCTGTCTTACAGCGTCAGGTTCGATCCTGACTTCATGGTGGAGTTTGTACACTCTCCCTGTGTGGGTTTTCTCCAGGTGCTCTGGTTTCCTCCCACTTTCCAAAGACGTACAGGTTTGTAGGTTAATTGGCTTCTATACATTGTCCCGTGTGTAGAAAATAACTTGTGGATTGTCACCTTGCCCTAGTGGAGAAGTTTGTGTGGTCCTGAGATCCTGAGCTATGCTCCTAGTAGGGCCACCCATGGCAGTAAGTTTGTGGGGGAGGTCTTTGACAAAGAGCAATCCAACCAAGACCTCAATGGTGGAACAGGCGGAGGACAATGGCTGACCTTAGTGGAGCATCACAATGGCTGGGAAGGCAGATGAAGGCTGCAGCAGAAAAGGGTCTCCGGTCATCTTGGACTCCATGCCACTGGATCCTGACCCAGATCTGTCAAGGACTGCGGGGTGGCTGTCTGTGCACCCCGCGGTCTCCCCGCGTTAAATAAAGTCACGCACAGGCGTCCTCCATATAGGGAATAACACCCTGGAGACAGCCATGGTCAGCCACGATCGAAGGGGGCCTAAGAAGGAGAACAGAACTAGTGCACGGGTGACCAATGGATGGAGCTGACTCGGTAGATTAAAGGGCTGTTTCCACGCTATATCTCTAAACTAAATAAGACTAAAACTCCTGACATGCTGTAAAGTGCTCGCTAGTGTGTCGGTGAGGGGTAGAATCTGGGAGGGGGAGGGAGCTTGTGAATGTGGTGAGGGTTTGTAAACAAAGTTTAATTGATTGATTGATTGATTGAAACACATAATGGAAATAGGCCCTTCGGACCACTGAGTGCAGGCTGACTATTGATCACCCGGACACAATAGTTCCATGTTATCTCTTTTCTCACCCACTCCTTACACACTAGGGGCAATTTCACAGAAGCCAATTAACCTACGCGGTTACAGGGAGATCATGTAAACTCCACACAGACAGCATGATAGTGTAGGATCATGTTAGTGTACGGGGATCGCTGGTCGGCACGGACTTGGTGGGCCGAAGAGCCTGTTTCCGCGGTGGATCCCTGAACTAAATTAAACCAAAATAAGCTGCCTGACCATTTGAGTTCTTCCAGCAATTTATCTTTCATATCTGAACACTGTGGACGGCTCAATTATAATCATATATAGTCTTTGCACTGGCTGGATAGCACGCAAAAGAAGATTTTCTCTGTAAACATACATAAAATGCTGGAGTAACCCAGTGGGTCAGGCAGCATCTCTGGAGAAAAGGAATAGGTGACATTTCGTGTCGAGACCCTTCTGCAGACGGGACCCTTTTTTTACTGTACCTCGGTACACGTGACAATAAACTAAACTAAACTAAAAACTAAACCATTAGTTACAAAATTAATGCTTTTTTTGCAAATTGGAAGAGGTTTAATAATATTATTTTATTAATAGATATTTGATATGGGGGGACAATTAATTATTTGAGAGTTCCCTGTATCTTTTCTTTAAAATTATCTTTCTGTCTCCAGGTTCTGCCAGCGCCCCTGTATGGAGGGATGTCGGCAGCGACACTACACCAGAACTCCCCGGACTTGAGCTGGGAGTTGCTGCGATAGTGTGGGACGTCCGACAGCATGTCCTCGATGAAGATGTCCTCGGGAACGGGCAGGAAGACGCAGGAGTTGGGGCCGACCTTGCTGAACTTGGAGGCGTTGGGGCGGCGGTGGGGGAAGCACTGGCTGTCCCCGTCCTCCTCCACGGCCCAACCTCCGCTGTTCCACCGCTGCTTGGGAGCCCGCCGGTGATACTTCCTGCGGGCCGGCACCACCTTCTTCCTGCTCTTGCCCTTCTCTGGCCTCTTGGGGGAAGACTTCGAGGGGAGAGCCTGGTGGATGACAAGACGGGGAGGGGGAGGAGGAGGAGGAGGGGTCATAGAGTGATACAGTGTGGAAACAGGCCCTTCGGCCTGACTAGCCCATACCGTCCAAAATGTCCAGGCTACACAAGTCCCACCTGCCTGCACTTAGTCCATATCCCTATCCATGTACCTGTCTGATTGTTTCTTAAACGTTGGGATAGTCCCAGCCTCAACTATCTCATCAGGCAGCTTGTTCCATACACCCACCACCCTTTGTGTGAAAAAGTTACCCCTCAGATTCCTATTAAATCTTTTAACGTTCACCATGAACCTGTGTCCTCTGGTCCTTGATTCCCCTACACTGTGCATCTGCCCGATCTATTCCTCTCAGGAAGGAGGCAGTCAGTGAAGGGGGGCTGCGGCTACTTTGTCAGCCCAAAGGACGGCAAATAGGATGGTCGCTGTACTGGTCATAGACACAAAATGCTGGAGTAACTCAGCGGGACAGGCAGCATCTCTAGAGGGAAGGAATGTGTGATGTATTGGATCAAGACCCTTCCTCATGAGTGTGCAAGATGTGCCAGTACACTGGACCCTAAGAGTGCATGCTGTATCAATACACTGGACTGAGTGTGCCAGGCATGTCGGTACACTGGACCCTGTGTGCAAGGTGTGTGGTTGCACTCATTCTGGGTGTGCAAGGTGTGATTACGCTCACCCTCGCAGTGCAAGCTGTGTCGGCACACCTTGCTGTACTAAATGTGTTAATGCACTGGACCCTGGGAGTGCAGTGTGCTAATACACTCACCCTGGTGTGCAAGGTGTGTCAATACCCTCACCGTGGTGTACAATGTGTGTCCATGTGCTCACCCTAGTGCGCAAGGCATGTTGATACAGTCACTGTGTTGCGTGAGCTGTATCGACACACTCACGGTGGTGGGTTAGGTGTGACGATACGTTCATCCTGGTGTGCAAGGTATTTCAATGTACTCATCCTGGTGTGCTAGGTGTGTTATGCACTCACCCTGGTGTGCAAGGTGGGCTGAATGGCATAATTCTGCTCCATGTGTAACTCCACACCGACAGCACACGAGGTCTGGATCGAACCTCGTCTCTGATGCTGTGAGGCAGTAGCTCTACCAGCTGCACATTCATTGACTACAACGAGTCATGGAATAATAAAGCAGAGGAACAGGCCCTTCGGCCCATCATTAGCTCTACTATTGTCACATATAAAGAAGTACCGTGAAAAGCTTTATTTTGCATGCTGGCCTTGCGGTACCCCACTGCCTGCCATTGTGAAAAGGACCCGTTTACTCCTACTCTTTGCTTCCTGTTTGCCAGCCAGTTCTCTATCCACATCAATACTGAACCCCCAATACATAGAAACATAGAAATTAGGTGCAGGAGTAGGCCATTCGGCCCTTCGAGCCTGCACCGCCATTCAATATGATCATGGCTGATCATCCAACTCAGTATCCCGTACCTGCCTTCTCTCCATACCCTCTGATCCCCTTGGCCACAAGGGCCACATCTAACTCCCTCTTAAATATAGCCAATGAACTGGCCTCAACTACCCTCTGTGGCAGAGAGTTCCAGAGATTCACCACTCTCTGTGTGAAAAAAGTTCTCCTCATCTCGGTTTTTAAAGGATTTCCCCCTTAAACTTAAGCTGTGACCCCTGGTCCTGGAATTCCCCAACATCGGGAACAATCTTCCTGCTTCTAGCCTGTCCAACCCCTTAAGAATTTTGTAAGTTTCTATAAGATCCCCTCTCAATCTCCTAAATTCTAGAGAGTATAAACCAAGTCTATCCAGTCTTTCTTCATAAGACAGTCCTGACATCCCAGGAATCAGTCTGGTGAACCTTCTCTGCACTCCCTCTATGGCAATAATGTCCTTCCTCAGATTTGGAGACCAAAACTGCATGCAATACTCCAGGTGTGGTCTCACCAAGACCCTGTACAACTGCAGTAGAACCTCCCTGCTCCTATACTCAAATCCTCTTGCTATGAAAGCCAACATACCATTCGCTTTCTTTACTGCCTGCTGCACCTGCATGCCTACCTTCAATGACTGGTGTACCATGACACCCAGGTCTCGCTGCATCTCCCCCTTTCCCAATCGGCCACCATGTGTGCTTTAAGTGTGCTTTAAGTTTGTATACTAATCTCTTATGTGGGACCTTGTCGAAAGTCTTCTGAAAGTCCAGATATAACACATCCACTGGTTCTCCCTTATCCACCCTACTAGTTACATCCTCGAAAAATTCTATAAGATTCGTCAGACATGATTTACCTTTCATAAATCCATGCTGACTTTGTCCAATGATTTCACCACTTTCCAAATGTGCTGCTATCCCATCTTTAATAACTAACTCTAGCAGTTTCCCCACTACCAATGTTGGACTAACTGGTCTGTAATTCCCCATTTTCTCTCTCCCTCCCTTTTTAAAAAGTGGGGTTACATTAGCTACCCTCCAATCCTCAGGAACTACCCCAGAATCTCAAGAGTTTTGAAAAATTATCACTAATGCATCCACTATTTCTGGGGCTACTTCCTTAAGTACTCTGGGATGCAGCCTATCTGGCCCTGGGGATTTATCGGCATTTAATCCATTCAATTTACCTAACACCACTTCCCGGATAACCTGGATTTCACTCAGTTCCTCCACCTCATTTGACCCCCCGGTCCCCTGCTATTTCCGGCAGATTATTTAAGTCTTCCTTAATGAAGGCAGAACCAAAGTAGTTGGTTCAATTGGTCTGCCACGTCCTTGTTCCCCATGATCAATTCACCTGTTTCTGATTACAAGGGACCTACATTTGTTTTAACTAATCTTTTTCTCTTCACATATCTATAAAACCTTTTGGAGTCAGTTTTTATATTCCCTGCCAGTTTTCGTTCATAATTTATTTTCCCCTTCCTAATTTTGCCCTTTGTCCTCCTCTGCTGGACTCCCAGTCCTTTGGTAGGCTGCTTTTTCTGGCTAATTTGTATGCTTCATCTTTTGTTTCGATACTATCCCTGATTTCCCTTGTTATCCACGGATGCACTACCTCCCTAATTTATTCTTTTGCCAAACTGGGATGAACAGTTGTTGTAGTTCATCCATGCAGTCTTTAAATGCCTTCCATTGCATATCCACCGTCAACCCTTTAAGAATCAATTGCCAGTCTATCTTGGCCAATTCACATCTCATACCCTCAAAGTTACCTTTCTTTAAGTTCGGAACCCTTGTTTCTGAATTAATGATGTCACTCTCCATCCTAATGAAGAAATTAACCATATTATGGTAACTCTTGCCCTAGGGGCAATGCGCAACAAGACTGCTAACTAACCCTTCCTCATTACTCAATACCCAGTCTAGAATAGCCTGCTCTCTCGTTGGTTCATCTACATGTTGGTTTAGAAAACTATCCCGCATACATTCCAAGAAATTCTCTTCCTCAGCACCCCTGCCAATTTGATTCACCCAATCTATATGTAGATTGAAGTCACCCATTATAACTGTTTTACCTTTGTTGCATGCATTTCTAATTTCCTGTTTGATACCATCCCCAACTCCACTACTACTGTTAGGTGGCCTGTACACAACTCCCACTAGAGTTTTCTGCCCCTTAGTGTTTCGCAGCTCTACCCATATCGATTCCACATCCTCCAAGCTAATGCCCTTCCTTTCTATTGCGTTAATCTCCTCTCTAACCAGCAACGCTACCCACCTCCTTTTCCTTTCTGTCTATCCCTCCTGAATATTGAATTGGCTTTTGCCATTCGACAACATTTTGCTCCATAGAGAGTAAAAGGGTGCAAAAAATTGTGAAAGGCAACAAGATGTGAGACTAGTATTGGACTAGTGTAGTTTGGGCATGTTGATGGGTGTGGGTAAATCGGTTCGATTGGTCTGTTTCCACGATGTATGACTTTATGGCTCTATGTTAGGGCATGATCTGGTAGCATGGACAGCAAGCTTGGCTTTGCATTAATCTGCATCCAATGCTCTCTGGCCCAGTTGAGAAGATACTTTGCAATCATGCAAGCGTCAAAGACAGTATTATATCTATAAAGGAACGTAAGGGAGGGGGCAAGGTCACCTAATAAAGTGTGACTGGGTGACTACAAGGTCTATCCCGCCTTGCAGAAAGCGTGGTCTTACGTTGCTCTTGGCACTGGCGAGTCTCGCCCCGTCTCCATCGCCGAAAGCCGCCTCGAGTTTACGCCAGGGTTTGCCTCGGGCCGCTTGCTTGTTGAGATTCCTCCCGCCCGGGGTCAGCTCTTCCCTGTCCCCGCACTCGGACGCGGTGGACACCAAGTAGCCGGCGTCCTCTCCTCGGAACAGCCGAGCATCTGGGACCAAGCAAGCCGGGACAACGTCGCACTGGAGAGCCTCCATCCCTCTGGACGTGGCCGAGAACTTTGGGAGACTTTCTCTTCTGCTGCCGGGAGATCTGTAGACCGGCTTGTGATCTGATGGTTGCTTTTAACATTGACTGAGGGTCAAGTCGTCCCTGACCGACGAGCTTCCTGGCTAGAACCTGCCCCGAAACACCAACATTCTCAATTCGCCACAACTGTTTAGACTGGGTTCCAACACTATGGCAACAAGAATTAAATGAAATCTACGCTCGTCAACACAAAAGTTTGGACGATCCGCTTGCTGGTGATAATATATTAATCTCACCCACCCGTCAGATCCACCAGCCTTGGTGAACGCGTGTCAGTGAGCAAACTATTTAATCCATAAGGTAGATAGGTGGGTCAGCTATGTTTCAGAGCGTGAAAGTGACTTCGAAGCTGTACCAACCACAACCGAAATTTCAACATCACACCTATTGTGATGGGGGCTTGGAACGCATTGCCAGGGACGGCGGTGAACGCAGGTACCATAGTGGCATTTAAGAGGCTTTTAGATAGGCACATGGAAGTGCAGGGAATAGAGGGATGCGGGCAGGTGTGATCAGTTCAACTATGCATCATGTTAGACATAAGCATTGTGGGTCAAAGGGCCTGTTCCAATGCTATGTTCAATGTTCTAAATGAGTGCTGGAGTACCGCACATGTAGTTATGTTATAACGCACTGGTTTGCATTCATAAGAAACCTCCCGTTATAGCAAATCACTTTACAAGGACAATTGTGTCGATGGGTGGGGGGGGGGGGGGGGGGGGGGGGGGGGGGGGGGGGGGGGGGGGAGAGTTTAGTTTTCTTTATTGTCAAATGTACCGAGGTACAGCGAAAAGCTTTTTGCTGCAAGCTAACCAGTCAGCGGAAAGACAATACATGAATACAATCGAGTCGTCCAGTGTACAGGTACAGGATACCTCAAGTTATCAAGAAGGAACTGCAGATGCTGGAAGATCGAAGGTACACAAAAATGCTGGAGAAACGCAGCGGGTGCAGCAGCATCTATGGAGCGAAGGAAAAAGGCGACGTTTCGGGCCGAAACCCATCTTCAGACTGATGGGGGTGGGGGGGGGGGGGGAGGAGAGAGGAAGGAGGAAAGGGGAGGAGGAGGAGGAGGAGCCTGGGGGGGGGGGGGGGGGGGGGGGGGGAGGAGACCCCTCAAGTTATCCCTCAGATTCCTATTAAATATTTTCCCCTTCACCTTAAACATCTTACCTCTGGTCCTCAATTCACCTGCTCTGGGCAAAAGATTATATGCAGGTACACAAAAATGCTGGAGAAACTCAGCGTGTGCAGCAGCATCTATGGAGCGAAGGAAATAGGCAACGTTTCGGGCCGAAACCCTTCTTTAGCCCAATCTATTTCATGAAATTAATTTCATGATTTTATACACCTCTATAAGATTACCCCTCATCCTCCTGTGCTCCAAGGAATAGAGTCCCAGCCTACTCAACCTATCCCTATAGCTCTGACCCTTGGGTCCTAGCAACATCCTCGTTAATCTTCTCTGTACTCTTTCCAGCTTGACAGCATCTTTCTGGTGCCAGGAACTGAACACAATACTCCAAATGTGGCCTCACCAACGTCTTATATAACTGCCAACCTCCCAACTTCTATACTCAATACATGCACTCTACATAAGAATAATTCTTGTAACTGCACCAGCGCGTAAACCAGCAGCTGCAGTTCCTAAGATAAACACAAAATGCTGGAGTAACTCAGCGGAACAGGCAGCATTTTCTCAAACTCCTTCAGATCTGTCCTTACGTTGACTCCTTGCAACCAAAACCAACCACATTAACTCCTGGCGCGGCGAGGATACGAGCTGATCTACCTCGTTGATGACCCTCGGACTTTCCTTGACCCGACTTTGCTGGCTTTACCTTGCACAAACCGTTATTTCCTATCATGTATATATAGACTGCAAATGGATTGATTGTAATAATGTATGATTCCTGTTGATTGGTTAGCACGCAATAAAAGCTTTTCACTGTACCTAGGTGACAATAAACTAAACTGAACTGACTGGATAGAGTAGCCTGTTCCGTTGAGTTACTCCATCATTTTGTGTTTAGCTTTGGTGTAAACCACATTTTATCTCTGTTTGCTTGGTTGTCACCTTCTCCTAGCTAATATTTTCCTTGAACCACATCTCTGTTGATGTCTCTTTTTCGCATATTACCCTTCCTTATCTCCCTCTCTCCGACTCTCAGTCTGAAGCAGGGTCTCGACCCGAAACGTCACCCAATCATTCTCTCCAGAGATGCTGCCTGACCCGCTGAGTTACTCCAGCATTTTGTGCCTGTCTGGTTTCCACATTGTCATTCGAGTCGAGAGACATGTTAGGGTGCAGTGTCGCACCGCGACCTGCTGGTGGCGCTGAAGGGCGGTGCAAAGCTCGATGGGTATTGTAGTCCGCAGGGATGAGCTGCGCCTGCGTGTTTCCGGCCGAGGCCCCCGGTTGCCGTGGTGACGGGCGGGGGGAGGAGCGGGACCATGGCGGCGGCGGCGGCGGCGGCAGCGATGATCCTGTTGCTCCTACTCGGCGGCTTCATGGCCGTCCGGCCCCAGGCGGCCGACAAATACTCGCGCCTCAAGAACGAGGACGAGGCGACCCCGGGGAAAGAGTTCAGGGTCGCCAAACTCAGCCAGGTGTGGGACAAGGCGCAGAGGGTGAGTGAGGGTGAGTGAGTGATGGAGGAGGGGGAGGGCAGGGCAGGGGGGGGGGGGGGGGTATGAGGTGATGGGTGGGGGGGAGGGAGAAGGGGGGGGAGGGGACAATGGAGGGTGCAAAAAGGGAGGGGGGGAGGAGGAGGGAAAGGGGAAGGAGAGGAGAGGAGGAGGGGAGGGGAGAAGGGGAGGAGAGAGAATGAGGGAGGTTTGCAAAAGAGGTGGGTGTGTTTGAGGTGGTGAGTTGAGTAGAGTTGGGGGAAGAGTGAAGGGAGGGGGACCAGGGTTGTGGGGATCAGGGCTACAAGGATTGGGAGTTGGTTTGTGTAAATGTCAGGGAGAGGGGACAAGGGGAAGTGGGATGGGTAATGCTGAGGAGATGGGGAGTAGTTGGGGTGGGGTGAATGAGGCTGGGGAGAGGAAGATGGGTACGGTGAGTGAGACTACAGGGAGGACGGGGGGTTAGGGTTGGTGAGCACGGCAGAGTGAAGTGGAGTGGGGTGGGGGTTAAAGGAAGAGGAGGGGAGCGGGTGTAAGAGGTAATGGAGGGCAAGGAGTGGTTGGGCGAGAGGAGAAGGCAACCTGAACTGATGTACTTGTATTTGGTGTTTGGTCCTGAGTTACCATCTATCCCATTGGAGACTTGGAAGCATCAAACAAGCTTTTTGCTGTACCTCGGTACACGTGACAATAAACTAAACTAAACATTTTTCTGAACTGCTTACTCATGCACTGCCCAGATGTGTTTAAACTACTTGTAGTATTTCTCCTTTCTGTCCCTGGGAGGTTAGTTTGTGCTGAGGGTTTCCTGATAGTCAGCAACTTGTGACCAAGTCTTGCAAAGTCTAATAGAGTGGGTTTGCTCAAAGTGAAACTCTGACCCAATCTCCATGTTCACTGGAAGTGAGAAGTCGGCCACTGCAGTTGGCATTCATAACTGTGTGGGGAGTCTTTACTGCTGTTTTGTGACACACTTACTTCAGTCTAGAGACAGTGAATGTGAAATGAGGGCTGACAAATAAAGACAAACATTTGATTTTGTTGCAAAGGTTTTCTGATGCCTGGTTAACGTTTTAAAAGATTAACAGTGTTCAAGTTTTTTGGTATTTATTATTAACTGGAGCCTTACGTTGATAACCTGCTAGTTAGCCATTGTTTTGTTTTAGAACATAGTAAAGTGCAGTCTAGCAACAGGCCCTCCGGCCCACGATAAAATATTCTATTAACTATTCTCCTCTATCTGCACATGATCCAGATCTTTCCCTGCCACGCCGCAAATTTAAAAGCCTTTCAAATGCCACTCGTATCCGCCTTCACCATCACCCCAGCAGCATGTTCGAGGCACACACCACCCTCTGTGTACATTTTAAAAATGTGCACTGTACATCTCATTCATCTTTGCCTGATGGAAAGACAAATGCCTTAAAACTATGACCTCTAGTCTATGACAGAACAAATGACAGATGATGAGGATATTTATAGGCAACAATGCATGCTGTATGTACAGGCAAATATCCTCTTGCGTAAATTTGGTGCGTGTGCAGATGTGGTGAAGATGTCGCTATTTAGAGCATACTGCACACCCCTCTACACTGCGCACCTGTGGTCGAACTATTTAAAGACAAGTATGCAGAGACTAAAGGTGGCATATAACTATGCCATGAGAACACTGCTAAGGCAACCTAGATGGTGTAGTGCCAGTAATATGTTTGTGGCTGCAGGAGTCAGTACTTTAGAAGCTATCCTAATACACCACATGTATAAATTCATTTGCAGGATAAATGACTCTAAAAATGTGCTTATTGTGGCCTTGACAAACATAAGGGTTAGCACCACACGCTACGAATCCCAGTTGTGGAGACACTGGTATCGTTGTCTCGTTGTAGGACATTGATCATCTTTTAATCTGGATTTTTAACTTGAGTATTGTGGGTTTTTGTTAAATATAAATTATGATTTTTTATGTGATTATACCATGATTTTATATATATTTATGATATTTAATATCCAATGCTTTTTTAATTTAATGTTGTCCCTTTTCTGGACCTTGAGTCCTTAATAAAGTTTATTATTATTATTATTATTATTATTATTATTATGACCTCTAGTCCATAGAGCTCTAGTCTATGACACCCTGAGGAAAAAGTTCTGAATGTCTTCCCTTATTTTATAGGGAACTTATTAAGATGTTCTCTTTACCTATATCTCAGTATCTTAGCTCTTGGCTTGCTTGTCCTATAGATTTATGTGCCTCTCTCTGTCAATCTTTCTATTAGGTGAAGTTTCTCTTAGCTGCATTTTTGGCAGTGCTTAGTGTTCATAATTGACTCTTAATTTGCAGGTATCTTTAATTGGTGCCCTGGATCCACTTACACTGAATGTTTCCTTTGCTTCTTCCCGCAGCTCCAACTGTCCCCAGTGAAGCTAGCAGAGCTGCACAGTGACCTGAAAATCCAGGACAAAGATGAGCTCAACTGGAAGAAGCTGAAGGCTGATGGTTTGGATGAGGACGGTGAGAAGGAAGCGAGGATCCGTCGTAACTTCAACGGTAATACCCTTGACAAAGGTTTTTATTTCTGAACTCGCACTCTAGCTTTCCTCTTGCTCTAAGTCAACTGTTTAGTTCAGGGGGTGGCATACCAATGAGTCTATCAGTGTTGCTTTATTGTCGCATGTGCAAAGTCACTGAGAAATACTTTTCTTACATACTGTCCAGTTAAGTATAGCCATGCCCAAGCACAGTATCCGATTAGCAAAGTGTACAGAAATAGTTCACTGCGACCGTATGCACGAGGCGGCAGCTTTTGATGCCATTTTCAAAGACCAGTCCACACTCTAGGTGGTATGAACAGTGCCCGATCCAGACAAGCCCCAGACTGCTGCAGGGCTTCCAGTCATTGCCTTCCTCAGGATTGCCCAGCGAACCTTTCCTTTCCTCGCCACCACCTTCGTGCCCCGGGGGGGGGGGCGCCTCCCATAGCCGAGGGCTGTAAGCCTTGCTGTCGTCTCCAGCTTCACCCTCTCCAATCTCTGGTGAACGAGAAAGGGGCCAGCTAGGCAGCTTCCCCATTACAGGCCACGGCCTGTAAGGGGTTTTGTGTATCCGTCGTGGGGAACGAGCAGGGGGTAACCTTTTTACTTGGTAAGAATTCTACTGTCTGGGCCACCGTTTATACAGCTCATCTCAGTTCTTCAGCTAAAGTAATATAGTTTAATGAGTAATCTCTGTCATTATGTTTTTCCATACAGTTATCCTCACAAAGTACAAACTTGATGGGCGAATGAAAACCATGCCTTCAGAATCCAATTACCTCAGGGATTTGGGAGATTCCGAAAATGATGTATTTGATGATCCAAAACTAGAAAAATTATGGAATAAGGTTGGCACGGATTTAAGGCTTTCTGAAATAAAAGTGCAACAATATGTGTTTGAAGTATTGATGGCAAATTAAAGAATTGAGAAAGTGAGCAGCCTAGGTGATAGGACGGTTCAGTTGCCTGGTAACAGCTGAGAAAGAACAGTCCCTGAATCTGGAGGTGTGCATTTTCACACTTCTGTACCTCTTGCCTGATAGGAGAGGGGAGAGGATGGAGTGACCGGGGTGACACTGGACTTTGATTATGCTGATGGCCTTTCCGAGGCAGCATGAAGTGTAGATGAAGTCAATGGAAGGGAGGTTGGTTTGTGTGATGGTCTGGGCTGCGTCCTCCACAGTGCATTATAATTTCTGTGCAGCAGCTGACTAACTCAAGAAGCTGCTGTGGGTGAGAAGGATCAGGCTAATTAGAAATATGCATTTAAACAAAGAAGCTGATAGTTTAAGTCTAGCAATGGCTTCAACCTGAATTCTTTCAAGAATTAATATTTTGTAGATAAATTCCATGGCTGCCTTGCCAGCAGCTGTTAGTCCTTTCACCCTTTTTTATTTTTAATAGTGTTTGTTTTGGAGGTCTTCGAGTCTTTTTATGTGGGGGGGGGGAGGGGGAAACTATTTTTCTCAGTCTAACTGGTCGGAGATGCGGCTTTTCTGCAAGCCGTATTTTCGGCCCTTCATCGCAGCCTACCAACAGGACTGGAGTGGCCATTGTTGGAGCTCAGACCAGAGCGGCCCATGGACTTCGGGAGCCGCGGTCTCCGGGGAGGAAGCGGCCGCTCCAGACACTCCAAGCCGCTGAGAGCGTTCTTCCGACGGCAGAGTTCCATCATCCGACGAGAGGGCCTGAAGCATCGGGCTGCCGTGGCGGCCTCAATAGGCCCGACCATGGGTGAACGGGATAAGATTGGACCTTGCTGCCTTCCCTCACAGTGGGAACCATTGTGGGGGGATGTTTTTATGTTTATTGTTAAATTCTTTAATGTGTCTTATTTTTATTGGTGTGCTGCAATGGCAAGTCAAATTTCACTACACCAATTGGTGTATGTGATAATAAATGTCCTTTGTCCTTAACTCTTGGACTTCTTGATAGGCAACGACATCGGGGAAATTTAGCGATGAAGAAGTTCGGAAACTGCGCCGTGAGTTTCTGCATCACCAGGACAAGATTCAGGAGTATCACATCCTGAGGGAGACTGTCAGCAGGAGTGAAGGTATCGCAGTGAAAAACATTAATTAAGGAGCATGACTACCCGCTGTGTCGTTTATAACAAAAGCAATGATTGTTTTATGAAAGGTATTTCATTTGTAACTTAGTTTTGAGGTGATATTTAAAATTAAAAATTCAGAACAGAGAAGACCCAAGTTGAAGCAAGAGAAGCGTAAAAAGTAGGATAAGATTATTTTTATGCAATGCTACCCATAGGCACAGGGTTATGAGCAGAATTGTGAAGGAGTTTTTTTCCTATTAAAAAATACAAAGTTGTGCCACATAACGTCCTTTAAAGTCAAATAAGATTACCACGAGCAAGGAAAAAATGAGTTGAACACATGATCAAAATATTAAGTATTAAGAAATAATGGGGATATAGGATCCAAGTATGTTGTTTTGGAAGTTGCTTTGCAAATTTGACCCAATATCATATCACAAGTGATAGGAGAAGAATTAGGCCCATTAAATGTACTCCGCCATTCAATCATGGCTGATCTATCTCTCCCTCCTAACCCCATTCTCCTGCCTTCACCCCATAAGCTCTGACACCTGTACTAATAGTGATGTGCAGTGATTTGTACTCTGGGTGGAATGTTTTATTGTAAGTGAAGTGAGCTTGTTTCTCACAGACATACATCAGAACGCGATCAGCCCTGGTGAAGCCCACGTCCAGGAAGATTTACTACACACCAAGCATGCAGAGTTGAAGGACAAGCACCTCAATGTCCAAGAAAGTTTTGGGCGTTTGCGCAAACTGATCCACCAAGGCTACGATGAGGACAGTGGTAAGATTTTGTAAGACATACATAGGAGCAGAATTGGGCCATTCGGCCCATCGAGTACTCCCCCATTCAGTCATGGCTGATCTACTTTTCTCTCTCAACCCCATTCTCCTGCCTCCTCCCAGTAACTTTGACGACCTTGCTAATCAAGAATCGGTCAATCTCCACTTTAAAAATACCAAATGAGGTCCTCCACCGCTGACAGTAGCAATTAATTCCACCGATCCACCTGGCTAAATAAATTCTCCCTCAACTCCATTCCAAAGATACGTCCTTTTATTGTAAGGCTGTGCCCTATTGTCCATGGCTCTCCCTGTACTAGAAACATCCTCTCCGCATCCACTCTATCCATGCCTTTTATTATCCGGTAGGTTTCAATGTGATACTCCTTCATCCTTCCAAACTGCAGCTAGTACAGGCCCAGAACCATGAAACACTCCTTTGTGATTGTGAAATTTGTTTGAATAATAGTATTTATTTTCTACGCAGAATTTTCTGAACCTAGAGTTCTTGAGCTGTGGGATATGGCCAAACAGTCGAATTTCTCACATGATGAGCTGGATTCCATTAAGGTAAACAAACCTACACTAGGTTCTGCAAATGCAGGGATCTGGAGGACTAAACAACCTGCTGGAAAAATTCAGTGGTTTAGGCAGCGTCTGTGAAGGGAAAAGTTATAGGTTGGTGTTGGAATGGGAAGATTTAAGAGGAACCCTGGGTTATGTTATCACTCGGAGAAAGCTATCGAAGTGGACACAAATATGACTTTTAAAAAGCACTAGACCAAGTGCAGACACATTGGGTCTACTCCACCAACGCAAGATTCCACAAACTCACCTGTACCCCCAACGCAATATTGCACCACTCACATATAGCCCACAACTGCAGGCACGGCTCATTTCTCCTCATCCCCCAGCACTCACTCCCTCCTCTTCACCCTCCCTCTTCAATCCCGAGAGAGGGAGGGGGGGTAGAGAGGCAGAGGGGAGAGATGGAGGGGGACAAAGAGGGAGGGGGATGTGGGTAGAGAGGGAGGGGGAGAGGGAGGATAGAGAGGGAGGAGGAGGGGTGGAGGGAGGGGAGTAGAGGGGGAGGGGTGTAGAGAGGGAGAGGGACAGAGAAGGAAGGGGGTAGAGTGGGGTGGAGAGAGAGAGAGGGAGTGGGGTGGGAGCGCGGCTTTAACTGCCGCGGGACTTGCCGTCGTCCGCCGGGCTCCAACATTAAGACCCGGAGCGGGGCCTTACATCGCCTTGGCGGCCGCAGGACTTGCCATCAACCGCTGGGGGCTTTAACATCGGGAGAGGATGGAGAGCAGGGGGAGAGACAAGACTTTGCCTTCCATCACAGTGAGGAGGAGACGCACTGTGATAGATGTCTGTGTGAATTGAGTTGGTTGTGTGTCTTGTATAATTGTTTATTTTTGCTGCCAAAACTAAAGATGGAAATTAGCTATTGGCTATAATATTGCATATTTACATGTAAATGTTCATCAATATGCACTGTCCCTGTTTAAATTAAAAAAAAAAAAAATAAAAAATTCCAAAGTCCACAATCAGTTCCTTGGTTTTGGCGTTGAGAGCCAGGTTATTGTGCTGGCACCATTTGGTCAATCGGTCGATCTCACTTCTATACTCTGACTCATCACCATCTGTGATTCGTCCAACAACAGTGGTGTCGTCGGCGAACTTGATGATGGAGTTCGCAGTATGTCTGGCATGTACAGTCATGAGTATAGAGTGAGTACAGCAGGGGGCTGAGCACGCAGCATTGAGGTGCTCCAGTGCTGATTGTTATCGAGGATGACATATTTCCACCAATACGGACAGAATGGTCTGTGGGTGAGGAAGTCAAGGATCCAATTGCAGAGGGATGCGCAGAGACTAAAATCCGTGAGCTTGGTAAACAGCTTGGAGGGGATGATGGTATTATACGCCGAGCTGTAGTCTATGAACAACAGCCTGACATTTTTGTTGTCCAAGTGGTCCAGAGCGGAATGGAGAGCCAGTGAGATCGCATCCACCATTGTTCTGTTTTGGCGGTAAGCGAACTGCAGTGGGTCGAGGTTCTCGTTGAGGTAGGAGTTGATATGCGCCATAATCAACCTCTCAAAGCACTTTATCACCACAGACGTTAGTGCCACTGGTCGATAGTCAATGAGGCACGTCACCTTACTCTTTTTGGGCACCGGTATTATTGATGCCCTTTTAAAGCAGGTGGGAACCTCAGACCTCAGAAGTGAGAGGTTGAAAATGTCTGCAAAGCTCCAGCCAGTTAGTCTGCACAGGTTTTAAGAACACGACCGGGTATATCATCAGGTCTACGCGCTTTCCGAGGGTTCATCCCTTTGAAGGATCTTCTGCAATCGGCCTCTGTGACTGTATAAAGATAGGAAGGGTATTAAAGGGATAAATGGAGCAAACTCAGCATGTCAATTTGCTCGGCAATGGCACGGTGGGCCGAAGGACCTTTATCTATGCTTTACAGCTCTGTGACTATGAATTGCTTTCTTGGTTCCTCGGCTAGCCATTTAGTCTGCTAGATAGCGAATGTGTTTGAGGAGCCCAGCAGTTCAAGACAAGATGTGGTCACTTTTTATGTGTGGGAAAAATAAAGAGGTAGCTGAGGGCTCCCAGAAGAGACCAAAGCCTTGGTCCAGCCTCCATAATAGAGGGTTTGCACTGTCTGCAACACAGCATTCCACATACAGGCATTCCCAGACTTGCTTAATAGACAGCTTCTTTAAGCCCACTGCCTTATTTTTGAGTTGCATGTCTCGGTAGTAGTGCGCTACTAGGCATGCGGCCGTTCCCGCAACCCAATCAGCTGTTCTTGTGGATGCTATGGTCCAGAGCTATGGTCCAGAGCAGAGCGAAGCGGATGCTTGGTCTCTGCGCCGGAGCCCCCACATACTGCCGGGCGGCACAGTGGCACAGCCATAGAATTGCTGCCCCAAGACGCTAGAATTCCAGATTTGATCCTGACTGCGGGCACTGTCTGTAAGGCATTTGTACGTTCTCCCTGTGACCGCATGGGTTTCCTCCGGGTGCTCCTGTTTCCGCCCACACTCCAAAGACGTGCAGATTTATAGGTTAAGTGGCTTTGGTAAAATTCTAAATTTCCTCCATTGGGTAGGATAGTACTAGTGTATGGGGCGATCAATGGGCTGAAAGGCCTGTTTCCGCACTGTATCTCGAAAGTCTAAATAAAAGTAAATTCACCCGTGTGCATTAACACTTTGTTTCTGTCTTGCATAACATCCTTAGGCCAGGGTCCGCGGGACTTAACCCTCATGTAAGTCTGGCCCCGTCTATACTGCATTGGGGCATCTGCTTCAGACCTGTAAGCTTATTGCGTGAGGAAATCTACAGACTGTTAGCAGATGAAATGAAACTGAGAGGAAACAGCTGGACTGTCTTTTCTGCCTAGTGCTGTTGCTGCATTCAGAGCAGCTTGGTCTCATGGATCTGGAACAGTAGCACTTTTAACCTCCTCTGCTTTCTGGCCGCAGGAGGAGCTGAAACACTTTGAGGTGAAGATTGAGAAGCACCACCATTATCAGGAGCAGCTCGACCTATCTCACCAGAAGCTAAAACATGTGGAGACTATTGGAGACAAGGAACATCTATCTCGAAATAAAGAAAAGTATAAAATGCTGACAGAAAAAACGAAAGAACTCGGCTACAAGGTAAATGAGTCTCTTTTGTCTGTTAGATCTCCTGCTTGCCAACTATTTTATCCTATTCCCATACAGACCTTTCTGCCCTGCGCCTCCTCAATTGTCAGAGTGAGGTCACATGCAAACTGGAGGAACAATACCTCATATTCCGCTTGGGTAGCTTACAGCCCATCAGCATGAACATTTAATTCTCCAATATTAGATTCTCGTCCCCCCCCCCCCCCCCCCCCCCCCCCCCCCCTTTCCCCCATTCATTCCCCTGTGCCCACCTGGACCCACCCACTCTTACCCTTTTGGCTGTACAATCCACGTGTTCAAACCTGGCTCACACCTTCCTTTCTTATCTCTGGCCTTTGTTCCAACCATCTTCCTACCAACCCCCCCCCCCCCCCCCCCCCCTCACCTTTGTCTACCTATCCCTTACCACACATTGTCTTGCCCTTCCCCCTTCTCATCTCCCTGGCTACAAACAGGGTCTTGACTCGAAACACCACCAATTCACGGTCTCCAGAGAGGCTGCCTGACTTGCTGAGTCACTCCAACACTTTGTTCTTTTGTGCATTAACCAGCATCTGCAGTTCCTTATTTTCACAACAGTGTGTTTGTTCTGCTAAGAGTCCAGTGAAATGTTAGATGCAGGGAGGGCTTGTTCCCCTTGACCGAGGAGACTGTGCTCGCAATCTCTGGTTAAAGGCTGGGCTGTGCACGCCTGAGATGAGGACAAATTTGTTCTTTGACGGATAGATTCCTGAGCGTTGAGGGATACAGAGAGAGTGCTGGAAATTAGCTGCGAAGGGCAATATCAGCCGTGACCTTGATGAGTGACAGCGCAGCCTCAAAGGGTTGGATGCCCTATTCCTGCACCAACCTCTTGGGTCCTTATTAAAAAGAGCCTCTTCAAACTGCTGCAACTGCTGCTGCAGAGGGCGGCGGAGGCAAGTTCTCTGGATGCTTTCAAGAGAGAGCTAGATAGGGCTCTTAAAAATAGCGGAGTCAGGTGATATGGGGAGAAGGCAGGAACGGGGTACCGATTGGGGATGATCAGCCATGATCACATTGAATGGCGGTGCTGGCTCGAAGGGCCGAATAGCCTACTCCTGCACCTATTGTCTATTGTCTATAATTTAAAGATCAAATTACAGCAAGGTCTCTGAATAAAAAGGTGATTATTTCTCATGGGAAAAATGCAGAGTAAAGGCTTGGAGTGCCCGAATCGGCACTTTCCTACCGGAGACCGCGGCTTCAGGATGTTATATCTTTCCCTCTCAACCCCATTTTCCTCCATTCTTTCCGAAACCTTTGACACCCTTACTAATCTCGTATGTGTATGTGACAAATAAACTTGACTTGACTTGACTAAGAACCTGTCAATCTCCGCTTTAACAATATCTAATGATGGCCTCCACAGCCGCCAGTTGCAATGAATTCCACAGATTCACCACCCTCTGGCTAAAGAAATTCCTCCTCATTTCCTTTCTAATGGTACGTCTTTTTATCCTGAGGATAAGTGACACTTAAGTGTCAAAAATCTGCCCACAATGTAAGGATGGTTGACAGATGATATGAAAAATTAGTAGTGAACAGCAGTGATCTTTGTGTATTGTACACTATTTGCTAAATATTCATTCTCACACGGTTTTGGTGTTTTAGGTAAAAAAGCATATGCAAGATCTTCTGGCCAGACTCTCAAGGGGAGGACTAAACCATAATGAGTTGTGACTCTCCTGTTATCCCCACCCTGTCGTATAGTCGGGTGCAGGTGGAACCCTGCAGCAGAGATAAGTACCAAATAATCATTAATCACTGGTTCTCAGCACTCAGATTTTTCTATAATTGTCTTTTGTGCAAATTGTTGAAGCTACTGGAATGTAACCCAGCAGCACACTAGATTCATGCCGTTGATTATTGCTGATGACCAAGTTGCTGATGAAAACAATTTACAAGATCTGTATAATAAAACACACCATCTCTGTTCAATCAAAATCACTGATTTCTGAACCTTCTGTACAATTCTTTTTGCAGATGGCTGACTTTGGCTTTCAATCAATAATTAGGTCTGAGTGAACGAACAGATGTATAGTGCTCAACTCGGCTTTGTCTCAGTAACTGAGTTTATGAACTGAAACGTGTTAATCAAGTGATGCACCTTCCCAATTGCAGCTTATCCATGACAGGGTATTTCCTCCCCAGCAATCTCTGACATTCACAAAGGAGGCAGGATTAATATTTCCTTTGAAGCTGCAACCTCTCCTCCGAATCTCTTAAGGCCAGTCTTGCTATCAAATTGTACCCATTTTGTCATATTTTCTAGCACCTTTACTTCTCGAATGCCATAATAACACATTCTTGGTCACTCACTATGCCTTTACTTACAGATATGGAAGATCCTGATAACATAAGGCTCCGTCTCTACCCAGCATCAAGTAGTCATGCAAGCCGTCAGAATGTGACTAAGTATCCAAGCATAATTATATTCTTTCATTCTTGCACCGTTGTAGACCACCTACAGTTGTCCCTGTGCCTCCTGTATAAAATTCTCATCCTTATAACTCAATGCACTTGACCTTCCCTGTCTCTAACCATCCTAACTCCCTAGGAATTCCAAAGCGGTAGATGGGTTTATCAGAATCTCTTCTGATTTCCAGGCTTGGGAAGGTGTAAACATGAGGGAATGTAGTAAAAAGTGAAAGCCAAGTGACTCTGGGTATGGTGGAAAACCTCCCAACTCAGCACTTGTGTTGTAAAGACAATGTCATAAAAGCTTGCATGACATCAACGTTTGCCCTGTGCTGAGGTTTTTAGTTGAGTGCTTCATTTCCCAGCCTTCCCCATGTCCAAGCACCTCGTTCCTTCAGTTGATGACAGGCGGTGAAGCAATGTTGGACTGGAAAGCATACGTGGCGGCTGTCCTACAAGACAGCACTATTGCGGACATTGCAATTGTCGGATGCACCCCCAAGAACAAATCCATCTGGGCATGCAGAAGCGATGGTGTATTTGGCCGCATTACATCCCAGGAGATTGAAGTGATCATCGACACCGACAGGAAGTGTATCCTCCAAAACGGCATAACCATTGGTGGGAAGAAGTATTCCATCATCCGGGATAACATGCTGTTGGAAAATGATCCTTCCATGGATATCAGGACACTGGGTAATGAGGGCATGAGCATTTGTATTGGGAAATCTACCAAAGCCTTGATGATTCTGATGGGCCAGAAAGGAGTTCATGGAGGTGTCATCAACAAGAAGATGCATGACATGGTGGACTTTCTAAGTAGAAATGGCAACATCTAAATGGTCAAGTATGAAATAAAGGTGATGACCCCTATAAATTGTTCTGGACAATTTCTTGCTTTGTGATTAGACTGGAAAATTGCTAATTTAAGCGTTTGAAGGATCTTCAGTGTGCAAATTCAATGGGAGTTTAGTTTATAACAATTCAGCAGTGGAAGCTCCTGACAATGCTGAGAGCGGCACGGTGGCGCAGCGGTAGAGTTGCTGCCTTACAGCACCAGAGACCCAAGTTCATTCCTGACTACGGGTGCTGTCAGTTTGGAGGTTCTTCCCTTGACCTGTGTGGGTTTTCTCCAGGAGCTTTGGTTTCCTCCCACACTCCAAAGACGTACAGGTTTGTAGGCTAATTGGCTTGGTATAATTGTAAATTGTCCCCAGTGTATATAGGATAGTGTTAGTGTGTGAACCAGAGATTTCAACAGTTGCAGCCTCGCTTCTTCCAACTTCTGGCTGTGAAATTCAACTTTCCAGTAATCATGATCTCACCATTTCGTACATTTTTTTCTGTCAGTCATTGTTTTTCCCATCTCTCCTCCCCCCAATATCGAATGTAAAAAAAGTACAGCTTAGGGAAAGGCCCTTCAGCCCACAGTGTCCATACGACCTGGCCTCATCTGTCTGCACATGATCCATTCCCTGCATATCCATGTGTCCATCTACCTTTTTAAAAATGAGTCATTTTGGGTTTACAAATCACTAGCTAGTAGTAGACACTGGACATGATAGATCACAACTATTTGCAGTCCTTTTGATGACTTGGATAAAGGGTCTTGAGATTTTCTGATGATACCAATGTGAGTTCTTACACATTGGTTGCTTATTGTGTTGTGAGGAGAGCTTGTGGGATCTTGATTGAATGGGCACACAATGTTCATTGTGGGGAAACTTATTTTAGAAGCTTGAATAATCAAAATATTTATATATATTTTAAATAAAGGCTGTGCGACAAAATAATGGGGGGTAGCGGGGGGGCTCCGAGACTATTGGTATGTAGATCTAGCAGATAATTACAAGCGTAATGGAATGGTGGACAGTTGCAAGGTAATGAAGTATAAAAGTCAGAATGCAGAAGGTACGACCATTTAATTCTCTAATTTTAGACCTCTTAACACCCCACCGTTATGGAGTCGAATCGACTTATCTCCTTCCCCCTCCTTCTACGTACCTTCCTCTGGCTTCACAATGTGCAGCTCTTCGATCCTTCTGTCTCACAACACGATCCTTATCTCTGACATCCATTGGTTTCCTTTTCATAACGTTGTCCTCCCCTCCCAACTACCCATCAAACCCCCCCCCCAACTCCAATCAGCCCGAAGAAGGGTCCAGACCCAAGATGGCAACAACCCATTCCTTCCTCAGATGCTTCCTAAGCTACAGTGTTATTCCAGCACTTTGTAGGAAAAAAAAGTTGGGAAAATGAGAAGAAATACTCTGAACAACAGCAGATCAGTTTTAGCCACAAAGTTTATTGAGGTCAGATCGCTGCTGTACCAGCAACCATCTCTACAGCACAGGTGGAGGAACCACATTCTAACAAATACAGTACATGAGGATTTAAAAACCTGTCTATGCTCTACCACCAAACCTACTGAGAATAAAAATATGTAAACGCATCCAGTGTATGTATGTTTATATATTTTTTAAAACTACCCTCGATAGGTAGTTACAGTAATCAACTGAGTTATTAACAAGCAAAACACATTTTTAAACATTTCCCTACATATCCCTGCAATGCCCACAAAACAGTTGAATCAATTCACAAGCTCAGATTTGCAGTCCACAAGATTCCTGGTTTGATGGTGATGCATGCAAAACAATTGAGATCAGTATCCTCTTGGATAGGGATGGATAAATATTTCTAATACATATATGATGGGAACTGTGGTAAATCCACTGTTGTACCTGTACCCAAATGAGGTACATTTCGAATGGACCAGAGGAGGAATTTCCTTAGCCAGAGGGTGATGAATCTGGAATTCATTGTGGCGATGAGGCCAAGTCATTGGGTATTTTTAAAGCGGAAATTGATAGGTTTTTGATTAGGGCGTCAAAGACTATGGGGAGGTCAGGAGAGGGGTTGAGAGGGAATGATAGATCAGCCATGATTGAATGACAGAATAGACTCGATGGGCCAAATGGCCTAGTTCTGCTCCTTTGATGTATGAACATGAATGACTCTTTTAGGAGAGGAGCAATAAGAAGAGTAGCAGCTGGGAGGATGATATGTCAACCAGTCTCTCCAGCCTCAGCTAAGCACCATGTTGGAACTGAGCAGCCCTTATCCCATTGAAAGGCTTCATTCAGTATCTCTCGTACTTTGCAACCTGACAAAGAATTGGGCATGAAGGTTTGGTTAGCAGCCAGAGTTCTAGACTGGAAGCACAAATGCAAGAACTACCATGGTGGCTGGACAAATTAAAACTAAAGTAATTGTTTCAAACCCAAATATAGGAGACAGTAAAGATAACCAGAAAATGACTGGGTTCTTGTAAAAGGTCATCGGATTCACTTAATGCCATTCGGGGTAGAAAAGGGTACACATATTGGAAATGTGAAATATAAACAGAAACACTGGAAACAACTGGCAAGTTGGGCAATATCTGTGGAGAGAAAAAAAAGATACAAAGAGCTGGAATAATTTGAATGGATCAGGCAACATCCCTGGAGAACACAGATTGGGGATGTTTAGGGATGGGAACCTTCTTTGGACCCGAAATGTAGTCTGTGTTCTCCAGAGACACTGCCTGACCTGCCGAATTACTCGAGCATTTTATTTCTTCTTTTGCAAACCATCATTTGCTGCTCTTTTATTTCTACAACTGTAGAGAGAGATTTTCACAGACGCTGACTGCTCTATTATATGGATTTAGATTTTTGGAGATACAGCGCTGAAACAAGGCCTTCGGCCCACCGAGTCCGCAGCAACCAGCCCGCATACACTAACACTAATCCACACATTAGGGAAAATGTACAATTTTACCGAAGCAAATTTACCTACAATCCTGCACACCTTTGGAGTGTGGGGAGTAACCGGAGAAAACCCACAGGGAGAACGTATAAACTCTACAACCAGGACCTGCAGTCGGGATCGAACCCAGGCCTCTGGCGCTGTAAGGCAGCAGATCTACCGCTGCGCCACTGTGGCGGCCTAGATCATGCAGAGGAGCTAAGTTTAACCTGGCATCATGTTCAGCATGGACAATGTGCGATGAAGGGTGCCCCTGTGTTGTATTGTTCCGTGAGTGCCGAATCTGCTGCCATAAACTGGTCCCACATTTATGTGACCCACCAACATCATTGACTGCTAACATGGGCAATCCTATCCCATGGGAGACTTGCCATCCCACGGAAGATTTTTTCCTTTAAATGTTTTCCTTTAGATGTTGGGGGAGTCCAGAACCAGGGGTCACAGTTTAAGAATAAGGTATAAGCCATTTAGAACGGAGACGAGGAAACACTTTTTCTCACAGAGAATTGTGAGTATGTGGAATAGCAAAGGGCAATATCAGCCGTGACCTTGACGAGTGACAGCGCAGGCTCGAAGGGTTGGATGCCCTATTCCTGCACCAACCTCTTGGGTCCTTATTAAAAAGAGCCTCTTCAAACTGCTGCAACTGCTGCCTCAGAGGGCGGTGGAGGCCGGTTCTCTGGATACTTTCAAGAGAGAGCTAGATAGGGCTCTTAAAGATAGCGGAGTCAGGGGATATGGGGAGAAGGCAGGAACGGGGTGCCGATTGGGGATGATCAGTCATGATCACATTGAATGGCGGTGTTCGCTCGAAGTGCTGAATGGCCTACTCCAGCACCTATTGTCAATTGTCTAACCTTGGAAATACAGTACCGCAGTTGGGATTGTAGGATAAACTGCTTAGTGAACTGCAGTGAAAATATTCCCAACCCCACAATCTCAATCATTCCCTTCTACTGCTGAAAGCCTATACAATTCCAATTTTTCCATCCATTTTCTATTTTAAGTATCCAATGGGGATCCCAGCAACTAATCCAAGGTGTAACCGGGTCAAAATGGCCCAGGAAGGCGCCTGTTCCAACTGCTCATTGCACAGATTTTATAGAGTCTTTTGCTCAGAGTACGAGAATCAAGAACTAGAGAGCATGGGTGGGGGGTTTAGTAGGAACCTGAGGGGTAACTTTTTTACACGGAGTGGTTGGTGTATGGGACAAGCTGCCAAAGGAGGTAGTTGAGGCTGGTATTATCATAACATTTAAGAGACATCTGGAGAGGTACATGGACAGGATAGGTTTAGAAGGTTATGGGACAAGCGAGGGCAGGTGGGACTAGTATAGGACTTGTTTGGCATGGGAAAAATTGGGCTGAGGGGCTTGTTTCCACAATGTGACTATAACATTGAGAAGTTATAATCCAGCACAGTTAGAGGGAAGGGGTGATGGAAAGATCAGTGCTCTGCGATTTCAATTCCTGTTCACCTTATGCGTTGAAATATTCCAACAAGTGTCTTGGGTTTGTGGACATGGGTACTACCAAGGTCAGTCCTGCTGTTGCATGTTAAGCTGTCTCCCGTCTACTGCTAATGTCTACTGTCGGGAAATAATGATCAGTTATCGGAGACTTAGAGGCGCTAACCCTCACAACTAATCAGCTCCTGATCAGGATGGGACACAAGAGGCCTGACTGCTTTCCCAGCTGTTGGCAAGTTCTCTCTGCAAATTAAGGTAACTTCGGAGGTGATGCAACAAAATAATGGAATTCTTTTCCATACAAAAATAATATAAACCTATTTTAAGGTGACCTCATACCTGTGCAACAACCTTTCAAGCCCTTAATATTTCAACTCAAGTGTTTGAAAACAAAACATCTACCACTTTAGCAATAAGTAATTATTTATCAATTCATCCTGTGAGCTTGCAAACAAAGACCGACTTCCACCAGCAAGATGAGTGACAGTCTAACCAGTGGTTCGTGTGTGTGGGGACGATTCACAACAGTCATCATGTGTAGTAGTACTGCAAATGCATTGATGAATTTACACATCTAAAGCATCTTTCCCAACCTCAGGACATTGCAAAATGCTTCAGTGCCAAAATAAATAGAATTGAAGTGCGGACACAAGAGAGACTGCAGATGCCGAAATCAGGAGCAAGAAACAATCTGTAGGAGGAACTCAGCAGGTGCTGTTCTCAGGAACAGCTTCTTACCCTCTGTTGTCAAGCTTCTGAACGGTCCTTCCACGAACTAGGGTACTTCCGATTGACCTCTACCCATTGTGGACATTGAACTTTGTCTGTGAAACTGTGCTGAGAACTATATTCTGCGCTCTGTATCTTCCCCTTTGCTCTATCTATTGTACTTGAGTTTGGTTTGACTGTATTTATGGATAGTATTATCTGATCTGATTGGATTGCATGCAAAACAATGCTTTTAATTGGCTCTCAGTACACCTGACACTATACCTGTAACAACAACAACTGGCAAACACAAGGTCCGACAACAATGTTAAGCTAGAGAGAGTGTTGCCAGGACTCGAGGCCTGAGCTATAGGGAGAGGTAGACCAGGATAGGACTTTATTCCATGGCGCGCAGGAGGATGAGGGATGAACCAGTAGAGGTTTTTTACTCAATAGTAGGGAAATCAAGAACCATAGGTTTTATAGGTGGGAATCGGGAGAGAATCAGGAGAAATGAATAGAAAACACGATGCAATCATTTTTTTACACATTAGGTGTGTAAGGTATATGGAATGAGCTGCCACAAGAGATAGTTGAGGCAGGTACTATCACAAATTGTTTTGGAAACATTTCGACAGGGACATGGATAGGATGGGTTTGGAAGGATATGGGTCAAACACAGGTCGTTGGGACTAGTTTAGATGGGGCAAGTTGAGCTGATGGGCCTGTTTCCACACTGTATCACTCCGACTCTAATCAGATAACGACCAGCTGTCTCAGCGATGCTGATTGAGGAATTCAAATTGGCTCAAACACTGAATATAAGGGTCTTAACCCGAAACGTTGTCTGTCCATTCCCTCCACAGATGCTGCCTAACCCACAAAGTTCCTCCAGCACGATGTGTTTTGCTCAAGATTCCAGCATTCCATGTTTAGTTTAGCTTAGTTTAGAGACACAGCATGGAAATAGGCCCTTTGGCCCACCGTCCACACCAGCCATCGATCACCCATTCACACTAATTCTCTATTATTCCACTTTCTCATCCACTCGCTAAACATTAGAGGCAATTTGGAGACCAATTAACCTGCAAACACACATGTCTTTGGGATGTAGAATGAAATAAGTCCCGGAGGAAACCCACGCTGTCACAGGGAGAACGTGCAAACTCCACACGATTACACCAGGAAGCAGCTCGACCTGCTGCACCACAATGATCTTCTGTGAAGTGTGGTGCATCTGTGGGATTCATTGCCATGTCAATGGGTATTTTTGAGGTGGAGATTGACAGATTCTTAATTAGTAAGGGTATCAGGAGTAATGGGGAGAAAGCAGGAGAATGGGGTTGAGAGGGAAAGATAGGTCAGCCATGATTGAATGATGGAGTAGACTTGATGGGCCGAATGGCCTAATTTTGCTCCAATAGATTATGAACAGATTATTAGACTAGCAAGAGCAAGTGGCAGAGCTCTCAAATATCATTTTAAGTAGAGCTGGAGACTGTTTTAAATTCTGTAGCATTCTTGCCAGAGCTAGAATTTTTTAATGCTCCCAGGCCAACTCCAGTACTTGCCGTGTAGCAACCACTGATCCCAATCCAATCCTGGAGGATATTGCACTGACAGAGGTGTTCTCTCTTCAGCTGAAAATTAGTTCAGGTGGGCTTATGTGTGTCACTCTCCCAACATTTATCTAGTTGCTACTTAAAGGGAACTTCTCGAGCACAAATAGGCTGTCTACGCTTTGGGGCGGCATGATGGCGCAGCGATAGAGTTGCTGCCTTACAGAGCCAGAGACCCAGGTTCGATCCTGACTACGGGTGCTTGTCTGTATGGAGTTTGTGCCTTCTCCCCGTAACCGTGTTAGTTTTCCCTGGGTGCACCAGTTTCCTCCCACACTCCAAAGACATGCATGTTTGGAGGTTAATTTGGCTACGGTAAAAATTGTAAATTGTCCTCAGCGTGTAGGGTAGTGTTGGTGTAAGGGATCTCCGGTTGGCACAAATTTGGTGCTAAACTAAACTTCAAAAGTAAGTCATGGGCTGTGAAATAGTTTAGGATGTCGCAAGAAGATGTTCACAGTCAATTAGTTTAGTTTAGAGATACAGCGCGGAAAGAGGCCCTTCGGCCCACCGGGTCCGCGCTGACCAGCGATCCCCGCACATTAACACTACCCTACACACACTAGGGACAATGTTTTCATTTACCAAGCCAATGAACGTACAAACCTGTACGTCTTTGGAATGTGGGAGGAAACCAAAGATCTTGGAGAAAACCCATGCAGGTCACGGGAATAACATACAAACTCCATACAGACAGCACCAATAGACAGGATCGAACCCGGGTCTCCGGCGCTGCATTCACTGTAAGGCAGTTACTCTACTGCTGCACCACTGTGACCGCTATTTAGTACTACCAGCATCATCTATATCCCATGCACAAAATATAATTTGAAAAGGGGGAAGCCAAGCAGCACCCTCTCAGTAATTCCCACTCCACCAAACTAGCAGGAACAAACCCCACTAAAATGCAAAGAGCAATTGCATCGAGCAGCATATTTACACGTGGTATTGTTACATTATTGCATAAACCATACATCTACAGCAGTCAAAATATGTAGGAAGGAACTGCAGATGCTGGTTTATACCATAGATAGACAGAAAGTGCTGGAGTAACTCATCGGGTCAGGCAGCATTTCTGGATAAAAGGAATCCCCTCTCTCCAGCCCTACCCCACCCTGGTCATCCTGCTAATTCCACTGTTCGCATCCCTGTATCGCCCCGTTATCACCTCTTCCCCAGCCAACAATGGACCATTGTGGGCTCCACTCCTCCTTGGTCATCTGTTGCCGGCCCTGATTTGTTCTGGCCTTTTCTTACCTCTAGTTTCCCCCCCCCCCACCCCGCCCCCTCTACTTTCACTGATGTAGGGTTCCAACCCAAAACATCACCTATTCCTTTCTCCAGAGATGCTGCCTGACCCGCTGAGTTACTCCAGCACTTTGTGTTCATCATCTACATTGACAAATGTATCTGTACAACTTCAGTAGTCTCTTTTTAGTCAGCACTAAAAAACATGTTGGTTCAAAAAAAAAAAATTGGCAGTGACTTTGAACAGTGTACATAAGCTTCATTTCCCCAAATGGGGGACTGTACCCAAAGAGGCAATGTATTAACACGGAGTAAAATAACCCCTACACATTAAGATAACAGCAGTAAACTCAAAATAGTTAAAAGATAAACGTCAATTAAAATTATATATTTATATATATGCATGTGAAATAAATACATTATAAATACACAAATCAAGAACAAAACCAGACTTCCTGTGAAATCCCTTCTCAAAACTCCGTTTTTCACTTTACTCTTTTCATCCATTCCCTTCTGGTTTACTTTTGCAAAATGATTTCCCATCACAGAGACATTTGCATTGTGCTTGATTTGTTCAGCAGGACTTAGTGGAAAATAAAAGGAATTGACCTTAAGATCCCGATCGGCATAATCTGGTATGAACGCCTGTGCAACGCTGCAGAATGATTGTACTTCAAAAACACTGGGGGGAAATAAAAGCACTTAACTTTCGGTATATTGACCTTGTGTATAGAAGTTTGGAGGTCATGTTATAGTTGTACAAGACGTTGGTGAGGCCACATTTGAAGTATTGTGTACAGTTTTGGTCACCCTGCTATAGGGAAAAATGTTGCTAAGCTGGAAAGGGTGCAGAGAAGATTTACAAGGTTGTTGCCAGGATCCAAGGGCCTGAGCTATAGGGAGACCTTGAGCAGGCTAGGATTTATTCCTTGGAGCGTTGGAGGATGAGGGGTGATCTTATAGAGGTGTGAACTTGAGGCGATAGATAGGGTAATTAACTGGTTTTTTTAAAATCAGAGTAAGGGAGTCAAGAATCAAAAGAATGGGTCAAATAATCAGTATTAAATAAAAAAAGCCAATCCCAAGGAAAACAATGCAAGGAATTTGAACACCCCAACTGGGAATATGGTGGATGAACAGAAGGTCCCTTTAGCTGTAGAAATTCCTGTTTGCCATATATGTTGCACATTCAACTGGAATTGCTCAGTGTGCATTCTATAACCATGAAACATGTTTGTTTAAAAACCATCTCGCTCAGTAACACCTTGTTGGAAGAAAATCCATCATTCCTGAAGGACATTTGGGAAGAGAAATGAGTGTTGGGAATATCCTGTGAATTGGATGAAATTTAATTCAACCATGTCTAAAGTGTAAATCAGTCTGAAGAAGGGTCCCAACTCGAAACAGCATCAGAATAAAAGGACGTACCTGCAAAATGGGGATGAAGAGGAATTTCTTCAGCCAGAGAGTGGTGAATCTGTAGAATTCATTGCCACAGACAGCGGTCTGTACAGAGGCATTGAGTGTTTTTAAGGTGAAGATTGATAGGTTCTTGATGAGGAAGAGCGTCAGAGGTTACGGGGAGAGGGCAGGAGAATGGGGTTGAGAGGGGAAAAATAGATCAGCCCATGATTGAATGGGGTCTATGTGCTGAATGGCCTATTTGTCTTATAGAAATGTCACCTATCCATGCTCTCCAGCACGTTGTGTCTTTTTTAAAGTGCGCGGTATTGTAGGACAGGGAGGGACAATGGGCAACGCTGGCTTTGGCAGATGGAACTGAAGCAACTCAGGGGTAATTCGAAATTCCAGGAACTTTTACAGAACCAACTCTCACCCATGCCGCAATCAATGGGCAGCCACCGTAGACAATGGAATCACAGGCTCACAGCACAGGCACTAAAAGGTATATTCAACCCACTAACACCCATCCACAAAATAGTTATGAAGTCTGCATAATGAGCCCCCAAATGGAGAAACCTGGACTACTTCTACTTCAAAGAGAGAAACCTGAACACTGATCCTATAGAGTGGACAATGTGTGTGGAGAGGTCACAAAGTGCTGGAGTAACTCAGTGGGTCAGGCAGCATCTCTGTAGAACGTGGATAGGTGACACTTCAAGTCTGAATCTTTCTTTAGACTCAATCCGAAACGTCACCTATCCATGTTCTCCAGAGATGCTGCCTGACCTGCTGAGTTACTCCAGCACTTTGTGCCCTTTTGTGTATTAACCTTCATCTGCAGTTCCTTGTCTCTATGTAAAGAATGGGCGAGGTACCTTAAAGTGACCAGCACCCAAGGCTACAATGCCAGGCAAGAAGCCCCCATAGCCAGGAAACAGCTGGAGTTGGAGGGGAGGGGCGTAGTTGAGGCAGCTACGATAGTGGCATGTAAGAGACTTTTGGATATGGATGTGCAGGGAATGGAGGGATAATAGATGTGCTGGCAGATAGGAGTTTTGGATAGGCATGGATATGCAGGGAATAGAGGGATATGGATTATGTGCAGGCAGTTGAGAGTTGGTCTTGGCATCATGTTCGGCCAGTATGTGGGCCGAAGGGCCTGTTTTTGTGCTGTACTGTTCTATGTAAATACTAATGAGGAGCAAATAGGTCAAAAAGACATTCTCTGTTGACAATGCGTTGCACAAAATTCCTGATGAATCCAGTCACGCTCGGAGCCTGTGCAGGATCACAGAGCCATGGTGCGTCGGGAGCAAGGTCAACGTGGAAGTTGGACCGGGAGCCTGTCCATCCAGGCCTGCACCGAGTCCGATTCGGTGCTGAAGGCTTGAGCGAAAGGCAGAATGTTCAGCGGAGTTGATCACTAGGTTGCATCACTGCAGCAGCGGCCCTTTCCTCTTCTGCTCCAACTCTTGCAAGCGCTCCTCCCTGTGCTGGGCATGTTGGCTGCCCACCTTGTGTGCCGTCTCCGTCGCCGTGATGTCAATCTGCGCGTACTTAGACGAGCTCGCCCCTACTGGAGACAGGCGGGCACTGTGGTTAGCAAGAGATGGGACAATGTCTCCAACCAAACCTTTACACTGCCCCTCCAGGCACAGTGGCGCGGCTGCTAGAGTCGCTGCCTCACAGCTCCAAGGTATCATCTGGTGAGCTCTTGCCTTCCCAATATTCACAACCAGACAGCAGGAACAAACCCGGATCTCAGGCACTTTGAGGCAATGGCTCTACCAGCTGTGCCGCCCGGTGCAAATACGGGTATTTGTTAGTCTGTGTAATTATCCATAATGGGTAAATATTAGCCAGTCCATCACGGGTACTGACCTCCCCACCACTGAAGGGATCTATAGGAGGCGCTGCCTCAAAAAGGCAGCCAGCATCTACAAAGACTTAATACAAAGGCAATTTACAGAGGCCAATTAACCCAGGTCTTTGGGATGAGGTTTAGATAGAGTAAATGCACAGAGACATACAGCATGGAAACAGGCCCTTTGGCCCAACTTGCCCGCGCTGACCAAAATGCCCCGTCTACACTAGTCCAGCTGCCTGCATTTGGCCCATTTTCCTGTAAACCTAGCCTATCTATGTACCTATCTACTTAAGCATTGCAATAGTACCTGCCTCAACTACCTTCTCCAGCAGTTCGTCCATACATCCAGCACCCTTTATGTAAAAAAGGTTACCCTTCAGGTTCCTATTAAATCTTTTCCCCTTCACCTTTAACCCATGTTCTCTAGTTCTTGATTCCTCTACTCTGGGCAAGTGCGTTTACCCGATCCATTCCTCTCATGATTTTACACCTCCACAAGTCCTCACCTGCTCATCCTCTCCCTATAGCTCAATGATAGTTTAGCAATACAACGTGGAAACAGGCCCCTCAACCCACCAAGTCCACACCAACCATCGATCACCCAAACACTAGTTCTATGTTATCCCTCTTTTGCATCCCATACATTCGGGGCAATTTACAGAAGTCAATTAACCTACAAACCTGCATGTGTATGGAATGTGGGAGGAAACCCACGCGGTCATAGGGAGAACGTACAAACTACACACAGACAGCACCCGTAGTCAAGATCAAACCCAGTTCTCTGGCTCTGTGAAGCAGCAGCTCTACCGCTGCACCACTGGGAATTAGTTGGAAGGGGAGGTTGAGGAGGCGTGGTGTGGTGGACAGCAGAGCTGTGGTATCCTTGTGCTGAATTACCTCGAATGGCAGGACTGGACTCCTGTAGCTCCAGCTCCATGTAGTGGAGTTGCTTCTTCGAGACAGGGCTCACCGGGATGTTGATGTACGTCGCCCCTTCACCGCGAGGTCTGTCCGCCCCAGCGAGGTCCTGGGGGCAAATGAGTGTCCCCACTGAGGAGGCAGGAGAGCAGATTTAGAGAAACCATGTTCAGGGTTTGGGAAAATGAGCACAGAGCAAGGTGTGATCTGTGCTAAAGATTCAAAGAACAAAGGACATTTATTGTCACATACACCAATTGGTGTAGTAACATTTGAGTTACCATGCAGCATTCAAATAAGATAAACACAACACTTTAGAATTTAACATAAAACATACACAACATCCCCCCGCAGCGGGATCAACGTTTCCCACTGTGAGGGAAGGCACCAAAGTTCAGTCCTCTTCTTCTGTTCAGCCGTGGTCGGGGCCTATTGAAGCCTCCGCAGTCACCGCAACAGCGGCCCGATGTTTGTTTCAGGCCCTCGAACGGAAGAACACTCTCAGCGGCCCGGAGCCTCCGAATTGGTCGATTCCTACCAGAGACCACGGCTTCCAAAGTCCACAGGCCGAGCTGGGCGGAGATTCAACGCTGGGGACCTCGGCGAGAGATTCCAGGCTCCGCGCTGTCAAAGTCAGCGCCGCCAGCAGCTGGAAGCTCCCACCACCCGTAGCTGGAAGCTCCGCAGACTACAGCTTCACGGTATTCAAAGTCGGCAGTCCCAGCACTCCGGAGCTCCAACACGGCGATTCACGGTAAGGCATCGCTCGCCACTCCTCAATGGAATCCAGTGCTGCGCCGCTGCTGAAGCTGAAGCTCTGGCCAGTCTCCGGCAGGAAAGGCCACGCCAATCCAGATGGTAGGCCGCGAGGAGGGGGCGAAGATGCAGCTCAGAGAATAGTCGCAACACTTCACCCCCCCCCCATAAAAAGGACTAAAAAAAGACATCCAAAAACAAACTTTATAACAGACTAAAAATAACAAAAAGAATGACAGCTGCAGGCGAGGCAGCCAAACTCGATGGCGCCACCACTCGATTCACAGTCAAATATAACATTGATGAATACTGCTGCAATCTTTACACAACCCAAAGAGAACAGTATTATATAAACTTAAGACTCATACAACATAGAAACAGGCCCTTCAGCCCAACTTGCTTGCACCGAGCAACATGTTACATCTACACTGGTCCCACCTGCCTGCATTTAGCCGATATATCCCTCTAAACCTGGACTATCCATGTACCTGTCTCTGAAATGTCGCAATAGTCCCTGCCTCAACTAACTCCTCTGGCAGTTCGCTCCATGCACCCACCACCCTTTGTGTGAAAAAGTTACCCCTCAGATTCCTTTTAATTATTTTCTCCTTTACCCTAAACCTATGTCCTCTGGTTCTCGATTCCCCTCGTCTGGGCAAGAGACTATATGAGTCTATCCAATCTATTCCTCTCATGATTTTATACACCTCTATATGATCATCCTCCTGCGCTCCAAGGACTAGAGTCACAATCTCTCCCTGTAGCTCAGACCCTCGTGTCCTGGCAACATCCCTGTAAATCTTCTCTGTAGCTTTTTGAACCTGACAACATCTTTCCTATAACATGGTGTCCAAAACTGAGCACAGTGCTCTAAATGTGGCCTCACCTCGTCCTTATATAACAATAACATGACCTCCCAAATTCTATATTCAATATGTGTCGGAAGGAACTGCAGGTGCTGGTTTACACCGAAGTTAGACACAAAATGGTGCAGTAACTCAGTGGGACAGGCAGCATCTCTGGAGAAAATTAATTGATGACGTTTCGGGTCGGGACCCTTCTTCAGTATGAAATACTTCCTTGTCGCGAAAGAACAACTCTCCACCTGAAGAAGGGTCCTGACCTGAAAAGTCCTATCCATGTAAGCCAGAGATGTTGCCTGATTCGCTGAGTTACTCCAGCACTTTATTTCTTTTCTTTTTTTAAACCAGCATCTAGTTTCTTGCTTCTACCCGCCAACTTCTATGCTCCTTTCTCCACCACCACTTTGCTTTCTGACTCATAGTTTAGAGATACAGCATAGAAACAGGCCCTTCGGCCCTGTGTCCACACTGATCATCAAACAACTGTTCACAATAGTTCTCCCCACTCATCCACTCCCCATACACAAGGGACAATTTATAGAGGCCAATTAACCCAGGTCTTTGGGATGTGGTTTAAATAGGGTAAATGCAGAGTCTTTTACCCAGAGTAGGGGAATCAAAAACTAGAGGACATAGGTTTAAGGTGAGGGGGGCGAGCAGACTTAGGGCATTCGAGTCTATGCCATCATTCAACTATGGCTGATCAATTTTTCGCTCTCAACCCCATTCTCCTGCCTTCTCCCCATAATCTTTGACACGCTTACTAATCAAGAACAAATCAATTTCCGCTTTAAAAATACGCAATGTCTTCTGTGGCAGTGGATTCGCCTCCTCATCCCCATTCCAAAGGTACGTCCTTTTATTCTGAGGCTGTGCCCTCTGGTCCTTGTCTCTCCCACTAGAGGAAACGTCCTCTCCACGTCCACTCTATCTAGACCTTTCATTATCCGGTAGTTTTCAATGAGATTTCCCCCTCATCCTTCTAAACTCCAAGTATCAAACGCTCCTCATACACTAATCTAATTATCCCCAGGATCATTCCCATAAACCTTCTCTGGACCCTTTCCGACGTCAGCACACCCTTCCCTGGATACAGTCGGCAGCCCAAGACTTTCACCTTCACTGCTACCCTCAGCTTTCGTGAAGACATTTGCAAAGCTCTCATTTCCCTCTCCCTCCACAAGTCCTCGTAGACATTTTGAAGTGTTTACCCGATAGTTTCTTGGTGTCAAAGCTGCCTGACGTCTCATCGTCTGGAAATCCTTTCTCCTGAAAACACAAGACGTTTAGGAAACAGGTTAAATTATCACTGGAAATGACACAAAGTGCTAGAGTAACTGAGGGTCAGGCAGCATCTCTGAAGAACTTGGATAGGCGCCGTTTCGGATCAGGGCCCTTCTTCAGTCAGAAACCTCCCTGTTCACCAGAGTTGCTGCCTGACCCACTGAGTTTACTTTCTCTGTGTGTTTTTATTTGTGAGCCAGTATTTGTAGTTTAGTTTAGAGGTATAGTATGGATACAGTTCCTTCAGCTCATGCCGAACATCGATCAATGGTTCACACTAGTTCTACGTTAAGCCATTTTCACATCCACTCCCTACACACTAGGGGCAATTTACAGAGGCTGATCAACCTACAAACCTGAACTTCATTGCAGGAGGGAATTATTTCATACTGAAGAAGGATTCCAACCCAAAACGTCACCTATCCATTTTATCCAGAGATGTTGCCTGACCCCGGTCAGTTACTTCAGTATTTTGTGTTTATCTGAGGTATAAACCAGCATCTTTTTATTACAGGTATAATACAGAGAAATATGAGGTGTTGCATTTTGGAACGTATAACATGGGCAGGACCTACACCATGAATGGTAGGGCTGTGGGGAGTGTTGCAGAGGGATCTAGGAGTGCTTGTGGATAGTTCCTTGAAGATGGCGTCACAGGTAGATTGGGTCAAAAAGGCTTTTGGCACATTTTGGCTCAGAGCATTTTTAAATAGAGGTTGGGAGATCATGCGACTAAATTATCACTGGGATGCCGATACAATCCTGTGCGACAGAACTAAGCTGAGCATTGTGCAATGTTCTGAGGGCATCCATATTGCCTTTGTATTTACTGATGGAGGCATCCATTAGGGTTCACAGAGCAATCACATTCCCTTCTAATTCTCCCTGCAACCTATTCTCCACACATTCATATCAAGTTACTGAACATATTCATAGGGATTTCACACAAAGGGTGGTGGGTGTATGGAACGAACTGCCAGAGGAGATAGTTGAGGCAGGTATATTTAAAGCATTTGGACAAGTACATGGGTAGGAAAGGTTTAGAGGGATATGGGCCAAAGTTGGGCAGGTGTAGATGGGGTATCTTGGTCGGCAGGGGCAAGATGGGCTGAATGACCTGTCTCCGTGCTGTGTGACTTTCTTCCGGTCGCGATGCAGCTCTGTCCCCAGGGGCTAAGCGTGAGCCGCAACAGCCGTGACACTGGAACGTGCTGTGGGTGAAGAGGGGCTCGCTGGTGCACTTTGCGAGTCAGGTGTGGGGTGCGAAGTTCTAAACGGGGCTTTAAATGGTGGGGGGGGGGGGGGGGGGATGGTGGGAGCTGGGGGGGTGGGTCAGCAGGTCATTGCATTCACATTCAATCTACATCTTATATTTGTTTTATTTAAGTTTCTGGCACTCCATGGCGCTTTAGAGCCACTGGAGGAGTGTATTGTCGTTTCATTATCACGTGACCTACGCTGGATAATCTGGAAAGGCTCTGGAACCGAGGGTGCCAGGATATCACTATTCACCCTTTACCAGCAAAAAAAATAAGGAGAGCAGCTAATGTTTAGTTTTAGTTTAGTTTAGTTTAGTTTATCGATACAGCTCAGAAACAGACACTTTGGCCCACTGAGTCCATGCCGAACAGTGATCCCTGCACACTAATGCTATCCTACACACACCCTAAGGACAATTTACAATTTTTACCGAAGCCTATTAATCGAAAAACCTGCACACCTTCGGAGTGCGAGAGGAAACCGGAGAAAACCCACACAGCCACATATAGAACGTACAAACTCCGTAATGTCAGCACCCATAATCAGGGGAAAAAACGTGTCTCTGGCGCGGTAAGGCAGCAACTCTTCCGCTGCGCCACCCGTACCACCCTGCACGCACACAGTGTATGTGTGTGAGGATGTGAGTGCATGTGTGAGTGTGCATGGTGGTTGTGTGTGAGAGAGAAAATGTTCGTGGTGTGTGCATGATCATGTGTGTGGCAATGTATGTGTGTAAGTGGCCATTGGTGTGTGTGTGTGTGTGCGTGTGCGTGTGCGTGTGCGTGTGGTCATCTGTGTGTGGTCATCTGTGTGTGGTAATGTAAGTGTGTAACTGGCCGTTGGTGTGTGTGTGCGCATGGTCATGTGTATGGCAATGTATGTGTGTACGTTGTCATTGGTGTGGGCATGGTGATGAATGTGTGAGTGTGAGCAGTGGTGTGTGTAGACCTGTGTGGGGATCTTGACATGTTGGGACATCGCTACAGGCAGCTTCTGCAGATCTACAATCAGTGTGGGAGGATGCGGCGCCCACCTTCACTCTGTTCATTACTACCAGGCCCAGGGATCATTCGAGGGGAGGAGAAAAGTGTTGATTTACACAGAGCTCAGCGCAGCAGCAACCATTCACCCATCTAGTCCATGCTACCATTTCTGCCCCTCTCGAGCTTGCTGCTGGGACTGGTAATGATTCCTCCTGTCCTGCAGTAGCACAGTCATTGACTGTTCACCTGCAAACCGCAGTCAAGCCCACCAGAAGGCCCAGTAGATCTGGCTTGCCCACCGCGGAGCTGCTTGTAAGGCCTGGCTCGCCCACCCTGAGTGGAGGGAGTCAGGCGGAGGGCCAGTAAACAAACCAAGAGTGGGGGGGGTGTCCAGTGCCTTGTCGGTGGAGTGAGCCGTAGGAGGTCCTGCAACAGTCTGGGGCTCGACTGGTCCGGGCGCCGTCCAAGACGCCAAGCGATGGAGAAGTGGCGGAGGACACCGCGGCTACACTTGGCCAGGCTGAACCCGCTAGGACAACAGGCCTTCATGGTCAGATCAAGAACTCTGCACTTTCAACAACTAGGACTTGAAAATGGTGTCAAAACTGGCGACTCTGTATACTGTTGCAGTG